>NC_134601.1:108509895-108835605 GCF_037038515.1 Microtus pennsylvanicus
CACACTGTCTTCACTCTGTATTAGGAACACACTGTCTTTACTCTGCTCTAGGAACACACTGTCTTCACTCTGCATTAGGAACACACTGTCTTCACTCTGATTTAGGAACACTGTCTTCACTCTGCTCTAGGAACTCACTGTCTTCACTCTGCATTAGGAACACACTGTCTTCACTCTGCTCTAGGAACACACTGTCTTCACTCTGCATTAGGAACACACTGTCTTCACTGTGTGTTAGGAACACACTGTCTTCACTCTGCTCTAGGAACACACTGTCTTCACTCTGCTCCATGCACGTACACCACAACTCTGCGTTAGGAACACACTGTCTTCACTCTGCTCTAGGAACACACTTTCTTCACTCTGATCCATGCACATACACAGCAACTCTTTGTTAGGAACACACTGTCTTCAGTCTGCATTAGGAACACACTGTCTTCACTCTGCATTAGAAACACAAAGACTTCACTCTGATTTAGGAACACTGTCTTCACTCTGCTCTAGGAACACACTGTCTTCCCTCTGCTCTAGGAACACACTGTCTTCACTAGGCATTAGGATCACACTGTTTTCACTCTGCATTAGGAACACACTGTCTTCACTCTGCTCTACGAAGACTGTCTTCACTCTGCATTAGGAACACACTGTCTTCACTCTGCATTAGGAACACACTGTCTTCACTCTGCATTAGGAACACACTGTCTTCACTCTGCATTAGGATCACACTGTCTTCACTCTGCTCTAGGAAGACACTGTGTTCTCTCTGCCTTAGTAACACACTGTCTTCACTATGCGTTAGGAACACACTATCTTCACTCTGCTCTAGAAAGACACTGACTTCACTATGCATTAGGAACACACTGTCGTCACTATGCCTTAGGAACACACTTTCTTCACTCTGCTCTAGGAAGACACTGTCTTCACTCTGCCTTAGGAACACATTGTGCTCACGCTGCATTAGGAACAGACAGTCTTCTCTCTGCTATAATAAAACACTGTCTTCACTCTGCTCCATGCACATACACCGCTACTCTGCGTTTGGAACACACTGTCTTCACTCTGCTATAGGAACACACTGTCTTCACTCTGCTCTAGGAACACACTAACTTCACTCTGCTCCATGCACATACACAGCAACTCTTTGTTAGGAACACACTGTATTCACTCTGATGTAGGAACACACTGTATTAACTCTGCATTAGGAACACACTGACTGCACTCTGCTCCATGCACATACACAGCAACTCTGCCTTTGGAACACACTGTCTTCACTCTGCATTAGGAACAAACTGTCTTCCTTCCGCTCTAGGAACACACTGTTTTCACTAAGCGATAGGAACATACTGTTTTCACTCTGCTCTAGGAACATACTGTCTTCATTCTGCTCCATGCACATACACCACAACTCTGCATTAGGAATACACTGTCTTCACTACGCGATAGGAACATACTGTTTCCCCTTTGTGTTCGGAACACACTGTCTTCACTATGCCTTAGAAACATACTGTCTTCACTCTGCTCTAGGAAGACACTGTCTTCACGCAGCTCCATGCACATACACCGCAACTCTGCGTTAGGAACACACTGTCTTCCCTCTGCTCTAGGAACACACTGTCTTCACTCTGCTCTAGGAACACACTGTCTTCACTGTGCGTTAGGAACACACTGTCTTCACTCTGCTCTAGGACCACACTGTCTTCGCTCTGCTCGATGCACATAGTTCGCAACTCTGCGTTAGAACACACTGTCTTCACTCTGCTCTAGGAACACACTGTCTTCACTATGCGTTAGGAACACACTGTCTTCACTATGCGTTAGGAACACACTGTCTTCACTCTGCTCTAGGAACACAGTCTTCACTCTGCATTAGGAATGCACTGTCTTCACTATGCGTTAGGAACACACTGTCTTCACTATGCGTTAGGAACACACTGTCTTCACTCTTCTCTAGGAACACACTGTCTTCACTATGCCTTAGGAACACACTGTCTTCACTATGCGTTAGAGACACACTGCCTTCACTATGCGTTAGGAACACACTGTCTTCACTCTGCATTAGGAACACACTGTCTTCATTCTGCTCTATGAACACACTGTCTTCACTCTGCATTAGGAACACACTGTCTTCACTCTGCTCTATGAACACACTGTCTTCACTCTGAATTAGGAACACACTGTCTTCACTCTGCTCTAAAAGACTCTGTCTTCACTCTGCATTAGGAACACACTGTCTTCACTCTGATTTAGGAACACACTGTCTTTACTCTGCATTAGGAGCAAACTGTCTACACTCTGCTCTAGGAAGACACGGTCTTCACTCTGCCTTAGGAACACACTGTCTTCACTCTGCATTAGGAACACACTGTCTTCACTCTGGTCTAGGAACACACTGTCTTCACTCTGCTCCATGCACATACTTCGCAACTCTGTATTACGAACGCCCTGTTCACTCTGCCTTAGGAACAAACTGTCTTCACTCTCTTCTAGGAACACACAGTTCACTCTGCTCCATGCACATACCCCGCAACTCTGCGTTAGAACACACTGTCTTCACTCTGCTCTAGGAACACACTGTCTTCACTCTGCATTAGGAACCCACTGTCTTCACTCTGCATTAGGAACACACTGTCTTCACTCTGTATTAGGAACACACTGTCTTCCCTCTGTTCTAGGAACACACTGTCTTCACTCTGCTCTAGGAACACACTGTCTTCTCTGTGCGTTAGGAACACACTGTCTTCACTCTGCTCTAGGAACACACTGTCTTCACTCTGCTCCATGCACATACACCGCAACTCTGCGATAGGAACACACTGTCTTCACTCTGTTTTAGGAACACACTGTCTTCATTCTGCTCTAGGAACACACTTTCTTCACTGTGCGTTAGGAACATACTGTCTTTACTCTGCTCTAAGAACACACTGTCTTCACTCTGCATTAGGAACACACTGTCTTCACTCTGCATTAGGAACACACTGTCTTCACTCTGCTCTAGAAAGACTCTGTCTTCACTCTGCATTAGGAACACACTGTCTTCACTCTGATTTAGGAACACACTGTCTTCACTCTGCTCTAGGAAGACACTGTCTTCACTCTGCATTAGGAACACACTGTCTTTACTCTGAATTAGGAACAAACTGTATTCACTCTGCTCTAGGAAGACACAGTTCACTCTGCTCCATGCACATACCCCGCAACTCTGCGTTAGAACACACTGTCTTCACTCTGCTCTAGGAACACACTGTCTTCACTCTGCATTAGGAACCCACTGTCTTCACTCTGCATTAGGAACACACTGTCTTCACTCTGCATTAGGAACACACTGTCTTCCCTCTGCTCTAGGAACACACTGTCTTCACTCTGCTCTAGGAACACACTGTCTTCTCTGTGCGTTAGGAACACACTGTCTTCACTCTGCTCTAGGAACACACTGTCTTCACTCTGCTCCAGGCACATACACAGCAACTCTTTGTTAGGAACACACTGTCTTCACTAGGCATTAGGAACACACTGTTTTCACTCTGCATTAGGAACACACTGTCTTCATTCTGCTCTAGGATGACACTGTCTTCACTCTGCATTAGGAACATCTGTCTTCACTCTGCATTAGGGACACACTGTCTTCACTCTGCTCTAGGAAGACACTGTCTTCACTCTGCCTTAGGAACACACTGTCTTCACTATGCGTTAGGAACACACTGTCTTCATTCTGCTCTAGGAACACACTGTCTTCACTCTGCATTAGGAACCCACTGTCTTCACTCTGCATTAGGAACACACTGTCTTCACTCTGCATTAGGAACACACTGTCTTCCCTCTGCTCTAGGAACACACTGTCTTCACTCTGCTCTAGGAACACACTGTCTTCACTCTGCTCCAGGCACATACACAGCAACTCTTTGTTAGGAACACACTGTCTTCACTAGGCATTAGGAACACACTGTTTTCACTCTGCATTAGGAACACACTGTCTTCATTCTGCTCTAGGATGACACTGTCTTCACTCTGCATTAGGAACACACTGTCTTCACTCTGCATTAGGAACACACTGTCTTCACTCTGCTCTAGGAAGACACTGTCTTCACTCTGCCTTAGGAACACACTGTCTCCACTATGCGTTAGGAACACACTGTCTTCATTCTGCTCTAGGAACACACTGTCTTCACTCTGCGTTAGGAACACACTGTCTTCACTATGTGTTAGGAACACACTGTCTTCACTCAGCTCCATGCACATACACTGCAACTTTGCGTTAGGAACACACTGTCTTCACTCTGCTCTAGGAACACACAGTCTTCACTCTGCTCCATGCACATACACAGCAACTCTTTGTTAGGAACACACTGTATTCACTCTGCTGTAGGAAAATACTCTATTAACTCTGCATTAGGAACACACTGTCTGCACTCTGCTCCATGCACATACACCGCAACTCTGCTTTAGGAACACACTGTCTTCAATCTGCGTTAGGAACAAACTGTCTTCATTCTGCTCTAGGAACACACTGTTTTCACTAAGCGATAGGAACACACTGTCTTCACTCTGCTCTAGGAACACACTGTCTTCACTCTGCTCCATGCACATACTTCGCAACTCTGTGTTAGGAACGCACTGTCTTCACTCTGCCTTAGGAACACACTGTCTTCACTCTGCTCCATGCACATACTTCACAACTCTGCATTAGGAACGCACTGTCTTCACTCTGCATTAGGAACAAACTGTCTTCATTCTGCTCTAGGAACACACTCTCTTCACTCTGCTCTAGGAAGACACTGTCTTCACTCTGCATTAGGAACACACTGTCTTCACTCTGCATTAGGAACACACTGTCTTCACTCTGCTCTAGGAAAACACTGTCTTCACTCTGCCTTAGGAACACACTGTCTTCACTATGCGTTAGGAACACTCTGTCTTCATTCTGCTCTAGGAACACACTGTCTTCACTCTGCGTTAGGAATACACTGTCTTCACTACGCGTTAGGAACATACTGTTTCACTATGTGTTCGGAACACACTGTCTTCACTATGCGTTAGAAACATACTGTCTTTACTCTGCTCTAAGAAGACACTGTCTTCACTCAGCTCCATGCACATACACCGCAACTCTGCATTAGGAACACACTGTCTTCACTCTGTTTTTGGAACACACTCTCTTCATTCTGCTCTAGGAACACACTGTCTTCACACTGCGTTAGGAACATACTGTCTTAACTCTGCTCTAGAAACACACTGTCTTCACTCTGCATTAGGAACACACTGTCTTCACTCTGCCTTAGGAACACACTGTCTTCACTCTGCTCTAGGAACACAGTCTTCACTCTGCATTAGGAACACAGTGTCTTCACTATGCGTTAGGAACACACTGTCTTCACTATGCGTTAGGAACACACTGTCTTCACTCTTCTCTAGGAACACACTGTCTTCACTATGTGTTAGGAACACACTGTCTTCACTATGCGTTAGAGACACACTGCCTTCACTATGCGTTAGGAACACACTGTCTTCACTCTGCATTAGGAACACACTGTCTTCACTCTGCTCTATGAACACACTGTCTTCACTCTGCATTAGGAACACACTGTCTTCACTCTGCTCTATGAACACACTGTCTTCACTCTGCATTAGGAACACACTGTCTTCACTCTGCTCTAGAAAGACTCTGTCTTCACTCTGCATTAGGAACACACTGTCTTCACTCTGATTTAGGAACACACTTTCTTCACTCTGCTCTAGGAAGACACTGTCTTCACTCTGCATTAGGAACACACTGTCTTTACTCTGCATTAGGAACAAAATGTCTTCACTCTGCTCTAGGAACACACAGTTCACTCTGCTCCATGCACATACCCCGCAACTCTGCGTTAGAACACACTGTCTTCACTCTGCTCTAGGAACACACTGTCTTCACTCTGCATTAGGAACCCACTGTCTTCACTCTGCATTAGGAACACACTGTCTTCACTCTGCATTAGGAACACACTGTCTTCCCTCTGCTCTAGGAACACACTGTCTTCACTCTGCTCTAGGAACACACTGTCTTCTCTGTGCATTAGGAACACACTGTCTTCACTCTGCTCTAGGAACACACTGTCTTCACTCTGTTCCATGCACATACACCGCAACTCTGCGTTAGGAACACACTGTCTTCACTCTGTTTTAAGAACACACTGTCTTCATTCTTCTCTAGGAACACACTGTTTTCACTAAGCGATAGGAGCATACTGTTTTCACTCTGCTCTAGGAATACACTGTCTTCATTCTGCTCCATGCACATACACCACAACTCTGCGTTAGGAACACACTGTCTTCCCTCTGCTCTATGAACACACTGTCTTCACTCTGCATTAGGAACACACTGTCTTCACTCTGCTCTAAGAACACACTGTCTTCACTCTGCATTAGGAACACACTGTCTTCACTCTGCATTAGGAACACACTGTCTTCACTCTGATTTATGAACACTGTCTTCACTCTGCTCCATGCACATACTTTGCAACTCTGCGTTAGGAAAGCACTGTCTTCACTCTGCGTTAGGAACACACTGTCTTCATTCTGCTCTAGGACCACACTGTCTTCACTCTGATCTAGGAACACACTGTCTTCACTATGCGTTATGAACACACTGTCTTCATTGTGCCCTAGGAACACACTGTCTTCACTCTGCATTAGGAACACACTGTCTTCACTCTGCATTAGAAACACACTGTCTTCATTCTGCTCTAGGAACACACTGTCTTCACTATGTGTTAGGAACACACTGTCTTCACTCTGCTTTAGGAACACACTGTCTTCACTCTGCTCTAGGAACACATTGTCTTCACTCTGCATTAGGAACACACTCTCTTCACTCTGCTCTAGGAAGACACTGTCTTCACTCTGCATTAGGAACAAACTGTCTTCTCTCTGCTCTAGGAACACACAGTCTTCACTCTGCTCCATGCACATACACTACAACTCTGCTTTAGAACACACTGTCTTCACTCTGCTCTAGGAACACACTGCCTTCACTCTGCATTAGGAGCACACTGTCTTCACTCTGCATTAGGAACACACTGTCTTCACTCTCGTCTAGGAACACACTGTCTTCACTCTGCTCCATGCACATACTTCGCAACTCTGTATTAGGAACGCCCTGTCTTCACTCTGCCTTAGGAACACACTGTCTTCACTCTGCTCCATGCACATACTTCCCAACTCTGCGTTAGGAACGCACTGTCTTCACTCTGCATTAAGAACACGCTGACTTCATTCTGCTCTAAGAACACACTGTCTTCACTCTGCGTTAGGAATATACTGTCTTCACTCTGCTCTAGGAAGACACTGTCTTCACTCTGCTCCGTGCAGGTACACCGCAACTCTGCCTTAGGAACACACTGTCTTCACTCTGCTCTAGGAACACACTGTCTTCACTAGGCATTAGGAACACACTGTTTTCACTCTGCATTAGGAACACACTGTCTTCATTCTGCTCTAGGATGACACTGTCTTCACTCTGCATTAGGAACACACTGTCTTCACTCTGCATTAGGAACACACTGTCTTCACTCTGCTCTAGGAAGACACTGTCTTCACTCTGCCTTAGGAACACACTGTCTTTACTATGCGTTAGGAACACACTGTCTTCATTCTGCTCTAGGAACACACTGTCTTCATTCTGCGTTAGGAACACACTGTCTTCACTATGTGTTAGGAACACACTGTCTTCACTCAGCTCCATGCACATACACTGCAACTTTGCGTTAGGAACACACTGTCTTCACTCTGCTCTAGGAACACACTGTCTTCACTCTGCTCCATGCACATACACAGCAACTCTTTGTTAGGAACACACTGTATTCACTCTGCTGTAGGAATATACTCTATTAACTCTGCATTAGGAACACACTGTCTGCACTCTGCTCCATGCACATACACCGCAACTCTACTTTAGGAACACACTGTCTTCAATCTGCGTTAGGAACAAACTGTCTTCATTCTGCTCTAGGAACACACTGTTTTCACTAAGCGATAGGAACACACTGTCTTCACTCTGCTCTAGGAACACACTGTCTTCACTCTGCTCCATGCACATACTTCGCAACTCTGTGTTAGGAACGCACTGTCTTCACTCTGCCTTAAGAACACACTGTCTTCACTCTGCTCCATGCATATACTTCACAACTCTGCGTTAGGAACGCACTGTCTTCACTCTGCATTAGGAACAAACTGTCTTCATTCTGCTCTAGGAACACACTGTTTTCACTAAGCGATAGGAACACACTGTCTTCACTCTGCTCTAGGAACACACTGTCTTCACTCTGCTCCATGCACGTACACCGCAACTCTGCCTTAGGAACACACTGTCTTCACTCTGCTCTAGGAACACACAGTCTTCACTAGGCATTAGTAACACACTGTTTTCACTCTGCATTAGGAACACACTGTCTTCAATCTGCTCTAGGAAGACACTGTCTTCACTCTGCATTAGGAACACTGTCTTCACTCTGCATTAGGAACACACTGTCTTCACTCTGATTTAGGAACACTGTCTTCACTCTGCTCTAGGAACACACTGTCTTCACTCTGCGTTAGGAACACACTGTCTTCACTATGTGTTAGGAACACACTGTCTTCACACAGCTCCATGCACATACACTGCAACTCTGCGTTAGGAACACACTGTCTTCACTCTGCTCTAGAAACACACTGTCTTCACTCTGCTCCATGCACATAGACAGCAACTCTTTGTTAGGAACACACTGTATTCACTCTGCTGTAGGAACATACTGTATTAACTCTTCCTTAGGAACACACTGTCTTCAATCTGCGTTAGGAACAACTGTCTTCATTCTTCTCTAGGAACACACTGTTTTCACTAAGCGATAGGAGCATACTGTTTTCACTCTGCTCCTGGAATACACTGTCTTCATTCTGCTCCATGCACATACACCACAACTCTGCGTTAGGAATACACTGTCTTCACTACGCGTTAGGAACATACTGTTTCACTATGTGTTCGGAACACACTGTCTTCACTATGCGTTAGAAACATACTGTCTTTACTCTGCTCTAAGAAGACACTGTCTTCACTCAGCTCCATGCACATACACCGCAACTCTGCATTAGGAACACACTGTCTTCCCTCTGCTCTAGGAACACACTGTCTTTACACTGCTCTAGGAACACAGTGTC
Organism: Microtus pennsylvanicus; assembly: GCF_037038515.1. Classification (NCBI taxonomy): domain Eukaryota; kingdom Metazoa; phylum Chordata; class Mammalia; order Rodentia; family Cricetidae; genus Microtus; species Microtus pennsylvanicus. The sequence continues at coordinate 108,519,067 of NC_134601.1, forward strand.
TTCAATGTGCGTTAGGAACACACTGTATTCACTCTGCTCTAGGAACACACTGTCTTCACTCTTCTCCATGCACATACACCGCAACTCTGCATTAGGAACACACTGTCTTCACTCTGTTTTTGGAACACACTCTCTTCATTCTGCTCTAGGAACACACTGTCTTCACTCTGCATTAGGAACACACTGTCTTCACTCTGCCTTAGGAACACACTGTCTTCACTCTGATTTAGGAACACTGTCTTCAGTCTGCTCTAGGAACACACTGTCTTTACTCTGCTCCATGCACATACTTCGCAATTCTGCGTTAGGATCGCACTGTCTTCACTCTGCGTTAGGAACACACTGTCTTCATTCTGCTCTTGGAACACACTGTCTTCACTCTGCGTTAGGAACACACTGTCTTCACTATGCATTAGGAACACACTGTCTTCACTATGCGTTAGGAACACACTGTCTTCACTCTGCTCTAGGAACACACTGTCTTAACTCTGCCTTAGGAATACACTGTCTTCACTCTGCTCTAGGAAGACACTGTCTTCACTCAGCTGCATGCACATACACCGCAACTCTGCATTAGGAACACACTGTCTTCCCTCTGCTCTAGGAACACACTGTCTTCACTCTGCTCTAGGAACACACTGTCTTCACTGTGCGTTAGGAACACACTGTCTTCACTCTGCTCTAGGAACACACTGTCTTCACTCTTCTCCATGCACATACACCGCAACTCTGCATTAGCAACACACTGTCTTCACTCTGTTTTAGGAACACACTGTCTTCATTCTGCTCTAGGAACACACTGTCTTCACACTGCTTTAGGAACATACTGTCTTATCTCTGCTCTAGGAACACACTGTATTCACTCTGCATTAGGAACACACCGTCTTCAATCTGCCTTAGGAACACACTGTCTTCACTCTGCTCTAGGAAAACACTGTCTTCACTCTGCCTTAGGAACACACTGTCTTCACTCTGATTTAGGAACACTGTCTTCACTCTGCTCTAGGAACACACTGTCTTCACTCTGCGTTAGGAACACACTGTCTTCACTATGTGTTAGGAACACACTGTCTTCACACAGCTCCATGCACATACACTGCAACTCTGCGTTAGGAACACACTGTATTCACTCTGCTCTAGGAACACACTGTCTTCACTCTGCTCCATGCACATACACAGCAACTCTTTGTTAGGAACACACTGTATTCACTCTGCTATAGGAACATACTGTATTAACTCTTCCTTAGGAACACACTGTCTTCAATCTGCGTTAGGAACAACTGTCTTCATTCTTCTCTAGGAACACACTGTTTTCACTAAGCGATAGGAGCATACTGTTTTCACTCTGCTCCTGGAATACACTGTCTTCATTCTGCTCCATGCACATACACCACAACTCTGCATTAGGAATACACTGTCTTCACTACGCGTTAGGAACATACTGTCTTACCTCTGCTCTAGGAACACACTGTCTTCACTCTGCATTAGGAACACACTGTCTTCACTCTGCCTGAGGAACACACTGTCTTCACTATGTGTTAGGAACACACTGTCTTCATTCTGCTCTAGGAACACACTGTCTTCACTCTGCGTTAGGAACACACTGTCTTCACTATGCGTTAGGAACACAGTGTCTTCACTATGCGTTAGGAACACACTGTCTTCACTCTGCTCTAGGAACACACTGTCTTCACTCTGCATTAGGAACACACTGTCTTCACTCTGCTCTAGGAAGACACTGTCTTCACTCTGCATTAGGAACACACTGTCTTCACTCTGCATTAGGAACACACTGTCTTCACTATGCATTAGGAACACACTGTCTTCACTCTGCTCCATGGACATACTTCGCAACATTGTGTTAGGAACGGACTGTCTTCACTCTGCTTTAGGAACACACTGTCTTCACTCTGCATTAGGAACCCACTGTCTTCACTCTGCATTAGGAACACACTGTCTTCACTCTGCATTAGGAACACACTGTCCTCCCTCTGCTCCAGGAACACACTGTCTTCACTCTGCTCTAGGAACACACTGTCTTCACTGTGCGTTAGGAACACACTGTCTTCACTCTGCTCTAGGAACACACTCTCTTCACTCTGTTTCATGCACATACACCGCAACTCTGCATTAAGAACACACTGTCTTCACTCTGTTTTAGGAACACACTGTCTTCATTCTGCTCTAGGAACACACTGTCTTCATTCTGCTCTAGGAACACACTGTCTTCACTCTGCATTAGGAACATACAGTCTTTACTCTGCTCTAAGAACACACTGTCTTCACTCTGCATTAGGAACACACTATCTTCACTCTGCATTAGGAACACACTGTATTCACTCTGATTTAGGAACACTGTCTTCACTCTGCTCCATGCACATACTTCGCAGCTCTGCGTTAGGAACACACTGTCTTCACTCTGTTTTAGGAACACACGATCTTCATTCTGCTCTAGGAACACACTGTCTTCATTCTGCTCTTGGAACACACTGTCTTCACTATGCATTAGGAACACACTGTCTTCACTATGCGTTAGGAACATACTGTCTTCACTCTGCTCTAGGAACACACTGTCTTCACTATGCCTTAGGAACACACTGTCTTCACTATGTGTTAGGAACACACTATCTTCACTCTGCTCTAGGAACGCACTGTCTTCACTCTGCATTAAGAACACAAGGTCTTCACTCTGCATTAGGAACACACTGTCTTCATTTGCTCTAGCAACACAGTGTCTTCACTCTGCACAAGGAACACACTGTCTTCACTCCGCATTAGGAACACTCTGTCTTCACTCTGATTTAGGAACACTGTCTTCACTCTGCTCTAGGAATCACTGTCTTCACTCTGCATTAGGACCACACTGCCTTCACTCTGCTCTAGGAACATACTGTCTTTACTCTGATCCAAGCACATACTTCCCAACTCTGCTTTAGTAAAGCAGTGTATTCACTCTGCGTTAGGAACACACTGTCTTCATTCTGCTCTAGGAACACACTGTCTTCTCTCTGCTCTAGGAACACACTGTCTTCACTCTGCATTAGGAACACACTGTCTTCACTCTGCATTAGGAACACACTGTCTTCACTCTGCTCTAGGAACACACTGTCTTCACTCTGCTCCATGCACATACTTCGCAACTCTGTGTTAGGAACGCACTGTCTTCACTCTGCGTTAGGAACACACTGTCTTCATTCTGCTCTAGGAACACACTGTCTTCACTCGGCATTAGGAACACACTGTCTTCACTCTGCATTAGAAACACACTGTCTTTATTCTGCTCTAGGAAGACACTGTCTTCACTCTGCATTAGAAACACACTGTCTTCACTCTGCCTTAGGAACACACTGTCTTCACTCTTCTCTAGGAACACACTGTCTTCACTAGGCATTAGGAAAACACTGTTTTCACTCTGTATTAGGAACACACTGTCTTCATTCTGCTCTAGGAAGACACTGTCTTCACTCTGCATTAGGAACGCACTGTTTTCAATATGCATTAGGAACACACTGTCTTCACTCTGCTCTACGAAGACACTGTCTTCACTCTGCCTGAGGAACACACTGTCTTCACTATGCGTTAGGAACACACTGTCTTCATTCTGCTCTAGGAACACACTGTCTTCACTGTGTGTTAGGAACAAACTGTCTTCACTATGTGTTAGGAACACACTGTCTTCACTATGCGTTAGGAACACACTGTCTTCACTCTGCATTAGGAACACACTGTCTTCACTCTGCTCTAGGAACACACTGTCTTCACTCTGCTCCATGCACATACTTCACAACTCTGTGTTAGGAACGCACTGTCTTCACTGTGCTTTAGGAACACACTGTCTTCACTCTGCTCCATGCACATACTTCGCAACTCTGTGTTAGGAACGCACTGTCTTCACTGTGCTTTAGGAACGCACTGTCTTCACTCTGCGTTAGGAACACACTGTCTTCATTCTGCTCTAGGAACACACTGTCTTCACTCTGCATTAGGAACACACTGTCTTCACTCTGCATTAGAAACACACTGTCTTTATTCTGCTCTAGGAAGACACTGTCTTCACTCTGCATTAGAAACACACTGTCTTCACTCTGCCTTAGGAACACACTGTCTTCACTCTTCTCTAGGAACACACTGTCTTCACTAGGCATTAGGAAAACACTGTTTTCACTCTGCATTAGGAACACACTGTCTTCATTCTGCTCTAGGAAGACACTGTCTTCACTCTGCATTAGGAACGCACTGTTTTCAATATGCATTAGGAACACACTGTCTTCACTCTGCTCTACGAAGACACTGTCTTCACTCTGCCTGAGGAACACACTGTCTTCACTATGTGTTAGGAACACACTGTCTTCATTCTGCTCTAGGAACACAATGTCTTCACTCTGTGTTAGGAACAAACTGTCTTCACTATGTGTTAGGAACACACTGTCTTCACTATGCGTTAGGAACACACTGTCTTCACTTGCTCTAGGAACACACTGTCTTCACTCTGCATTAGGAACACACTGTCTTCATTCTGCTCTAGGAAGACACTGTCTTCACTCTGCATTAGGAACACACTGTCTTCACTCTGCATTAGGAACAAACTGTTTTCACTATGCTCTAGGAACACACAGTCTTCACTCTGCTCCATGCACATACCCTGCAACTCTGTGTTAGGAACACACTGTCTTCACTCTGCTCTATGAACCCACTGTCTTCACTCTGCATTAGGAATACACTGTCTTCACTCTGCATTAGGAACACACTGTCTTCTCTCTGCTCTAGGAACACAGTGTCTTCACTCTGCTCCATGCACATACTTCGCAACTCTGTGTTAGGAACGCACTGTCTTCACTCTGCATTAGGAACACACTGTCTTCATTCTTCTCTAGGAACACACTGTCTTCACTCTGCATTAGGAACACACTGTCTTCACTATGCATTAGGAACACACTGTCTTCACTCTGCTCTAGGAAGACACTGTCTTCACTCTGCCTGAGGAACACACTGTTTTCACTATGCGCTAGGAACACACAGTCTTCATTCTGCTCTAGGAACACACTGTCTTCACTCTGCGTTAGGAACAAAATGTCTTCACTATGTGTTAGGAACACACTGTCTTCACCATGCGTTAGGAACACACTGTCTTCACTTGCTCTAGTAACACACTGTTTTCACTCTGCATTAGGAACACACTGTCTTCATTCTGCTCTAGGAAGACACTGTCTTCACTCTGCATTAGGAACACACTGTCTTCACTCTGCATTAGGAACAAACTGTTTTCACTCTGCTCTAGGAACACACAGTCTTCACTCTGCTCTAGGAACACACTGTCTTCACTGTGCGTTAGGAACACACTGTCTTCACTCTGCTCTAGGAACACACTGTCTTCACTCTTCTCAATGCACATACACCGCAACTCTGCATTAGGAACACACTGTCTTCACTCTGTTTTAGGAACACACTGTCTTCATTCTGCTCTAGGAACACACTGTCTTCACACTGCTTTAGGAACATACTGTCTTATCTCTGCTCTAGGAACACACTGTATTCACTCTGCATTAGGAACACACTGTCTTCACTCTGCCTTAGGAACACACTGTCTTCACTCTGATTTAGGAACACTGTCTTCACTCTGCTCTAGGAACACACTGTCTTTACTCTGCTCCATGCACATACTTCGCAACTCTGCATTAGGAACGCACTGTCTTCACTCTGCGTTAGGAACACACTGTCTTCATTCTGCTCTAGGAACACACTGTCTTCACTCTGCATTAGGAACACACTGTCTTCACTATGCGTTAGGAACACAATGTCTTCACTATGTCTTAGGAACACACTGTATTCACTCTGCTCTAGGAACACACTGTCTTCACACTGCGTTAGGAACATACTGTCTTAACTCTGCTCTAGGAAGACACTGTCTTCACTCTGCATTAGGAACACACTGTCTTCACTCTGTATTAGGAACACACTGTCTTCACTATGCATTAGGAACACACTGTCTTCACTCTTCTCCATGCACATACTTCGCAACTCTGTGTTAGGAACGGACTGTCTTCACTCTGCTTTAGGAACACACTGTCTTCACTCTGCATTAGGAACCCACTGTCTTCACTCTGCAATAGGAACACACTGTCTTCACTCTGCATTAGGAACATACTGTCCTCCCTCTGCTCCAGGAACACACTGTCTTCACTCTGCTCTAGGAACACACTGTCTTCACTGTGCGTTAGGAACACACTGTCTTCACTCTGCTCTAGGAACACACTCTCTTCACTCTGTTTCATGCACATACACCGCAACTCTGCATTAAGAACACACTGTCTTCACTCTGTTTTAGGAACACACTGTCTTCATTCTGCTCTAGGAACACACTGTCTTCATTCTGCTCTAGGAACACACTGTCTTCACTGTGAGTTAGGAACATACTGTCTTTACTCTGCTCTAAGAACACACTGTCTTCACTCTGCATTAGGAACATACTGTCTTTACTCTGCTCTAAGAACACACTGTCTTCACTCTGCATTAGGAACACACTATCTTCACTCTGCATTAGGAACACACTGTATTCACTCTGATTTAGGAACACTGTCTTCACTCTGCTCCATGCCCATACTTCGCAGCTCTGCGTTAGGAACACACTGTCTTCACTCTGTTTTAGGAACACACGATCTTCATTCTGCTCTAGGAACACACTGTCTTCATTCTGCTCTAGGAACACACTGTCTTCACTATGCATTAGGAACACACTGTCTTCACTATGCGTTAGGAACATACTGTCTTCACTCTGCTCTAGGAACACACTGTCTTCACTATGCCTTAGGAACACACTGTCTTCACTATGTGTTAGGAACACACTGTCTTCACTCTGCTCTAGGAACGCACTGTCTTCACTCTGCATTAAGAACACAAGGTCTTCACTCTGCATTAGGAACACACTGTCTTCATTTGCTCTAGCAACACAGTGTCTTCACTCTGCACAAGGAACACACTGTCTTCACTCGGCATTAGGAACACTCTGTCTTCACTCTGATTTAGGAACACTGTCTTCACTCTGCTCTAGGAACTCACTGTCTTCACTCTGCATTAGGACCACACTGCCTTCACTCTGCTCTAGGAACATACTGTCTTTACTCTGCTCCACGCACATACTTCCCAACTCTGCTTTAGGAAAGCACTGTATTCACTCTGCGTTAGGAACACACTGTCTTCATTCTGCTCTAGGAACACACTGTCTTCTCTCTGCTCTAGGAACACACTGTCTTCACTCTGCATTAGGAACACACTGTCTTCACTCTGCATTAGGAACACACTGTCTTCACTCTGCTCTAGGAACACACTGTCTTCACTCTGCTCCATGCACATACTTCGCAACTCTGTGTTAGGAACGCACTGTCTTCACTCTGCGTTAGGAACACACTGTCTTCATTCTGCTCTAGGAACACACTGTCTTCACTCGGCATTAGGAACACACTGTCTTCACTCTGCATTAGAAACACACTGTCTTTATTCTGCTCTAGGAAGACACTGTCTTCACTCTATATTAGAAACACACTGTCTTCACTCTTCCTTAGGAACACACTGTCTTCACTCTTCTCTAGGAACACACTGTCTTCACTAGGCATTAGGAAAACACTGTTTTCACTCTGTATTAGGAACACACTGTCTTCATTCTGCTCTAGGAAGACACTGTCTTCACTCTGCATTAGGAACGCACTGTTTTCAATATGCATTAGGAACACACTGTCTTCACTCTGCTCTACGAAGACCTTGTCTTCACTCTGCCTGAGGAACACACTGTCTTCACTATGCGTTAGGAACACACTGTCTTCATTCTGCTCTAGGAACACACTGTCTTCACTCTGTGTTAGGAACAAACTGTCTTCACTCTGGGTTAGGAACACACTGTCTTCACTATGCGTTAGGAACACACTGTCTTCACTTGCTCTAGGAACACACTGTCTTCACTCTGCATTAGGAACACACTGTCTTCATTCTGCTCTAGGAAGACACTGTCTTCACTCTGCATTAGGAACACACTGTCTTCACTCTGCATTAGGAACAAACTGTTTTCACTCTGCTCTAGGAACACACAGTCTTCACTCTGCTCCATGCACATACCCTGCAACTCTGCGTTAGGAACACACTGTCTTCACTCTGCTCTATGAACCATACTGTCTTCACTCTGCATTAGGAATACACTGTCTTCAATCTGCATTAGGAACACACTGTCTTCCCTCTGCTCTAGGAACACACTGTCTTCATTCTGCTCTAGAAACACACTGTCTTCACTCTCCCTTAGGAACATACTGTCTTCACTCTGCTCTAGGAACACACTGTCTTCACTCTGCTCCATGCACGTACACCACAACTCTGCGTTAGGAACACACTGTCTTCACTCTGCTCTAGGAACACTCTGTCTTCACTATTCTTTAAGAACACACTGTTTTCACTATGCATTAGGAACACACTGTCTTCACTCTGCTCTAGGAACACACTGTCTTCACTCTGCATTAGGAACACACTGTCTTCACTCTGCTCTAGGAAGACACTGTCTTCACTCTGCATTAGGAACACACTGTCTTCACTCTGCATTAGGAACATCTGTCTTCACTATGTATTAGGAACACACTGTCTTCACTCTGCTCTATGCACATACTTCGCAACTCTGTGTTAGGAACGGACTGTCTTCACTCTGCTTTAGGAACACACTGTCTTCACTCTGCATTAGGAACCCACTGTCTTCACTCTGCATTAGGAACACACTGTCTTCACTCTGCATTAGGAACACACTGTCCTCCCTCTGCTCCAGGAACACACTGTCTTCACTCTGCTCTAGGAACACACTGTCTTCACTGTGCGTTAGGAACACACTGTCTTCACTCTGCTTTAGGAACACACTCTCTTCACTCTGTTTCATGCACATACACCGCAACTCTGCGTTAAGAACACACTGTCTTCACTCTGTTTTAGGAACACACTGTCTTCATTCTGCTCTAGGAACACACTGTCTTCATTCTGCTCTAGGAACACACTGTCTTTACTGTGCGTTAGGAACATACTGTCTTTACTCTGCTCTAAGAATACACTGTCTTCACTCTGCATTAGGAACATACTGTCTTTACTCTGCTCTAAGAACACACTGTCTTCAATCTGCATTAGGAACACACTATCTTCACTCTGCATTAGGAACACACTGTATTCACTCTGATTTAGGAACACTGTCTTCACTCTGCTCCATGCACATACTTCGCAGCTCTGCGTTAGGAACACACTGTCTTCACTCTGTTTAGGAACACACGATCTTCATTCTGCTCTAGGAACACACTGTCTTCATTCTGCTCTAGGAACACACTGTCTTCACTATGCATTAGGAACACACTGTCTTCACTATGCGTTAGGAACATACTGTCTTCACTCTGCTCTAGGAACACACTGTCTTTACTATGCCTTAGGAACACACTGTCTTCACTATGTGTTAGGAACACACTGTCTTCACTCTGCTCTAGGAACGCAATGTCTTCACTCTACATTAAGAACACAAGGTCTTCACTCTGCATTAGGAACACACTGTCTTCATTTGCTCTAGCAACACAGTGTCTTCACTCTGCACAAGGAACACACTGTCTTCACTCCGCATTAGGAACACACTGTCTTCACTCTCCTTTAGGAACACTGTCTTCACTCTGCTCTAGGAACTCACTGTCTTCACTCTGCTCTAGGAACATACTGTCTTTACTCTGCTCCACGCACATACTTCCCAACTCTGCTTTAGGAAAGCACTGTATTCACTCTGCGTTAGGAACACACTGTCTTCATTCTGCTCTAGGAACACACTGTCTTCTCTCTGCTCTAGGAACACACTGTCTTCACTCTGCATTAGGAACACACTGTCTTCACTCTGCATTAGGAACACACTGTCTTCACTCTGCTCTAGGAACACACTGTCTTCACTCTGCTCCATGCACATACTTCGCAACTCTGTGTTAGGAACGCACTGTCTTCACTCTGCGTTAGGAACACACTGTCTTCATTCTGCTCTAGGAACACACTGTCTTCACTCGGCATTAGGAACACACTGTCTTCACTCTGCATTAGAAACACACTGTCTTTATTCTGCTCTAGGAAGACACTGTCTTCACTCTGCATTAGAAACACACTATCTTCACTCTGCCTTAGGAACACACTGTCTTCACTCTTCTCTAGGAACACACTGTCTTCACTAGGCATTAGGAAAACACTGTTTTCACTCTGTATTAGGAACACACTGTCTTCATTCTGCTCTAGGAAGACACTGTCTTCAGTCTGCATTAGGAACGCACTGTTTTCAATATGCATTAGGAACACACTGTCTTCACTCTGCTCTACGAAGACACTGTCTTCACTCTGCTCTAGGAACACACTGTCTTCACTGTGCGTTAGGAACACACTGTCTTCACTGTGCTCTAGGAACACACTCTCTTCACTCTGTTTCATGCACATACACCGCAACTCTGCATTAAGAACACACTGTCTTCACTCTGTTTTAGGAACACACTGTCTTCATTCTGCTCTAGGAACACACTGTCTTCATTCTGCTCTAGGAACACACTGTCTTCACTGTGAGTTAGGAACATACTGTCTTTACTCTGCTCTAAGAACACACTGTCTTCACTCTGCATTAGGAACATACTGTCTTTATTCTGCTCTAAGAACACACTGTCTTCACTCTGCATTAGGAACACACTATCTTCACTCTGCATTAGGAACACACTGTATTCACTCTGATTTAGGAACACTGTCTTCACTCTGCTCCATGCCCATACTTCGCAGCTCTGCGTTAGGAACACACTGTCTTCACTCTGTTTTAGGAACACACGATCTTCATTCTGCTCTAGGAACACACTGTCTTCATTCTGCTCTAGGAACACACTGTCTTCACTATGCATTAGGAACACACTGTCTTCACTATGTGTTATGAACATACTGTCTTCACTCTGCTCTAGGAACACACTGTCTTCACTCTGCCTTAGGAACACACTGTCTTTACTATGTGTTAGGAACACACTGTCTTCACTCTGCTCTAGGAAGACACTGTCTTCACTATGCATTAGGAACACACTGTCTTCACTATGTGTTATGAACATACTGTCTTCACTCTGCTCTAGGAACACACTGTCTTCACTATGCCTTAGGAACACACTGTCTTCACTATGTGTTAGGAACACACTGTCTTCACTCTGCTCTAGGAACGCACTGTCTTCACTCTGCATTAAAAACACACTGTCTTTATTCTGCTCTAGGAAGACACTGTCATCACTCTGCATTAGAAACACACTGTCTTCACTCTGCCTTAGGAACACACTGTCTTCACTCTTCTCTAGGAACACACTGTCTTCACTAGGTATTAGGAAAACACTGTTTTCACTCTGCATTAGGAACACACTGTCTTCATTCTGCTCTAGGAAGACACTGTCTTCACTCTGCATTAGGAATGCACTGTTTTCAATATGCATTAGGAACACACTGTCTTCACTCTGCTCTACGAAGACACTGTCTTCACTCTGCCTGAGGAACACACTGTCTTCACTATGCGTTAGGAACACACTGTCTTCATTCTGCTCTAGGAACACAATGTCTTCACTCTGTGTTAGGAACAAACTGTCTTCACTATGTGTTAGGAACACACTGTCTTCACTATGCGTTAGGAACACACTGTCTTCACTTGCTCTAGGAACACACTGTCTTCACTCTGCATTAGGAACACACTGTCTTCATTCTGCTCTAGGAAGACACTGTCTTCACTCTGCATTAGGAACACACTGTCTTCACTCTGCATTAGGAACAAACTGTTTTCACTCTGCTCTAGGAACACACAGTCTTCACTCTGCTCCATGCACATACCCTGCAACTCTGTGTTAGGAACACACTGTCTTCACTCTGCTCTATGAACCCACTGTCTTCACTCTGCATTAGGAATACACTGTCTTCACTCTGCATTAGGAACACACTGTCTTCTCTCTGCTCTAGGAACACACTGTCTTCACTCTGCTCCATGCACATACTTCGCAACTCTGTGTTAGGAACGCACTGTCTTCACTCTGCATTAGGAACACACTGTCTTCATTCTGCTCTAGGAACACACTGTCTTCACTCTGCATTAGGAACACACTGTCTTCACTATGCATTAGGAACACACTGTCTTCACTCTGCTCTAGGAAGACACTGTCTTCACTCTGCCTGAGGAACACACTGTTTTCACTATGCGCTAGGAACACACAGTCTTCATTCTGCTCTAGGAACACACTGTCTTCACTCTGCGTTAGGAACAAACTGTCTTCACTATGTGTTAGGAACACACTGTCTTCACTATGCGTTAGGAACACACTGTCTTCACTTGCTCTAGTAACACACTGTCTTCACTCTGCATTAGGAACACACTGTATTCATTCTGCTCTAGGAGACACTGTCTTCACTCTGCATTAGGAACCCACTGTCTTCACTCTGCATTATGAATACACTGTCTTCACTCTGCATTAGGAACACACTGTCTTCACTCTGCTCTAAGAACACACTGTCTTCACTCCGCATTAGGAACACAGTGTCTTCACTCTGATTTAGGAACACTGTCTTCACTCTGCTCTAGGAACGCACTGTCTTCACTCTGCATTAGGACCACACTGTCTTCACTCTGCTCTAGGAACATACTGCCTTTACTATGCTCCATGCACATACTTCCCAACTCTGCTTGAGGAACGCACTGTCTTCACTCTGCCTAAGTAACACACTGTCTTCATTCTGCTCTAGGAACACACTGCCTTCACTCTGCGTTATGAATATACTGTCTTCACCCTCCTCTAGGAAAACACTGTCTTCACTCTGCTCCATGCATGTACACCGCAACTCTGCCTTAGGTACACACTGTCTTCACTCTTCTCTAGGAACACACTGTCTTCACTAGGCATTAGGAAAACACTGTTTTCACTCTGCATTAGGAACACACTGTCTTCATTCTGCTCTAGGAAGACACTGTCTTCACTCTGCATTAGGAACGCACTGTCTTCAATATGCATTAGGAACACACTGTCTTCACTCTGCTCTAGGAAGACACTGTCTTCACTCTGCCTGAGGAACACACTGTCTTCACTATGCGTTAGGAACACACTGTCTTCATTCTGCTCTAGGAACACACTGTCTTCACTCTGTGTTAGAAACAAACTGTCTTCACTATGTGTTAGGAACACACTGTCTTCACTATGCGTTAGGAACACACTGTCTTCACGTGCTCTAGGAACACACTGTCTTCACTCTGCATTAGGAACACACTGTCTTCATTCTGCTCTAGGAACACACTGTCTTCATTCTGCTCTAGAAACACACTGTCTTCACTCACCCTTAGGAACATACTGTCTTCACTCTGCTCTAGGAACACACTGTCTTCACTCTGCTGCATGCACGTACACCACAACTCTGCGTTAGGAACACACTGTCTTCACTCTGCTCTAGGAACACTCTGTCTTCACTATGCTTTAAGAACACACTGTTTTCACTGTGCATTAGGAACACACTGTCTTCACTCTGCTCTAGGAACACACTGTCTTCACTGCCTTAGGAACACACTGTCTTCACTATGTGTCAGGAACACACTGTCTTCACTCTGCTCTAGGAAGACACTGTCTTCACTATGCATTAGGAACACACTGTCTTCACTATGCGTTAGGAACATACTGTCTTCACTCTGCTCTATGAAGACACTGTCTTCACTATGCCTTAGGAACACACTGTCTTCACTATGTGTTAGGAACACACTGTCTTCACTATGCTCTAGGAACGCACTGTCTTCACTCTGCATTAAGAACACAAGGTCTTCACTCTGCATTAGGAACACACTGTCTTCATTTGCTCTAGCAACACAGTGTCTTCACTCTGCACAAGGAACACACTGTCTTCACTCCGCATTAGGAACACACTGTCTTCACTCAGATTTAGGAACACTGTCTTCACTCTGCTCTAGGAACTCACTGTCTTCACTCTGCATTAGGACCACACTGCCTTCACTCTGCTCTAGGAACATACTGTCTTACTCTGCTCCACGCACATACTTCCCAACTCTGCGTTAGGAAAGCACTGTATTCACTCTGCGTTAGGAACACACTGTCTTCATTCTGCTCTAGGAACACACTGTCTTCTCTCTGCTCTAGGAACACACTGTCTTCACTCTGCATTAGGAACACACTGTCTTCACTCTGCATTAGGAACACACTGTCTTCATCTGCTCTAGGAACACACTGTCTTCACTCTGCTCCATGCACATACTTCGCAACTCTGTGTTAGGAACGCACTGTCTTCACTCTGCTTTAGGAACACACTGTCTTCACTCTGCTCCATGCACATACTTCCCAACTCTGCGTTAGGAACGCACTGTCTTCACTCTGCGTTAGGAACACACTGTCTTCATTCTGCTCTAGGAACACACTCTCTTCAATCTGCATTAGGAACACACTGTCTTCACCTGCATTAGAAACACACTGTCTTCATTCTGCTCTAGGAAGATACTGACTTCACTCTGCATTAGAAACACACTGTCTTCACTCTGCATTAGGAACACACTGTCTTCACTCTGCCTAAGGAACACACTGTCTTCACTATGAATTAGGAACACACTGTCTTCATTGTGCTCTAGGAACACACTGTCTTCACTCTGTGTTAGGAACACACTGTCTTCATTCTGCTCTAGAAACACACTGTCTTCACTCTCCCTTAGGAACACACTGTCTTCACTCTGCTCTAGGAACCCACTGTCTTCACTCTGCTCTACGAACCCACTGTCTTCACTCTGCATTAGGAATACACTGTCTTCACTCTGCATTAGGAACACACTGTCTTCACTCTGCTCTAGGAACACACTGTCTTCATACTGCTCTAGAAACACACTGTCTTCACTCTCCCTTAGGAACACACTGTCTTCACTCTGCATTAGAAACACACTGTCTTCACTCTGCTCTAGGAAGACACTGTCTTCACTCTGCCTAAGGAACACACTGTCTTCACTATGAATTAGGAACACACTGTCTTCATTCTGCTCTAGGAACACACTGTCTTCACTCTGCGTTAGGAACACACTGTCTTCATTCTGCTCTAGAAACACACTCTCTTCACTCTCCCTTAGGAACACACTGTCTTCACTCTGCTCTAGGAACCCACTGTCTTCACTCTGCATTAGGAATATACTGTCTTCACTCTGCATTAGGAAGGAACTGTCTTCACTCTGCGTTAGGAACACACTGTCTTCATTCTGCTCTAGGAACACACTGTCTTCACTCTGCATTAGGAACACACTGTCTTCACTCTGCATTAGAAACACACTGTCTTCATTGTGCTCTAGGAAGACACTGTCTTCACTCTGCATTAGGAACACACTGTCTTCACTCTGCATTAGGAACACACTGTCTTCACTCTGCTCTAGGAAGACACTGTCTTCACTCTGCCTGTGGAACACACTGTCTTCACTATGCGTTAGGAACACACTGTCTTCATTCTGCTCTAGGAACACACTGTCTTCACTCTGTGTTAGAAACAAACTGTCTTCACTATGTGTTAGGAACACACTGTCTTCACTATGCGTTAGGAACACACTGTCTTCACTTGCTCTAGGAACACACTGTCTTCACTCTGCATTAGGAACACACTGTCTTCATTCTGCTCTAGGAACACACTGTCTTCATTCTGCTCTAGAAACACACTGTCTTCACTCACCCTTAGGAACATACTGTCTTCACTCTGCTCTAGGAACACACTGTCTTCACTCTGCTGCATGCACGTACACCACAACTCTGCGTTAGGAACACACTGTCTTCACTCTGCTCTAGGAACACTCTGTCTTCACTATGCTTTAAGAACACACTGTTTTCACTGTGCATTAGGAACACACTGTCTTCACTCTGCTCTAGGAACACACTGTCTTCACTCTGCTTTAGGAACACACTGTCTTCACTATGTGTCAGGAACACACTGTCTTCACTCTGCTCTAGGAAGACACTGTCTTCACTATGCATTAGGAACACACTGTCTTCACTATGCGTTAGGAACATACTGTCTTCACTCTGCTCTATGAAGACACTGTCTTCACTATGCCTTAGGAACACACTGTCTTCACTATGTGTTAGGAACACACTGTCTTCACTATGCTCTAGGAACGCACTGTCTTCACTCTGCATTAAGAACACAAGGTCTTCACTCTGCATTAGGAACACACTGTCTTCATTTGCTCTAGCAACACAGTGTCTTCACTCTGCACAAGGAACACACTGTCTTCACTCCGCATTAGGAACACACTGTCTTCACTCTGATTTAGGAACACTGTCTTCACTCTGCTCTAGGAACTCACTGTCTTCACTCTGCTTTAGGAGCACACTGCCTTCACTCTGCTCTAGGAACATACTGTCTTACTCTGCTCCACGCACATACTTCCCAACTCTGCGTTAGGAAAGCACTGTATTCACTCTGCGTTAGGAACACACTGTCTTCATTCTGCTCTAGGAACACACTGTCTTCTCTCTGCTCTAGGAACACACTGTCTTCACTCTGCATTAGGAACACACTGTCTTCACTCTGCATTAGGAACACACTGTCTTCACTCTGCTCTAGGAACACACTGTCTTCACTCTGCTCCATGCACATACTTCGCAACTCTGTGTTAGGAACGCACTGTCTTCACTCTGCTTTAGGAACACACTGTCTTCACTCTGCTCCATGCACATACTTCCCAACTCTGCGTTAGGAACGCACTGTCTTCACTCTGCGTTAGGAACACACTGTCTTCATTCTGCTCTAGGAACACACTCTCTTCACTCTGCATTAGGAACACACTGTCTTCACCTGCATTAGAAACACACTGTCTTCATTCTGCTCTAGGAAGATACTGACTTCACTCTGCATTAGAAACACACTGTCTTCACTCTGCATTAGGAACACACTGTCTTCACTCTGCCTAAGGAACACACTGTCTTCACTATGAATTAGGAACACACTGTCTTCATTGTGCTCTAGGAACACACTGTCTTCACTCTGTGTTAGGAACACACTGTCTTCATTCTGCTCTAGAAACACACTGTCTTCACTCTCCCTTAGGAACACACTGTCTTCACTCTGCTCTAGGAACCCACTGTCTTCACTCTGCTCTACGAACCCACTG
This sequence comes from Microtus pennsylvanicus, assembly GCF_037038515.1. NCBI lineage: Eukaryota > Metazoa > Chordata > Mammalia > Rodentia > Cricetidae > Microtus > Microtus pennsylvanicus. The sequence continues at coordinate 108,536,225 of NC_134601.1, forward strand.
TCTTCACTCTGCATTAGGAATACACTGTCTTCACTCTGCATTAGGAACACACTGTCTTCACTCTGCTCTAGGAACACACTGTCTTCATACTGCTCTAGAAACACACTGTCTTCACTCTCCCTTAGGAACACACTGTCTTCACTCTGCATTAGAAACACACTGTCTTCACTCTGCTCTAGGAAGACACTGTCTTCACTCTGCCTAAGGAACACACTGTCTTCACTATGAATTAGGAACACACTGTCTTCATTCTGCTCTAGGAACACACTGTCTTCACTCTGCGTTAGGAACACACTGTCTTCATTCTGCTCTAGAAACACACTCTCTTCACTCTCCCTTAGGAACACACTGTCTTCACTCTGCTCTAGGAACCCACTGTCTTCACTCTGCATTAGGAATATACTGTCTTCACTCTGCATTAGGAAGGCACTGTCTTCACTCTGCGTTAGGAACACACTGTCTTCATTCTGCTCTAGGAACACACTGTCTTCACTCTGCATTAGGAACACACTGTCTTCACTCTGCATTAGAAACACACTGTCTTCATTGTGCTCTAGGAAGACACTGTCTTTACTCTGCATTAGGAACACACTGTCTTCACTCTGCATTAGGAACACACTGTCTTCACTCTGCTCTAGGAAGACACTGTCTTCACACTGCCTAAGGAACACACTGTCTTCACTCTCCCTTAGGAACACACTGTCTTCACTCTGCTCTAGGAACGCACTGTCTTCACTCTGCATTAAGAACACAAGGTCTTCACTCTGCATTAGGAACACACTGTCTTCATTCTGCTCTAGCAACACAGTGTCTTCACTCTGCACAAGGAACACACTGTCTTCACTCCGCATTAGGAACACACTGTCTTCACTCTGATTTAGGAACACTGTCTTCACTCTGCTCTAGGAACTCACTGTCTTCACTCTGCATTAGGACCACACTGCCTTCATTCTGCTCTAGGAACATACTGTCTTTACTCTGCTCCATGCACAAACTTCCCAACTCTGCTTGAGGAACGCACTGTCTTCACTCTGCGTTAGGAACACATTGTCTTCATTCTGCTCTAGGAACACACTGTCTTCTCTCTGCCTTATGAATATACTGTCTTCACCCTGCTCTAGGAACGCACTGTCTTCACTCTGCTCCATGCACGTACACCACAACTCTGCCTTAGGTACACACTGTCTTCACTCTGCTCTAGGAACACACTGTCTTCACTAGGCATTAGGAACACACTGTTTTCACTCTGCATTAGGAACACACTGTCTTCTTTCTGCTCTAGGAAGACACTGTCTTCACTCTGCATTAGGAACACACTGTCTTCCCTCTGCATGAGGAACACACTGTCTTCACTCTGCTCTAGGAAGACACTGTCTTCACTCTGCCTGAGGAACACACTGTCTTCACTATGCGTTAGTAACACACTGTCTTCATTCTGCTCTAGGAACACACTGTCTTCATTCTGCGTTAGGAACAAACTGTCTTCACTATGTTTTAGGAACACACTGTCTTCACTTGCTCTAGGAACACACTGTCTTCACTCTGCATTAGGAACACACTGTCTTCATTCTGCTCTAGGAAGACACTGTCTTCACTCTGCATTAGGAACACACTGTCTTCACTCTGCATTAGGAACAAACTGTTTTCACTCTGCTCTAGTAACACACAGTCTTCACTTTGCTCCATGCACATACCCTGCAACTCTGCGTTAGGAACACACTGTCTTCACTCTGATCTAGGAACCCACTGTCTTCACTCTGCATTAGGAATACACTGTCTTCACTCTGCATTAGGAACACTCTGTCTTCACTCTGCTCTAGGAACACACTGTCTTCATTCTGCTCTAGAAACACACTGTCTTCACTCTCCCTTAGGAACATACTGTCTTCACTCTGCTCTAGGAACACACTGTCTTCACTCTGCTCCATGCACGGACACCACAACTCTGCGTTAGAAACACACTGTCTTCACTCTGCTCTAGGAACACTCTGTCTTCACTATGCTTTAGGAACACACTGTTTTCACTGTGCATTAGGAACACACTGTCTTCACTCTGCTCTAGGAACACACTGTCTTCACACTGCCTTAGGAACACACTGTCTTCACTATGTGTTAGGAACACACTGTCTTCACTCTGCTCTAGGAAGACACTGTCTTCACTATGCATTAGGAACACACTGTCTTCACTATGCGTTAGGAACATACTGTCTTCACTCTGCTCTAGGAAGACACTGTCTTCACTCTGCCTTAGGAACACACTATCTTTACTCGGATTTAGGAACACTGTCTTCACTCTGCTCTAGGAACTCACTGTCTTCACTCTGCATTAGGACCACACTGCCTTCACTCTGCTCTAGGAACATACTGTCTTTATTCTGCTCCATGCACATACTTCCCAATTCTGCATTAGGAAAGCACTGTATTCACTCTGCGTGAGGAAAACGCTGTCTTCATTCTGCTCTAGGAACACACTGTCTTCACTCTGCATTAGGAACACACTGTCTTCACTCTGCATTAGGAACACACTGTCTTCACTCTGCTCTAGGAACACACTGTCTTCACTCTGCTCCATGCACATACTTCGCAACTCTGTGTTAGGAACGCACTGTCTTCACTCTGCGTTAGGAACACACTGTCTGCATTCTGCTCTAGGAACACACTGTCTTCACTCTGCATTAGGAACACACTGTCTTCACTCTGCATTAGGAACACACTGTCTTCACTCTCCTCTGGGAAGACACTGTCTTCCCTCTGCATTAGGAACACACTGTCTTCACTATGAATTAGGAACACACTGTCTTCATTCTGCTCTAGGAAGACACTGTCTTTACTCTGCCTGAGGAACACACTGTCTTCACTATGCGTTAGGAACACACTGTCTTCATTCTGCTCTAGGAACACACTGTCTTCACTCTGCATTAGGAACAAACTGTCTTCACTATGTGTTAGGAACACACTGTCTTCAGTATGCGTTAGGAACACACTGTCTTCACTTGCTCTAGGAACACACTGTCTTCACTCTGCATTAGGAACACACTGTCTTCATTCTGCTCTAGGAAGACACTGTCTTCACTCTGCATTAGGAACACACTGTCTTCACTCTGCATTAGGAACAAACTGTTTACACTCTGCTCTACGAACACACAGTCTTCACTCTGCTCCATGCACATACCCTGCAACTCTGCGTTAGGAACACACTGTCTTCACTCTGCTCCATGCACATAATTCCCAACTCTGTGTTAGGAACGCATAGTCTTCACTCTGCTTTAGAAACACACTGTTTTCACTCTGCTCCATGCACATACTTCCCAACTCTGCGTTTGGACGCACTGTCTTCACTCTGCGTTAGGAACACACTGTCTTCATTCTGCTCTAGGAACACACTGTCTTCACTCTGCATTATGAACACACTGTCTTCACTCTGCATTAGAAACACACTGTCTTCATTCTGCTCTAGGAAGACACTGTCTTCACTCTGCATTAGGAACACACTGTCTTCACTCTGAATTAGGAACACACTGTCTTCACTCTGCTCTAGGAACACACTCTCTTCACTCTGCCTAAGGAACACACAGTCTTCACTATGAATTAGGAACACACTGTCTTCATTCTGCTCTAGGAACACACTGTCTTCACTCTGCGTTAGGAACACACTCTTCATTCTGCTCTAGAAACACACTGTCTTCACTCTCCCTTAGGAACACACTGTCTTCACTCTGCTCTAGGAACGCACTGTCTTCACTCTGCATTAAGAACACTAGGTCTTCACTCTGCACAAGGAACACACTGTCTTCACTCCGCATTAGGAACACACTGTCTTCACTCTGATTTAGGAACACTGTCTTCACTCTGCTCTAGGAACTCACTGTCTTCACTCTGCATTAGGACCACACTGTCTTCACTCAGCTCTAGGAACATACTGTCTTTACTCTGCTCCACGCACATACTTCCCAACTCTGCATTAGGAACGCACTGTCTTCACTCTGCGTTAGGAACACATTGTCTTCATTCTGCTCTAGGAACACTCTGTCTTCACTCTGCGTTATGAATATACTGTCTTCACCCTGCTCTAGGAACACACTGTCTTCACTCTGCTCCATGCACGTACACCGCAACTCTGCCTTAGGTACACACTGTCTTCACTCTGCTCGAGGAACACACTGTCTTCACTATGCATTAGGAACACACTGTTTTCACTCTGCATTAGGAACACACTGTCTTCATTCTGCTCTAGGAAGACACTGTCTTCACTCTGTATTAGGAACCCACTGTCTTCACTCTGCATTAGGAACAAACTGTTTTCACTCTGCTCTAGGAACACACAGTCTTCATTCTGCTCTAGGAAGACACTGTCTTCACTCTGCTTTAGCAACACACTGTCTTCATTCTGCTCTAGGAACACACTGTCTTCACTCTGCGTTAGGAATATACTGTCTTCACTCTGCTCTAGGAACACACTGTCTTCACTCTGCTCCATGCACGTACACCGCAACTCTTCCTTAGGTACACACTGCCTTCACTCTGCTCTAGGAACACACTGTCTTCACTAGGCATTAGGAACACACTGTTTTCACTCTGCATTAGGAACACTCTGTCTTCATTCTGCTCTAGGAAGACACTGTCTTCACTCTGCTTTAGGAACACACTGTCTTCACTATGCATTAGGAACACACTGTCTTCACTCTTCGTTAGGAACACACTGTCTTCATTCTGCTCTAGAAACACACTGTCTTCACTCTGCGTTAGGAACAAACTGTCTTCACTATGTGTTAGGAACACAATGTCTTCACTATGTGTTAGAAACACACTGTCTTCACTTGCTCTAGGAACACACTGTCTTCACTCTGTATTAGGAACACAATGTCTTCATTCTGCTCTAGGAAGACACTGTCTTCAATCTGCATTAGGAACACACTGTCTTCACTCTGCATTAGGAACAAACTGTCTTCACTCTGCTCTAGGAACACACAGTCTTCACTCTGCTCCATGCACATACCCTGAAACTCTGCATTAGGAACACACTGTCTTCACTCTCCTCTAGGAACACACTGTCTTCACTCTGCATTAGGAATACACTGTCTTCACTCTGCATTAGGAACACACTGTCTTCACTCTGATCTAGGAACACACTGTCTTCATTCTGCTCTAGAAACACACTGTCTTCACTCTCCCTTAGGAACATACTGTCTTGACTCTGCTCTAGGAACACAGTGTCTTCACTCTGCTCCATGCACGTACACCACAACTCTGCGTTAGGAACACACTGTCTTCACTCTGTTCAAGGAACACTCTGTCTTCACTATGCGTTAGGAACACACTGTTTTCACTGTGCATTAGGAACACCCTCTCTTCACTCTGCTCTAGGAACACACTGTCTTCACTCTGCCTTAGGAACACACTGTCTTCACTATGTGTTAGGAACACACTGTCTTCACTCTGCTCTAGGAAGACACTTTCTTCACTATGCATTTGGACCACACAGTCTTCACTATGCTTTAGGAACATACTGTCTTCACTCTGCTCTAGGAAGACACTGTCTTCACTCTGCCTTAGGAACACACTGTCTTCACTATGTGTTAGGAACACACTTTCTTCACTCTGCTCTAGGAACGCACTGTCTTCACTCTGCATTAAGAACACAAGGTCTTCACTCTGCATTAGGAACACACTGTCTTCATTCTGCTCTAGCAACACAGTGTCTTCACTCTGCACAAGAAACACACTGTCTTCACTCCGCATTAGGAACACACAGTCTTAACTCTGATTTAGGAACACTGTCTTCACTCTGCTCTAGAAACTCACTGTCTTCACTCTGCATTAGGACCACACTGCCTTCACTCTGCTCTAGGAACATTCTGTCTTTACTCTGCTCCATGCACATACTTCCCAACTCTGCGTTAGGAAAGCACTGTATTCACTCTGCGTTAGGAACACACTGTCTTCATTCTGCTCTAGGAACACACTGTCTTCACTCTGCTCTAGGAACACACTGTCTTCACTCTGCATTAGGAACACACTGTCTTCACTCTGCATTAGGAACACACTGTCTTCACTCTGCTCTAGGAACACACTGTCTTCACTCTGCATTAGGAACACACTGTCTTCACTATGTGTTAGGAACACACTGTCTTCACTCTGCATTAGGAACACACTGTCTTCACTCTGCTCTAGGAACACACTGTCTTCACTCTGCTTTAGGAACTCACTGACTTCAATCTGCATTAGGAACAAACTGTCTTCCCTCTGCTCTAGGAACACACAGTCTTCACTCTGCTCCATGCACATACCCTGCAACTCTGCGTTAGGAACACATTGTCTTCACTCTCCTCTAGGAACACACTGTCTTCACTCTGTATTAGGAGTACACTGTCTTCACTCTGCATTAAGAACACAAGGTCTTCACTCTGCATTAGGAACACACTGTCTTCACTCCGCATTAGGAACACACTGTCTTCACTCTAATTTAGGAACACTGTCTTCACTCTGATCTAGGAACTCACTATCTTCACTCTGCATTAGGACCACACTGTCTTCACTCTGCTCTAAGAACATACTGTCTTTACTTGCTCCACGCACATACTTCCCAACCTACATTAGGAACACACTGTCTTCACTCTGCTTTAGCAACACACTGTATTCATTCTGCTCTAGGAACACACTGTTTTCACTCTGCGTTAGGAATATACTGTCTTCACTCTGCTCTAGGAACACACTGTCTTCACTCTGCTCCATGCACGTAACCGCAACTCTTCCTTAGGTACACACTGCCTTCACTCTGCTCTAGGAACACACTGTCTTCACTAGGCATTAGGAACACACTGTTTTCACTCTGCATTAGGAACACACTGTCTTCATTCTGCTCTAGGAAGACACTGTCTTCACTCTGCTTTAGGAACACACTGTCTTCACTATGCATTAGGAACACACTGTCTTCACTCTGCGTTAGGAACACACTGTCTTCATTCTTCTCTAGGAACACACTGTCTTCACTCTGCGTTAGGAACAAACTGTCTTCACTATGTGTTAGGAACACAATGTCTTCACTATGTGTTAGAAACACACTGTCTTCACTTGCTCTAGGAACACACTGTCTTCACTCTGTATTAGGAACACAATGTCTTCATTCTGCTCTAGGAAGACACTGTCTTCACTCTGCATTAGGAACACACTGTCTTCACTCTGCATTAGGAACAAACTGTCTTCACTCTGCTCTAGGAACACACAGTCTTCACTCTGCTCCATGCACATACCCTGCAACTCTGCATTAGGAACACACTGTCTTCACTCTCCTCTAGGAACACACTGTCTTCACTCTGCATTAGGAATACACTGTCTTCACTCTGCATTAGGAACACACTGTCTTCACTCTGATCTAGGAACACACTGTCTTCATTCTGCTCTAGAAACACACTGTCTTCACTCTCCCTTAGGAACATACTGTCTTCACTCTGCTCTAGGAACACAGTGTCTTCACTCTGCTCCATGCACGTACACCACAACTCTGCGTTAGGGACACACTGTCTTCACTCTGTTCAAGGAACACTCTGTCTTCACTATGCGTTAGGAACACACTGTTTTCACTGTGCATTAGGAACACACTCTCTTCACTCTGCTCTAGGAACACACTGTCTTCACTCTGCCTTAGGAACACACTGTCTTCACTATGTGTTAGGAACACACTGTCTTCACTATGCTCTAGGAAGACACTTTCTTCACTATGCATTAGGAACACACAGTCTTCACTATGCTTTAGGAACATACTGTCTTCACTCTGCTCTAGGAAGACACTGTCTTCACTCTGCCTTAGGAACACACTGTCTTCACTATGTGTTAGGAACACACTGTCTTCACTCTGCTCTAGGAACGCACTGTCTTCACTCTGCATTAAGAACACAAGGTCTTCACTCTGCATTAGGAACACACTGTCTTCATTCTGCTCTAGCAACAGAGTGTCTTCACTCTGCACAAGGAACACACTGTCTTCACTCCAAATTAGGAACACACAGTCTTCACTCTGATTTAGGAGCACTGTCTTCACTCTGCTCTAGGAACTCACTGTCTTAACTCTGCATTAGGACCACACTGCCTTCACTCTGCTCTAGGAACATACTGTCTTTACTCTGCTCCATGCACATACTTCCCAACTCTGCGTTAGGAAAGCACTGTATTCACTCTGCGTTAGGAACACATGTCTTCATTCTGCTCTAGGAACACGCTGTCTTCACTCTGCTCTAGGAACACACTGTCTTCACTCTGCATTAGGAAGACACTGTCTTCACTCTGCATTAGGAACACACTGTCTTCACTCTCCTCTAGGAAGACACTGTCTTCACTCTGCATTAGGAACAAACTGTCTTCCCTCTGCATTAGGAACACACTGTCTTCACTCTGCTCTAGGAAGACACTGTCTTCACTCTGCATTAGGAACACACTGTCTTCACTATGAATTAGGAACACACTGTCTTCATTCTGCTCTAGGAAGACACTGTCTTTACTCTGCCTGAGGAACACACTGTCTTCACTATGCGTTAGGAACACACTGTCTTCATTCTGCTCTAGGAACACACTGTCTTCACTCTGCATTAGGAACAAACTGTCTTCACTATGTGTTAGGAACACACTGTCTTCAGTATGCGTTAGGAACACACTGTCTTCACTTGCTCTAGGAACACACTGTCTTCACTCTGCATTAGGAACACACTGTCTTCATTCTGCTCTAGGAAGACATTGTCTTCACTCTGCATTAGGAACACACTGTCTTCACTCTGCATTAGGAACACACTGTTTACACTCTGCTCTACAAACACACAGTCTTCACTCTGCTCCATGCACATACCCTGCAACTCTGCGTTAGGAACACACTGTCTTCACTCTGCTCCATGCACATAATTCCCAACTCTGTGTTAGGAATGCATAGTCTTCACTCTGCTTTAGGAACACACTGTTTTCACTCTGCTCCATGCACATACTTCCCAACTCTGCGTTTGGACGCACTGTCTTCACTCTGCGTTAGGAACACACTGTCTTCATTCTGCTCTAGGAACACACTGTCTTCACTCTGCATTATGAACACACTGTCTTCACTCTGCATTAGAAACACACTGTCTTCATTCTGCTCTAGGAAGACACTGTCTTCACTCTGCATTAGGAACACACTGTCTTCACTCTGAATTAGGAACACACTGTCTTCACTCTGCTCTAGGAACACACTCTCTTCACTCTGCCTAAGGAACACACAGTCTTCACTATGAATTAGGAACACACTGTCTTCATTCTGCTCTAGGAACACACTGTCTTCACTCTGCGTTAGGAACACACTCTTCATTCTGCTCTAGAAACACACTGTCTTCACTCTCCCTTAGGAACACACTGTCTTCACTCTGCTCTACGAACGCACTGTCTTCACTCTGCATTAAGAACACTAGGTCTTCACTCTGCACAAGGAACACACTGTCTTCACTCCGCATTAGGAACACACTGTCTTCACTCTGATTTAGGAACACTGTCTTCACTCTGCTCTAGGAACTCACTGTCTTCACTCTGCATTAGGACCACACTGTCTTCACTCAGCTCTAGGAACATACTGTCTTTAATCTGCTCCACGCACATACTTCCCAACTCTGCATTAGGAACGCACTGTCTTCACTCTGCGTTAGGAACACATTGTCTTCATTCTGCTCTAGGAACACTCTGTCTTCACTCTGCGTTATGAATATACTGTCTTCACCCTGCTCTAGGAACACACTGTCTTCACTCTGCTCCATGCACGTACACCGCAACTCTGCCTTAGGTACACACTGTCTTCACTCTGCTCGAGGAACACACTGTCTTCACTATGCATTAGGAACACACTGTTTTCACTCTGCATTAGGAACACACTGTCTTCATTCTGCTCTAGGAAGACACTGTCTTCACTCTGTATTAGGAACCCACTGTCTTCACTCTGCATTAGGAACAAACTGTTTTCACTCTGCTCTAGGAACACACAGTCTTCATTCTGCTCTAGGAAGACACTGTCTTCACTCTGCTTTAGCAACACACTGTCTTCATTCTGCTCTAGGAACACACTGTCTTCACTCTGCGTTAGGAATATACTGTCTTCACTCTGCTCTAGGAACACACTGTCTTCACTCTGCTCCATGCACGTACACCGCAACTCTTCCTTAGGTACACACTGCCTTCACTCTGCTCTAGGAACACACTGTCTTCACTAGGCATTAGGAACACACTGTTTTCACTCTGCATTAGGAACACTCTGTCTTCATTCTGCTCTAGGAAGACACTGTCTTCACTCTGCTTTAGGAACACACTGTCTTCACTATGCATTAGGAACACACTGTCTTCACTATGCTTTAGGAACATACTGTCTTCACTCTGCTCTAGGAAGACACTGTCTTCACTCTGCCTTAGGAACACACTGTCTTCACTATGTGTTAGGAACACACTTTCTTCACTCTGCTCTAGGAACGCACTGTCTTCACTCTGCATTAAGAACACAAGGTCTTCACTCTGCATTAGGAACACACTGTCTTCATTCTGCTCTAGCAACACAGTGTCTTCACTCTGCACAAGGAACACACTGTCTTCTCTCCGCATTAGGAACACACAGTCTTAACTCTGATTTAGGAACACTGTCTTCACTCTGCTCTAGGAACTCACTGTCTTCACTCTGCATTAGGACCACACTGCCTTCACTCTGCTCTAGGAACATTCTGTCTTTACTCTGCTCCATGCACATACTTCCCAACTCTGCGTTAGGAAAGCACTGTATTCACTCTGCGTTAGGAACACACTGTCTTCATTCTGCTCTAGGAACACACTGTCTTCACTCTGCTCTAGGAACACACTGTCTTCACTCTGCATTAGGAACACACTGTCTTCACTCTGCATTAGGAACACACTGTCTTCACTCTGCTCTAGGAACACACTGTCTTCACTCTGCATTAGGAACACACTGTCTTCACTATGTGTTAGGAACACACTGTCTTCACTCTGCATTAGGAACACACTGTCTTCACTCTGCTCTAGGAACACACTGTCTTCACTCTGCTTTAGGAACTCACTGACTTCAATCTGCATTAGGAACAAACTGTCTTCCCTCTGCTCTAGGAACACACAGTCTTCACTCTGCTCCATGCACATACCCTGCAACTCTGCGTTAGGAACACATTGTCTTCACTCTCCTCTAGGAACACACTGTCTTCACTCTGTATTAGGAGTACACTGTCTTCACTCTGCATTAAGAACACAAGGTCTTCACTCTGCATTAGGAACACACTGTCTTCACTCCGCATTAGGAACACACTGTCTTCACTCTAATTTAGGAACACTGTCTTCACTCTGATCTAGGAACTCACTATCTTCACTCTGCATTAGGACCACACTGTCTTCACTCTGCTCTAAGAACATACTGTCTTTACTTGCTCCACGCACATACTTCCCAACCTACATTAGGAACACACTGTCTTCACTCTGCTTTAGCAACACACTGTATTCATTCTGCTCTAGGAACACACTGTTTTCACTCTGCGTTAGGAATATACTGTCTTCACTCTGCTCTAGGAACACACTGTCTTCACTCTGCTCCATGCACGTAACCGCAACTCTTCCTTAGGTACACACTGCCTTCACTCTGCTCTAGGAACACACTGTCTTCACTAGGCATTAGGAACACACTGTTTTCACTCTGCATTAGGAACACACTGTCTTCATTCTGCTCTAGGAAGACACTGTCTTCACTCTGCTTTAGGAACACACTGTCTTCACTATGCATTAGGAACACACTGTCTTCACTCTGCGTTAGGAACACACTGTCTTCATTCTTCTCTAGGAACACACTGTCTTCACTCTGCGTTAGGAACAAACTGTCTTCACTATGTGTTAGGAACACAATGTCTTCACTATGTGTTAGAAACACACTGTCTTCACTTGCTCTAGGAACACACTGTCTTCACTCTGTATTAGGAACACAATGTCTTCATTCTGCTCTAGGAAGACACTGTCTTCACTCTGCATTAGGAACACACTGTCTTCACTCTGCATTAGGAACAAACTGTCTTCACTCTGCTCTAGGAACACACAGTCTTCACTCTGCTCCATGCACATACCCTGCAACTCTGCATTAGGAACACACTGTCTTCACTCTCCTCTAGGAACACACTGTCTTCACTCTGCATTAGGAATACACTGTCTTCACTCTGCATTAGGAACACACTGTCTTCACTCTGATCTAGGAACACACTGTCTTCATTCTGCTCTAGAAACACACTGTCTTCACTCTCCCTTAGGAACATACTGTCTTCACTCTGCTCTAGGAACACAGTGTCTTCACTCTGCTCCATGCACGTACACCACAACTCTGCGTTAGGGACACACTGTCTTCACTCTGTTCAAGGAACACTCTGTCTTCACTATGCGTTAGGAACACACTGTTTTCACTGTGCATTAGGAACACACTCTCTTCACTCTGCTCTAGGAACACACTGTCTTCACTCTGCCTTAGGAACACACTGTCTTCACTATGTGTTAGGAACACACTGTCTTCACTCTGCTCTAGGAAGACACTTTCTTCACTATGCATTAGGAACACACAGTCTTCACTATGCTTTAGGAACATACTGTCTTCACTCTGCTCTAGGAAGACACTGTCTTCACTCTGCCTTAGGAACACACTGTCTTCACTATGTGTTAGGAACACACTGTCTTCACTCTGCTCTAGGAACGCACTGTCTTCACTCTGCATTAAGAACACAAGGTCTTCACTCTGCATTAGGAACACACTGTCTTCATTCTGCTCTAGCAACAGAGTGTCTTCACTCTGCACAAGGAACACACTGTCTTCACTCCAAATTAGGAACACACAGTCTTCACTCTGATTTAGGAGCACTGTCTTCACTCTGCTCTAGGAACTCACTGTCTTAACTCTGCATTAGGACCACACTGCCTTCACTCTGCTCTAGGAACATACTGTCTTTACTCTGCTCCATGCACATACTTCCCAACTCTGCGTTAGGAAAGCACTGTATTCACTCTGCGTTAGGAACACACTGTCTTCATTCTGCTCTAGGAACACACTGTCTTCACTCTGCTCTAGGAACACACTGTCTTCACTCTGCATTAGGAAGACACTGTCTTCACTCTGCATTAGGAACACACTGTCTTCACTCTCCTCTAGGAAGACACTGTCTTCACTCTGCATTAGGAACAAACTGTCTTCCCTCTGCATTAGGAACACACTGTCTTCACTCTGCTCTAGGAAGACACTGCCTTCACTCTGCATTAGGAACACACTGTCTTCACTATGAATTAGGAACACACTGTCTTCATTCTGCTCTAGGAAGACACTGTCTTTACTCTGCCTGAGGAACACACTGTCTTCACTATGCGTTAGGAACACACTGTCTTCATTCTGCTCTAGGAACACACTGTCTTCACTCTGCATTAGGAACAAACTGTCTTCACTATGTGTTAGGAACACACTGTCTTCAGTATGCGTTAGGAACACACTGTCTTCACTTGCTCTAGGAACACACTGTCTTCACTCTGCATTAGGAACACACTGTCTTCATTCTGCTCTAGGAAGACATTGTCTTCACTCTGCATTAGGAACACACTGTCTTCACTCTGCATTAGGAACAAACTGTTTACACTCTGCTCTACAAACACACAGTCTTCACTCTGCTCCATGCACATACCCTGCAACTCTGCGTTAGGAACACACTGTCTTCACTCTGCTCCATGCACATAATTCCCAACTCTGTGTTAGGAATGCATAGTCTTCACTCTGCTTTAGGAACACACTGTTTTCACTCTGCTCCATGCACATACTTCCCAACTCTGCGTTTGGACGCACTGTCTTCACTCTGCGTTAGGAACACACTGTCTTCATTCTGCTCTAGGAACACACTGTCTTCACTCTGCATTATGAACACACTGTCTTCACTCTGCATTAGAAACACACTGTCTTCATTCTGCTCTAGGAAGACACTGTCTTCACTCTGCATTAGGAACACACTGTCTTCACTCTGAATTAGGAACACACTGTCTTCACTCTGCACTAGGAACACACTCTCTTCACTCTGCCTAAGGAACACACAGTCTTCACTATGAATTAGGAACACACTGTCTTCATTCTGCTCTAGGAACACACTGTCTTCACTCTGCGTTAGGAACACACTCTTCATTCTGCTCTAGAAACACACTGTCTTCACTCTCCCTTAGGAACACACTGTCTTCACTCTGCTCTAGGAACGCACTGTCTTCACTCTGCATTAAGAACACTAGGTCTTCACTCTGCACAAGGAACACACTGTCTTCACTCCGCATTAGGAACACACTGTCTTCACTCTGATTTAGGAACACTGTCTTCACTCTGCTCTAGGAACTCACTGTCTTCACTCTGCATTAGGACCACACTGTCTTCACTCAGCTCTAGGAACATACTGTCTTTACTCTGCTCCACGCACATACTTCCCAACTCTGCATTAGGAACGCACTGTCTTCACTCTGCGTTAGGAACACATTGTCTTCATTCTGCTCTAGGAACACTCTGTCTTCACTCTGCGTTATGAATATACTGTCTTCACCCTGCTCTAGGAACACACTGTCTTCACTCTGCTCCATGCACGTACACCGCAACTCTGCCTTAGGTACACACTGTCTTCACTCTGCTCGAGGAACACACTGTCTTCACTATGCATTAGGAACACACTGTTTTCACTCTGCATTAGGAACACACTGTCTTCATTCTGCTCTAGGAAGACACTGTCTTCACTCTGTATTAGGAACCCACTGTCTTCACTCTGCATTAGGAACAAACTGTTTTCACTCTGCTCTAGGAACACACAGTCTTCATTCTGCTCTAGGAAGACACTGTCTTCACTCTGCTTTAGCAACACACTGTCTTCATTCTGCTCTAGGAACACACTGTCTTCACTCTGCGTTAGGAATATACTGTCTTCACTCTGCTCTAGGAACACACTGTCTTCACTCTGCTCCATGCACGTACACCGCAACTCTTCCTTAGGTACACACTGCCTTCACTCTGCTCTAGGAACACACTGTCTTCACTAGGCATTAGGAACACACTGTTTTCACTCTGCATTAGGAACACTCTGTCTTCATTCTGCTCTAGGAAGACACTGTCTTCACTCTGCTTTAGGAACACACTGTCTTCACTATGCATTAGGAACACACTGTCTTCACTCTGCGTTAGGAACACACTGTCTTCATTCTGCTCTAGAAACACACTGTCTTCACTCTGCGTTAGGAACAAACTGTCTTCACTATGTGTTAGGAACACAATGTCTTCACTATGTGTTAGAAACACACTGTCTTCACTTGCTCTAGGAACACACTGTCTTCACTCTGTATTAGGAACACAATGTCTTCATTCTGCTCTAGGAAGACACTGTCTTCAATCTGCATTAGGAACACACTGTCTTCACTCTGCATTAGGAACAAACTGTCTTCACTCTGCTCTAGGAACACACAGTCTTCACTCTGCTCCATGCACATACCCTGAAACTCTGCATTAGGAACACACTGTCTTCACTCTCCTCTAGGAACACACTGTCTTCACTCTGCATTAGGAATACACTGTCTTCACTCTGCATTAGGAACACACTGTCTTCACTCTGATCTAGGAACACACTGTCTTCATTCTGCTCTAGAAACACACTGTCTTCACTCTCCCTTAGGAACATACTGTCTTGACTCTGCTCTAGGAACACAGTGTCTTCACTCTGCTCCATGCACGTACACCACAACTCTGCGTTAGGAACACACTGTCTTCACTCTGTTCAAGGAACACTCTGTCTTCACTATGCGTTAGGAACACACTGTTTTCACTGTGCATTAGGAACACACTCTCTTCACTCTGCTCTAGGAACACACTGTCTTCACTCTGCCTTAGGAACACACTGTCTTCACTATGTGTTAGGAACACACTGTCTTCACTCTGCTCTAGGAAGACACTTTCTTCACTATGCATTAGGACCACACAGTCTTCACTATGCTTTATGAACATACTGTCTTCACTCTGCTCTAGGAAGACACTGTCTTCACTCTGCCTTAGGAACACACTGTCTTCACTATGTGTTAGGAACACACTGTCTTCACTCTGCTCTAGGAACGCACTGTCTTCACTCTGCATTAAGAACACAAGGTCTTCACTCTGCACAAGGAACACACTGTCTTCACTCCAAATTAGGAACACACAGTCTTCACTCTGATTTAGGAGCACTGTCTTCACTCTGCTCTAGGAACTCACTGTCTTAACTCTGCATTAGGACCACACTGCCTTCACTCTGCTCTAGGAACATACTGTCTTTACTCTGCTCCATGCACATACTTCCCAACTCTGCGTTAGGAAAGCACTGTATTCACTCTGCGTTAGGAACACACTGTCTTCATTCTGCTCTAGGAACACACTGTCTTCACTCTGCTCTAGGAACACACTGTCTTCACTCTGCATTAGGAAGACACTGTCTTCACTCTGCATTAGGAACACACTGTCTTCACTCTCCTCTAGGAAGACACTGTCTTCACTCTGCATTAGGAACAAACTGTCTTCCCTCTGCATTAGGAACACACTGTCTTCACTCTGCTCTAGGAAGACACTGTCTTCACTCTGCATTAGGAACACACTGTCTTCACTATGAATTAGGAACACACTGTCTTCATTCTGCTCTAGGAAGACACTGTCTTTACTCTGCCTGAGGAACACACTGTCTTCACTATGCGTTAGGAACACACTGTCTTCATTCTGCTCTAGGAACACACTGTCTTCACTCTGCATTAGGAACAAACTGTCTTCACTATGTGTTACGAACACACTGTCTTCAGTATGCGTTAGGAACACACTGTCTTCACTTGCTCTAGGAACACACTGTCTTCACTCTGCATTAGGAACACACTGTCTTCATTCTGCTCTAGGAAGACATTGTCTTCACTCTGCATTAGGAACACACTGTCTTCACTCTGCATTAGGAACAAACTGTTTACACTCTGCTCTACAAACACACAGTCTTCACTCTGCTCCATGCACATACCCTGCAACTCTGCGTTAGGAACACACTGTCTTCACTCTGCTCCATGCACATAATTCCCAACTCTGTGTTAGGAACGCATAGTCTTCACTCTGCTTTAGGAACACACTGTTTTCACTCTGCTCCATGCACATACTTCCCAACTCTGCGTTTGGACGCACTGTCTTCACTCTGCGTTAGGAACACACTGTCTTCATTCTGCTCTAGGAACACACTGTCTTCACTCTGCATTATGAACACACTGTCTTCACTCTGCATTAGAAACACACTGTCTTCATTCTGCTCTAGGAAGACACTGTCTTCACTCTGCATTAGGAACACACTGTCTTCACTCTGAATTAGGAACACACTGTCTTCACTCTGCTCTAGGAACACACTCTCTTCACTCTGCCTAAGAAACACACAGTCTTCACTATGAATTAGGAACACACTGTCTTCATTCTGCTCTAGGAACACACTGTCTTCACTCTGCGTTAGGAACACACTCTTCATTCTGCTCTAGAAACACACTGTCTTCACTCTCCCTTAGGAACATACTGTCTTCACTCTGCTCTAGGAACACAGTGTCTTCACTCTGCTCCATGCACGTACACCACAACTCTGCGTTAGGGACACACTGTCTTCACTCTGTTCAAGGAACACTCTGTCTTCACTATGCGTTAGGAACACACTGTTTTCACTGTGCATTAGGAACACACTCTCTTCACTCTGCTCTAGGAACACACTGTCTTCACTCTGCCTTAGGAACACACTGTCTTCACTATGTGTTAGGAACACACTGTCTTCACTCTGCTCTAGGAAGACACTTTCTTCACTATGCATTAGGAACACACAGTCTTCACTATGCTTTAGGAACATACTGTCTTCACTCTGCTCTAGGAAGACACTGTCTTCACTCTGCCTTAGGAACACACTGTCTTCACTATGTGTTAGGAACACACTGTCTTCACTCTGCTCTAGGAACGCACTGTCTTCACTCTGCATTAAGAACACAAGGTCTTCACTCTGCATTAGGAACACACTGTCTTCATTCTGCTCTAGCAACAGAGTGTCTTCACTCTGCACAAGGAACACACTGTCTTCACTCCAAATTAGGAACACACAGTCTTCACTCTGATTTAGGAGCACTGTCTTCACTCTGCTCTAGGAACTCACTGTCTTAACTCTGCATTAGGACCACACTGCCTTCACTCTGCTCTAGGAACATACTGTCTTTACTCTGCTCCATGCACATACTTCCCAACTCTGCGTTAGGAAAGCACTGTATTCACTCTGCGTTAGGAACACACTGTCTTCATTCTGCTCTAGGAACACACTGTCTTCACTCTGCTCTAGGAACACACTGTCTTCACTCTGCATTAGGAAGACACTGTCTTCACTCTGCATTAGGAACACACTGTCTTCACTCTCCTCTAGGAAGACACTGTCTTCACTCTGCATTAGGAACAAACTGTCTTCCCTCTGCATTAGGAACACACTGTCTTCACTCTGCTCTAGGAAGACACTGCCTTCACTCTGCATTAGGAACACACTGTCTTCACTATGAATTAGGAACACACTGTCTTCATTCTGCTCTAGGAAGACACTGTCTTTACTCTGCCTGAGGAACACACTGTCTTCACTATGCGTTAGGAACACACTGTCTTCATTCTGCTCTAGGAACACACTGTCTTCACTCTGCATTAGGAACAAACTGTCTTCACTATGTGTTAGGAACACACTGTCTTCAGTATGCGTTAGGAACACACTGTCTTCACTTGCTCTAGGAACACACTGTCTTCACTCTGCATTAGGAACACACTGTCTTCATTCTGCTCTAGGAAGACATTGTCTTCACTCTGCATTAGGAACACACTGTCTTCACTCTGCATTAGGAACAAACTGTTTACACTCTGCTCTACAAACACACAGTCTTCACTCTGCTCCATGCACATACCCTGCAACTCTGCGTTAGGAACACACTGTCTTCACTCTGCTCCATGCACATAATTCCCAACTCTGTGTTAGGAATGCATAGTCTTCACTCTGCTTTAGGAACACACTGTTTTCACTCTGCTCCATGCACATACTTCCCAACTCTGCGTTTGGACGCACTGTCTTCACTCTGCGTTAGGAACACACTGTCTTCATTCTGCTCTAGGAACACACTGTCTTCACTCTGCATTATGAACACACTGTCTTCACTCTGCATTAGAAACACACTGTCTTCATTCTGCTCTAGGAAGACACTGTCTTCACTCTGCATTAGGAACACACTGTCTTCACTCTGAATTAGGAACACACTGTCTTCACTCTGCACTAGGAACACACTCTCTTCACTCTGCCTAAGGAACACACAGTCTTCACTATGAATTAGGAACACACTGTCTTCATTCTGCTCTAGGAACACACTGTCTTCACTCTGCGTTAGGAACACACTCTTCATTCTGCTCTAGAAACACACTGTCTTCACTCTCCCTTAGGAACACACTGTCTTCACTCTGCTCTAGGAACGCACTGTCTTCACTCTGCATTAAGAACACTAGGTCTTCACTCTGCACAAGGAACACACTGTCTTCACTCCGCATTAGGAACACACTGTCTTCACTCTGATTTAGGAACACTGTCTTCACTCTGCTCTAGGAACTCACTGTCTTCACTCTGCATTAGGACCACACTGTCTTCACTCAGCTCTAGGAACATACTGTCTTTACTCTGCTCCACGCACATACTTCCCAACTCTGCATTAGGAACGCACTGTCTTCACTCTGCGTTAGGAACACATTGTCTTCATTCTGCTCTAGGAACACTCTGTCTTCACTCTGCGTTATGAATATACTGTCTTCACCCTGCTCTAGGAACACACTGTCTTCACTCTGCTCCATGCACGTACACCGCAACTCTGCCTTAGGTACACACTGTCTTCACTCTGCTCGAGGAACACACTGTCTTCACTATGCATTAGGAACACACTGTTTTCACTCTGCATTAGGAACACACTGTCTTCATTCTGCTCTAGGAAGACACTGTCTTCACTCTGTATTAGGAACCCACTGTCTTCACTCTGCATTAGGAACAAACTGTTTTCACTCTGCTCTAGGAACACACAGTCTTCATTCTGCTCTAGGAAGACACTGTCTTCACTCTGCTTTAGCAACACACTGTCTTCATTCTGCTCTAGGAACACACTGTCTTCACTCTGCGTTAGGAATATACTGTCTTCACTCTGCTCTAGGAACACACTGTCTTCACTCTGCTCCATGCACGTACACCGCAACTCTTCCTTAGGTACACACTGCCTTCACTCTGCTCTAGGAACACACTGTCTTCACTAGGCATTAGGAACACACTGTTTTCACTCTGCATTAGGAACACTCTGTCTTCATTCTGCTCTAGGAAGACACTGTCTTCACTCTGCTTTAGGAACACACTGTCTTCACTATGCATTAGGAACACACTGTCTTCACTCTGCGTTAGGAACACACTGTCTTCATTCTGCTCTAGAAACACACTGTCTTCACTCTGCGTTAGGAACAAACTGTCTTCACTATGTGTTAGGAACACAATGTCTTCACTATGTGTTAGAAACACACTGTCTTCACTTGCTCTAGGAACACACTGTCTTCACTCTGTATTAGGAACACAATGTCTTCATTCTGCTCTAGGAAGACACTGTCTTCAATCTGCATTAGGAACACACTGTCTTCACTCTGCATTAGGAACAAACTGTCTTCACTCTGCTCTAGGAACACACAGTCTTCACTCTGCTCCATGCACATACCCTGAAACTCTGCATTAGGAACACACTGTCTTCACTCTCCTCTAGGAACACACTGTCTTCACTCTGCATTAGGAATACACTGTCTTCACTCTGCATTAGGAACACACTGTCTTCACTCTGATCTAGGAACACACTGTCTTCATTCTGCTCTAGAAACACACTGTCTTCACTCTCCCTTAGGAACATACTGTCTTGACTCTGCTCTAGGAACACAGTGTCTTCACTCTGCTCCATGCACGTACACCACAACTCTGCGTTAGGAACACACTGTCTTCACTCTGTTCAAGGAACACTCTGTCTTCACTATGCGTTAGGAACACACTGTTTTCACTGTGCATTAGGAACACACTCTCTTCACTCTGCTCTAGGAACACACTGTCTTCACTCTGCCTTAGGAACACACTGTCTTCACTATGTGTTAGGAACACACTGTCTTCACTCTGCTCTAGGAAGACACTTTCTTCACTATGCATTAGGACCACACAGTCTTCACTATGCTTTATGAACATACTGTCTTCACTCTGCTCTAGGAAGACACTGTCTTCACTCTGCCTTAGGAACACACTGTCTTCACTATGTGTTAGGAACACACTGTCTTCACTCTGCTCTAGGAACGCACTGTCTTCACTCTGCATTAAGAACACAAGGTCTTCACTCTGCACAAGGAACACACTGTCTTCACTCCAAATTAGGAACACACAGTCTTCACTCTGATTTAGGAGCACTGTCTTCACTCTGCTCTAGGAACTCACTGTCTTAACTCTGCATTAGGACCACACTGCCTTCACTCTGCTCTAGGAACATACTGTCTTTACTCTGCTCCATGCACATACTTCCCAACTCTGCGTTAGGAAAGCACTGTATTCACTCTGCGTTAGGAACACACTGTCTTCATTCTGCTCTAGGAACACACTGTCTTCACTCTGCTCTAGGAACACACTGTCTTCACTCTGCATTAGGAAGACACTGTCTTCACTCTGCATTAGGAACACACTGTCTTCACTCTCCTCTAGGAAGACACTGTCTTCACTCTGCATTAGGAACAAACTGTCTTCCCTCTGCATTAGGAACACACTGTCTTCACTCTGCTCTAGGAAGACACTGTCTTCACTCTGCATTAGGAACACACTGTCTTCACTATGAATTAGGAACACACTGTCTTCATTCTGCTCTAGGAAGACACTGTCTTTACTCTGCCTGAGGAACACACTGTCTTCACTATGCGTTAGGAACACACTGTCTTCATTCTGCTCTAGGAACACACTGTCTTCACTCTGCATTAGGAACAAACTGTCTTCACTATGTGTTACGAACACACTGTCTTCAGTATGCGTTAGGAACACACTGTCTTCACTTGCTCTAGGAACACACTGTCTTCACTCTGCATTAGGAACACACTGTCTTCATTCTGCTCTAGGAAGACATTGTCTTCACTCTGCATTAGGAACACACTGTCTTCACTCTGCATTAGGAACAAACTGTTTACACTCTGCTCTACAAACACACAGTCTTCACTCTGCTCCATGCACATACCCTGCAACTCTGCGTTAGGAACACACTGTCTTCACTCTGCTCCATGCACATAATTCCCAACTCTGTGTTAGGAACGCATAGTCTTCACTCTGCTTTAGGAACACACTGTTTTCACTCTGCTCCATGCACATACTTCCCAACTCTGCGTTTGGACGCACTGTCTTCACTCTGCGTTAGGAACACACTGTCTTCATTCTGCTCTAGGAACACACTGTCTTCACTCTGCATTATGAACACACTGTCTTCACTCTGCATTAGAAACACACTGTCTTCATTCTGCTCTAGGAAGACACTGTCTTCACTCTGCATTAGGAACACACTGTCTTCACTCTGAATTAGGAACACACTGTCTTCACTCTGCTCTAGGAACACACTCTCTTCACTCTGCCTAAGAAACACACAGTCTTCACTATGAATTAGGAACACACTGTCTTCATTCTGCTCTAGGAACACACTGTCTTCACTCTGCGTTAGGAACACACTCTTCATTCTGCTCTAGAAACACACTGTCTTCACTCTCCCTTAGGAACACACTGTCTTCACTCTGCTCTAGGAACGCACTGTCTTCACTCTGCATTAAGAACACTAGGTCTTCACTCTGCACAAGGAACACACTGTCTTCACTCCGCATTAGGAACACACTGTCTTCACTCTGATTTAGGAACACTGTCTTCACTCTGCCTTAGGAACACACTGTCTTCACTATGTGTTAGGAACACACTGTCTTCACTCTGCTCTAGGAACGCACTGTCTTCACTCTGCATTAAGAACACAAGGTCTTCACTCTGCATTAGGACCACACTGTCTTCACTCAGCTCTAGGAACATACTGTCTTTACTCTGCTCCACGCACATACTTCCCAACGCTGCATTAGGAACGCACTGTCTTCACTCTGCGTTAGGAACACATTGTCTTCATTCTGCTCTAGGAACACTCTGTCTTCACTCTGCATTATGAATATACTGTCTTCACCCTGCTCTAGGAACACACTGTCTTCACTCTGCTCCATGCACGTACACCGCAACTCTGCCTTAGGTACACACTGTCTTCACTCTGCTCGAGGAACACACTGTCTTCAGTATGCATTAGGAACACACTGTTTTCACTCTGCATTAGGAACACACTGTCTTCATTCTGCTCTAGGAAGACACTGTCTTCACTCTGTATTAGGAACCCACTGTCTTCACTCTGCATTAGGAACAAACTGTTTTCACTCTGCTCTAGGAACACACAGTCTTCATTCTGCTCTAGGAAGACACTGTCTTCATTCTGCTTTAGCAACACACTGTCTTCATTCTGCTCTAGGAACACACTGTCTTCACTCTGCGTTAGGAATATACTGTCTTCACTCTGCTCTAGGAACACACTGTCTTCACTCTGCTCCATGCACGTACACCGCAACTCTTCCTTAGGTACACACTGCCTTCACTCTGCTCTAGGAACACACTGTCTTCACTAGGCATTAGGAACACACTGTTTTCACTCTGCATTAGGAACACTCTGTCTTCATTCTGCTCTAGGAAGACACTGTCTTCACTCTGCTTTAGGAACACACTGTCTTCACTATGCATTAGGAACACACTGTCTTCACTCTGCGTTAGGAACACACTGTCTTCATTCTGCTCTAGAAACACACTGTCTTCACTCTGCGTTAGGAACAAACTGTCTTCACTATGTGTTAGGAACACAATGTCTTCACTATGTGTTAGAAACACACTGTCTTCACTTGTTCTAGGAACACACTGTCTTCACTCTGTATTAGGAACACAATGTCTTCATTCTGCTCTAGGAAGACACTGTCTTCAATCTGCATTAGGAACACACTGTCTTCACTCTGCATTAGGAACAAACTGTCTTCACTCTGCTCTAGGAACACACAGTCTTCACTCTGCTCCATGCACATACCCTGAAACTCTGCATTAGGAACACACTGTCTTCACTCTCCTCTAGGAACACACTGTCTTCACTCTGCATTAGGAATACACTGTCTTCACTCTGCATTAGGAACACACTGTCTTCACTCTGATCTAGGAACACACTGTCTTCATTCTGCTCTAGAAACACACTGTCTTCACTCTCCCTTAGGAACATACTGTCTTGACTCTGCTCTAGGAACACAGTGTCTTCACTCTGCTCCATGCACGTACACAACAACTCTGCGTTAGGAACACACTGTCTTCACTCTGTTCAAGGAACACTCTGTCTTCACTATGCGTTAGGAACACACTGTTTTCACTGTGCATTAGGAACACACTCTCTTCACTCTGCTCTAGGAACACACTGTCTTCACTCTGCCTTAGGAACACACTGTCTTCACTATGTGTTAGGAACACACTGTCTTCACTCTGCTCTAGGAAGACACTTTCTTCACTATGCATTAGGACCACACAGTCTTCACTATGCTTTAGGAACATACTGTCTTCACTCTGCTCTAGGAAGACACTGTCTTCACTCTGCCTTAGGAACACACTGTCTTCACTATGTGTTAGGAACACACTGTCTTCACTCTGCTCTAGGAACGCACTGTCTTCACTCTGCATTAAGAACACAAGGTCTTCACTCTGCATTAGGAACACACTGTCTTCATTCTGCTCTAGCAACACAGTGTCTTCACTCTGCACAAGGAACACACTGTCTTCACTCCGCATTAGGAACACACAGTCTTAACTCTGATTTAGGAACACTGTCTTCACTCTGCTCTAGGAACTCACTGTCTTCACTCTGCATTAGGACCACACTGCCTTCACTCTGCTCTAGGAACATTCTGTCTTTACTCTGCTCCATGTACATACTTCCCAACTCTGCGTTAGGAAAGCACTGTATTCACTCTGCGTTAGGAACACACTGTCTTCATTCTGCTCTAGGAACACACTGTCTTCACTCTGCTCTAGGAACACACTGTCTTCACTCTGCATTAGGAACACACTGTCTTCACTCTGCATTAGGAACACACTGTCTTCACTCTGCTCTAGGAACACACTGTCTTCACTCTGCATTAGGAACACACTGTCTTCACTATATGTTAGGAACACACTGTCTTCACTCTGCATTAGGAACACACTGTCTTCATTCTGCTCTAGGAAGACACTGTCTTCACTCTGCTTTAGGAACTCACTGACTTCAATCTGCATTAGGAACAAACTGTCTTCCCTCTGCTCTAGGAACACACAGTCTTCACTCTGCTCCATGCACATACCCTGCAACTCTGCGTTAGGAACACATTGTCTTCACTCTCCTCTAGGAACACACTGTCTTCACTCTGTATTAGGAGTACACTGTCTTCACTCTGCATTAAGAACAAAAGGTCTTCACTCTGCATTAGGAACACACTGTCTTCACTCCGCATTAGGAACACACTGTCTTCACTCTAATTTAGGAACACTGTCTTCACTCTGATCTAGGAACTCACTATCTTCACTCTGCATTAGGACCACACTGTCTTCACTCTGCTCTAAGAACATACTGTCTTTACTTGCTCCACGCACATACTTCCCAACCTGCATTAGGAACACACTGTCTTCACTCTGCTTTAGCAACACACTGTATTCATTCTGCTCTAGGAACACACTGTTTTCACTCTGCGTTAGGAATATACTGTCTTCACTCTGCTCTAGGAACACACTGTCTTCACTCTGCTCCATGCACGTAACCGCAACTCTTCCTTAGGTACACACTGCCTTCACTCTGCTCTAGGAACACACTGTCTTCACTAGGCATTAGGAACACACTGTTTTCACTCTGCATTAGGAACACACTGTCTTCATTCTGCTCTAGGAAGACACTGTCTTCACTCTGCTTTAGGAACACACTGTCTTCACTATGCATTAGGAACACACTGTCTTCACTCTGCGTTAGGAACACACTGTCTTCATTCTTCTCTAGGAACACACTGTCTTCACTCTGCGTTAGGAACAAACTGTCTTCACTATGTGTTAGGAACACAATGTCTTCACTATGTGTTAGAAACACACTGTCTTCACTTGCTCTAGGAACACACTGTCTTCACTCTGTATTAGGAACACAATGTCTTCATTCTGCTCTAGGAAGACACTGTCTTCACTCTGCATTAGGAACACACTGTCTTCACTCTGCATTAGGAACAAACTGTCTTCACTCTGCTCTAGGAACACACAGTCGTCACTCTGCTCCATGCACATACCCTGCAACTCTGCATTAGGAACACACTGTCTTCACTCTCCTCTAGGAACACACTGTCTTCACTCTGCATTAGGAATACACTGTCTTCACTCTGCATTAGGAACACACTGTCTTCACTCTGATCTAGGAACACACTGTCTTCATTCTGCTCTAGAAACACACTGTCTTCACTCTCCCTTAGGAACATACTGTCTTCACTCTGCTCTAGGAACACAGTGTCTTCACTCTGCTCCATGCACGTACACCACAACTCTGCGTTAGGAACACACTGTCTTCACTCTGTTCAAGGAACACTCTGTCTTCACTATGCGTTAGGAACACACTGTTTTCACTGTGCATTAGGAACACACTCTCTTCACTCTGCTCTAGGAACACACTGTCTTCACTCTGCCTTAGGAACACACTGTCTTCACTATGTGTTAGGAACACACTGTCTTCACTCTGCTCTAGGAAGACACTTTCTTCACTATGCATTAGGAACACACAGTCTTCACTATGCTTTAGGAACATACTGTCTTCACTCTGCTCTAGGAAGACACTGTCTTCACTCTGCCTTAGGAACACACTGTCTTCACTATGTGTTAGGAACACACTGTCTTCACTCTGCTCTAGGAACGCACTGTCTTCACTCTGCATTAAGAACACAAGGTCTTCACTCTGCATTAGGAACACACTGTCTTCATTCTGCTCTAGCAACAGAGTGTCTTCACTCTGCACAAGGAACACACTGTCTTCACTCCAAATTAGGAACACACAGTCTTCACTCTGATTTAGGAGCACTGTCTTCACTCTGCTCTAGGAACTCACTGTCTTAACTCTGCATTAGGACCACACTGCCTTCACTCTGCTCTAGGAACATACTGTCTTTACTCTGCTCCATGCACATACTTCCCAACTCTGCGTTAGGAAAGCACTGTATTCACTCTGCGTTAGGAACACACTGTCTTCATTCTGCTCTAGGAACACACTGTCTTCACTCTGCTCTAGGAACACACTGTCTTCACTCTGCATTAGGAAGACACTGTCTTCACTCTGCATTAGGAACACACTGTCTTCACTCTCCTCTAGGAAGACACTGTCTTCACTCTGCATTAGGAACAAACTGTCTTCACTCTGCATTAGGAACACACTGTCTTCACTCTGCTCTAGGAAGACACTGTCTTCACTCTGCCTAAGGAACACACTGTCTTCACTATGAATTAGGAACACACCGTCTTCATTCTGCTCTAGGAAGACACTGTCTTTACTCTGCCTGAGGAACACACTGTCTTCACTATGCGTTAGGAACACACTGTCTTCATTCTGCTCTAGGAACACACTGTCTTCACTCTGCATTAGGAACAAACTGTCTTCACTATGTGTTAGGAACACACTGTCTTCAGTATGCGTTAGGAACACACTGTCTTCACTTGCTCTAGGAACACACTGTCTTCACTCTGCATTAGGAACACACTGTCTTCATTCTGCTCTAGGAAGACACTGTCTTCACTCTGCATTAGGAACACACTGTCTTCACTCTGCATTAGGAACAAACTGTTTACACTCTGCTCTACAAACACACAGTCTTCACTCTGCTCCATGCACATACCCTGCAACTCTGCGTTAGGAACACACTGTCTTCACTCTGCTCCATGCACATAATTCCCAACTCTGTGTTAGGAATGCATAGTCTTCACTCTGCTTTAGGAACACACTGTTTTCACTCTGCTCCATGCACATACTTCCCAACTCTGCGTTTGGACGCACTGTCTTCACTCTGCGTTAGGAACACACTGTCTTCATTCTGCTCTAGGAACACACTGTCTTCACTCTGCATTAGGAACACACTGTCTTCATTCTGCTCTAGGAAGACACTGTCTTCACTCTGCATTAGGAACACACTGTATTCACTCTGCATTAGGAACACACTGTCTTCACTCTGCTCTAGGAACACACTCTCTTCACTCTGCCTAAGGAACACACAGTCTTCTCTATGAATTAGGAACACACTGTCTTCATTCTGCTCTAGAAACACACTGTCTTCACTCTCCCTTATGAACACACTGTCTTCACTCTGCTCCTGGAACGCACTGTCTTCACTCTGCATTAAGAACACTAGGTCTTCACTCTGCACAAGGAACACACTGTCTTCACTCCGCATTAGGAACACACTGTCTTCACTCTGATTTAGGAACACTGTCTTCACTCTGCTCTAGGAACTCACTGTCTTCACTCTGCATTAGGACCACACTGTCTTCACTCAGCTCTAGGAACATACTGTCTTTAATCTGCTCCACGCACATACTTCCCAACTCTGCGTTAGGAACGCACTGTCTTCACTCTGCGTTAGGAACACATTGTCTTCATTCTGCTCTAGGAACACTCTGTCTTCCCTCTGCGTTATGAATAAACTGTCTTCACCCTGCTCTAGGAACACACTGTCTTCACTCTGCTCCATGCACGTACACCGCAACTCTGCCTTAGGTACACACTGTCTTCACTTTGCTCGAGGAACACACTGTCTTCACTATGCATTAGGAACACACTGTTTTCACTCTGCATTAGGAACACACTGTCTTCATTCTGCTCTAGGAAGACACTGTCTTCACTCTGCATTAGGAACCCACTGTCTTCACTCTGCATTAGGAACAAACTGTTTTCACTCTGCTCTAGGAACACACAGTCTTCATTCTGCTCTAGGAAGACACTGTCTTCACTCTGCGTTAGCAACACACTGTCTTCATTCTGCTCTAGGAACACACTGTCTTCACTCTGCGTTAGGAATATACTGTCTTCACTCTGCTCTAGGAACACACTGTCTTCACTCTGCTCCATGCACGTAACCGCAACTCTTCCTTAGGTACACACTGTCTTCACTCTGTTCAAGGAACACTCTGTCTTCACTATGCGTTAGGAACACACAGTTTTCACTGTGCATTAGGAACACACTCTCTTCACTCTGCTCTAGGAACACACTGTCTTCACTCTGCCTTAGGAACACACTGTCTTCACTATGTGTTAGGAACACACTGTCTTCACTCTGCTCTAGGAACGCACTGTCTTCACTCTGCATTAAGAACACAAGGTCTTCACTCTGCATTAGGAACACACTGTCTTCATTCTGCTCTAGCAACACAGTGTCTTCACTCTGCACAAGGAACACACTGTCTTCACTCCGCATTAGGAACACACAGTATTCATTCTGATTTAGGAACACTGTCTTCACTCTGCTCTAGGAACTCACTGTTTTCACTCTGCATAAGGACCACACTGCCTTCACTCTGCTCTAGGAACATACTGTCTTTACTCTGCTCCATGCACATACTTCCCAACTCTGCGTTAGGAAAGCACTGTATTCACTCTGCGTTAGGAACACACTGTCTTCATTCTGCTCTAAGAACACACTGTCTTCACTCTGCTCTGGGAACACACTGTCTTCACTCTGCATTAGGAACACACTGTCTTCACTCTGCATTAGGAACACACTGTCTTCACTCTGCTCTAGGAACACACTGCCTTCACTCTGCATTAGGAACACACTGTCTTCACTATGTGTTAGGAACACACTGTCTTCACTCTGCATTAGGAACACACTGTCTTCATTCTGCTCTAGGAAGACACTGTCTTCACTCTGCTTTAGGAACTCACTGACTTCAATCTGCATTAGGAACAAACTGTCTTCCCTCTGCTCTAGGAACACACAGTCTTCACTCTGCTCCATGCACATACCCTGCAACTCTGCGTTAGGAACACATTGTCTTCACTCTCCTCTAGGAACACACTGTCTTCACTCTGTATTAGGAGTACACTGTCTTCACTCTGCATTAAGAACACAAGGTCTTCACTCTGCATTAGGAACACACTGTCTTCACTCCGCATTAGGAACACACTGTCTTCACTCTAATTTAGGAACACTGTCTTCACTCTGATCTAGGAACTCACTATCTTCACTCTGCATTAGGACCACACTGTCTTCACTCTGCTCTAAGAACATACTGTCTTTACTTGCTCCACGCACATACTTCCCAACCAGCATTAGGAACACACTGTCTTCACTCTGCGTTAGCAACACACTGTATTCATTCTGCTCTAGGAACACACTGTCTTCACTCTGCGTCAGGAATATACTGTCTTCACTCTGCTCTAGGAACACACTGTCTTCACTCTGCTCCATGCACGTAACCGCAACTCTTCCTTAGGTACACACTGCCTTCACTCTGCTCTAGGAACAAACTGTCTTCACTAGGCAATAGGAACACACTGTTTTCACTCTGCATTAGGAACACACTGTCTTCATTCTGCTCGAGGAAGACACTGTCTTCACTCTGCTTTAGGAACACACTGTCTTCACTATGCATTAGGAACACACTGTCTTCACTCTGCGTTAGGAACACACTGTCTTCATTCTTCTCTAGGAAGACACTGTCTTCACTCTGCGTTAGGAACAAACTGTCTTCACTATGTGTTAGGAACACAATGTCTTCACTATGTGTTAGAAACACACTGTCTTCACTTGCTCTAGGAACACACGGTCTTCACTCTGTATTAGGAACACAATGTCTTCATTCTGCTCTAGGAAGACACTGTCTTCACTCTGCAATAGGAACACACTGTCTTCACTCTGCATTAGGAACAAACTGTCTTCACTCTGCTCTAGGAACACAGTCTTCACTCTGCTCCATGCACATACCCTGCAACTCTGCATTAGGAACACACTGTCTTCACTCTCCTCTAGGAACACACTGTCTTCACTCTGCATTAGGAATACACTGTCTTCACTCTGCATTAGGAACACACTGTCTTCACTCTGATCTAGGAACACACTGTCTTCATTCTGCTATAGAAACACACTGTCTTCACTCTCCCTTAGGAACATACTGTCTTCACTCTGCTCTAGGAACACAGTGTCTTCACTCTGCTCCATGCACGTACACCACAACTCTGCGTTAGGAACACACTGTCTTCACTCTGTTCAAGGAACACTCTGTCTTCACTATGCGTTAGGAACACACTGTTTTCACTGTGCATTAGGAACACACTCTCTTCACTCTGCTCTAGGAACACACTGTCTTCACTCTGCTTTAGGAACACACTGTCTTCACTATGTGTTAGGAACACACTGTCTTCACTCTGCTCTAGGAAGACACTTTCTTCACTATGCATTAGGAACACACAGTCTTCACTATGCTTTAGGAACATACTGTCTTCACTCTGCTCTAGGAAGACACTGTCTTCACTCTGCCTTAGGAACACACTGTCTTCACTATGTGTTAGGAACACACTGTCTTCACTCTGCTCTAGGAACGCACTGTCTTCACTCTGCATTAAGAACACAAGGTCTTCACTCTGCATTAGGAACACACTGTCTTCATTCTGCTCTAGCAACACAGTGTCTTCACTCTGCACAAGGAACACACTGTCTTCACTCCAAATTAGGAACACACAGTCTTCACTCTGATTTAGGAACACTGTCTTCACTCTGCTCTAGGAACTCACTGTCTTCACTCTGCATTAGGACCACACTGCCTTCACTCTGCTCTAGGAACATACTGTCTTTACTCTGCTCCATGCACATACTTACCAACTCTGCGTTAGGAAAGCACTGTATTCACTCTGCGTTAGGAACACACTGTCTTCATTCAGCTCTAGGAACACACTGTCTTCACTCTGCTCTAGGAACACACTGTCTTCACTCTGCATTAGGAACACACTGTCTTCACTCTGCATTAGGAACACACTGTCTTCAC
The DNA here is from genome assembly GCF_037038515.1 of Microtus pennsylvanicus. Classification (NCBI taxonomy): domain Eukaryota; kingdom Metazoa; phylum Chordata; class Mammalia; order Rodentia; family Cricetidae; genus Microtus; species Microtus pennsylvanicus. Next base: position 108,568,450 of record NC_134601.1, read on the forward strand.
TCTGCTCTAGGAAAACACTGTCTTCACTCTGCATTAGGAACACACTGTCTTCACTATGTGTTAGGAACACACTGTCTTCACTCTGCATTAGGAACACACTGTCTACACTGTCTTCACTCTGCATTAGGAACTCACTGTCTTCAATCTGCATTAGGAACAAACTGTCTTCACTCTGCTCTAGGAACACACAGTCTTCACTCTGCTCCATGCACATACCCTGCAACTCTGCGTTAGGAACACACTGTCTTCACTCTCCTCTAGGAACACACTGTCTTCACTGTGCATTAGGAATACACTGTCTTCACTCTGCATTAGGAACACACTGTCTTCACTCTGCTCTAGGAACACACTGTCTTCATTCTGCTCTAGAAACACACTGTCTTCACTCTCCCTTAGGAACATACTGTCTTCACTCTGGTCTAGGAACACAGTGTCTTCACTCTGCTCCATGCACGTACACCACAACTCTGCGTTAGGAACACACTGTCTTCACTCTGTTCTAGGAACACTCTGTCTTCACTATGCGTTAGGAACACACTGTTTTCACTGTGCATTAGGAACACACTCTCTTCACTCTGCTCTAGGAACACACTGTCTTCACTCTGCCTTAGGAACACACTGTCTTCACTATGTGTTAGGAACACACTGTCTTCACTCTGCTCTAGGAAGACACATTCTTCACTATGCATTAGGAACACACAGTCTTCACTATGCTTTAGGAACATACTGTCTTCACTCTGCTCTAGGAAGACACTGTCTTCACTCTGCCTTAGGAACACACTGTCTTCACTATGTGTTAGGAACACACTGTCTTCACTCTGCTCTAGGAACGCACTGTCTTCACTCTGCATTAAGAACACAAGGTCTTCACTCTGCATTAGGAACACACTGTCTTCATTCTGCTCTAGCCACACAGTGTCTTCACTCTGCACAAGGAACACACTGTCTTTACTCCGCATTAGGAACACACAGTCTTCACTCTGATTTAGGAACACTGTCTTTACTCTGCTCTAGGATCTCACTGTCTTCACTCTGCATTAGGACCACACTGCCTTCACTCTGCTCTAGGAACATACTGTCTTTACTCTGCTCCATGCACATACTTCCCAACTCTGCGTTAGGAAAGCACTGTATTCACTCTGCGTTAGGAACACACTGTCTTCATTCTGCTCTAGGAACACCCTGTCTTCACTCTGCTCTAGGAACACACTGTCTTCACTCTGCATTAGGAACACACTGTCTTCACTCTGCATTAGGAACACACTGTCTTCACTCTGCTCTAGGCACGCACTGTCTTCACTCTGCTCCATGCACATACTTTGCAACTCTGTGTGAGGAACGCACTGTCTTCACTCTGCTTTAGGAACACACTGTCTTCACTCTGCTCCATGCACATACTTCCCAACTCTGCCTTAGGCACGCACTGTCTTCACTCTGCGTTAGGAACACACTGTCTTCATTCTGCTCTAGGAACACACTGTCTTCACTCTGCATTAGGAACACACTGTCTTCACTCTGCTTTAGAAACACACTGTCTTCATTCTGCTCTAGGAACACACTGTCTTCACTCTGCATTAGGAACAAACTGTCTTCACTCTGCATTAGGAACACACTGTCTTCACTATGTGTTAGGAACACACTGTCTTCACTCTGCATTAGTAACACACTGTCTTCATTCTGCTCTAGGAAGACACTGTCTTCACTCTGCATTAGGAACTCACTGTCTTCAATCTGCATTAGGAACAAACTGTCTTCACTCTGCTCTAGGAATACACAGTCTTCACTCTGCTCCATGCACATACCCTGAAACTCTGAATTAGGATCACACTGTCTTCAGTCTGCTCTAGGAACACACTGTCTTCACTCTGCATTAGTAATACACTGTCGTCACTCTGCTTTAGGAACACACTGTCTTCACTCTGTTCTAGGAACACACTGCCTTCATTCTGCTCTAGAAACACACTGTCTTCACTCTCCCTTAGGAACATACTGTCTTCACTCTGCTCTAGGAACACTCTGTCTTCACTCTGCTCCATTCACCTACACCACAACTCTGCGTTAGGAACACACTGTCTTCACTCTGCTCTAGGAACACTCTGTCTTCACTATTCTTTAGGAACACACAGTTTTCACTGTGCATTAGGAACACACTGTGTTCACTCTGCTCTAGGAACACACTGTCTTCACTGCCTTAGGAACACACTGTCGTCACTATGTGTTAGGAACGCACTGTCTTCACTCTGCTCGGGGAAGACACTGTCTTCACTATGAATTAGGAACACACTGTCTTCTCTATGTGTTAGGAAGACACTGTCTTAACTCTGCTCTAGGAATGCACTGTCTTCACTCTGCATTAAGAACACAAGGTCTTCACTCTGCATTAGGAACACACTGTCTTCATTCTGCTCTAGGAACACATTGTCTTCACTTTGCGTTAGGAATATACTGTCTTCAGTCTGCTCTAGGAACACACTGTCTTCACTCTGCTCCATGAACGTACACCGCAACTCTGCCTTAGGTACACACTGTCTTCACTCTGCTCTAGGAACACAGTCTTCACTAGGTATTACGAACACACTGTTTTCACTCTGCATTAGGAACACACTGTTTTCATTCTGCTCTAGGAAGACACTGTCTTCACTCTGCATTAGGAACACACTGTCTTCACTATGCATTAGGAACACACTGTCTTCACTCTGCTCTAGGAACACACTGTCTTCACTCTGCCTTAGGAACACACTGTCTTCACTATGCGTTAGGAACAGACTGTCTTCATTCTGCTCTAGGAACACACTGTATTCACTCTGCGTTAGAAACACACTGTCTTCACTATGTGTTAGGAACACACTGTCTTCAGTATGCGTTAGGAACACACTCCCTTCACTTGCTCTAGGAACACACTGTCTTCACTCTGCATTAGGAACACAGTGTCTTCATTCTGCTCTAGGGAAACACTGTCTTCACTCTGCTCTAGGAACACACTGTCTTCATTCTGCTCTAGAAACACACTGTCTTCACTCTCCCTTAGGAACATACTGTCTTCACTCTGCTCTAGGAACACACTGTCTTCACTCTGCTCCATGCACGTACACCACAACTCTGCGTTAGGAACACACTGTCTTCACTCTGCATTAGGAACACACTGTCTTCACTCTGCATTAGGAACACACTGTCTTCATTCTGCTCTAGGAAGACACTGTCTTCACTCTGCATTAGGAACACACTGTCTTCACTCTGCATTAGGAACACACTGTCTTCACTCTGCTCTAGGAAGACACTGTCTTCACTCTGCCTTAGGACCACACTGTCTTCACTATTAATTAGGAACACACTGTCTTCATTCTGCTCTAGGAACACACTGTCTTCCCTCTGCATTAGGAACACACTGTCTTCACTCTGCTCTAGGAACACACTGTCTTCACTCTGCTCCATGCACATACACAGCAACTCTTTGTTAGGAACACACTGTATTCACTCTGCTGTAGGAACATACTGTTTTAACTCTGCATTAGGAACACACTGTCTTCACTCTGCTCCATGCACATACACCGCAACTCTGTCCTAGGAACACACTGTCTTCACTCTGCGTTAGGAACAAACTGTCTTCATTCCGCTCTAGGAACACACTGTTTTCACTAAGCGATAGGAACATACACTTTTCACTCTGCTCTAGGAACGCACTGTCTTCATTCTGCTCCATGCACATACAGCACAACTCTGTGTTAGGATTACACTGTCTTCACTACGCGTTAGGAACATACGGTTTCACTATGTGTTCGGAACACACTGTCTTCACTATGCGTTAGAAACATACTGTCTTCACTCTGCTCTAGGAAGACACTGTCTTCACTCAGCTCCATGCACATACACCGCACATCTGCGTTAGGAACACACTGTCTTCCCTCTGCTGAGGAACACACTGTCTTCACTCTGCTCTAGGAACACACTGTCTTCACTGTGCGTTAGGAACACACTGTCTTCACTCTGCTCTAGGAACACACTGTCTTCACTCTGTTTTAGGAACACACTGTTCATTTTGCTCTAGGAACACACTGTCTTCACTCTGCGTTAAGAACACATTGTCTTCACTCTGCATTAGGAACACACTGTCTTCACTCTGATTTAGGAACACTGTCTTCACTCTGCTCTAGGAACACACTGTCTTCAATCTGCTCCATGCACATACTACGCAACTCTGCCTTAGGAACGCACTGTCTTCACTCTGCGTTAGGATCACACTGTCTTCATTTGCTCTAGAAACACATTTTCTTCACTCTGCGTTAGGAACACACTGTCTTCACTATGCGTTAGGAACACACTGTCTTCACTTTGTTTTAGGAACACACTGTCTTCATTCTGCTCTAGGAATATACTGTCTTCACTCTGCGTTAGGAACATACTGTCTTTACTCTGTTCGAGGAACACACTGTCTTCACTCTGCATTAGGAACACACTGTCTTCACTCTGCATTAGGAACACACTGTCTTCACTGTGATTTAGGAACACTGTCTTCGCTCTGCTCTAGGAACACACTGTCTTCACTCTGCTCCATGCACACACTTCTCAACTCTGCGTTAGGAACGCACTGTCTTCACTCTGCGTTAGGAACATACTGTCTTCATTCTGCTCTAGGAACACACTGTCTTCACTCTGCGTTAGGAACACACTGTCTTCACTATGCGTTAGGAACACACTGAGTTCACTCTGCGTTAGGAACACACCGTCTTCACTATGCGTAAGGAACACACTGTCTTCACTATGTGTTAGGAACACACTGTCTTCACTATGCGTTAGGAACACACTGTCTTCACTCTGTTCTAGGAACACATTGTCTTCACTCTGCATTAGGAACACACTGTCTTCACTCTGCTCTAGGAAGACACTGTCTTCACTCTGCATTAGGAACACACTGTCTTCACTCTGCATTAGGAACAAAGTGTCTTCACTCTGCTCTAGGAACACACAGTCTTCACTCTGCTCCATGCACATACCCCGCAACTCTGCGTTAGAACACAGTGTCTTCACTCTGCTCTAGGAACACACTGTCTTCACTCTGCATTAGGATCACACTGTCTTCACTCTGCTTTAGGAACACACTGTCTTCACTCTGCTCTAGGAACACACTGTCTTCACTCTGCTCCATGCACATACTTCGCAACTCTGGGTTAGGAATGCACTGTCTTCACTCTGCTTTAGGAACACACTGTCTTCACTCTGCTCCATGCACATACTTCCCAACTCTGCATTAGGAACGCACTGTCTTCACTCTGCATTAGGAACACAATGTCTTCATTCTGCTCTAGGAAGACACTGTCTTCACTCTGCATTAGGAACACCCTGTTTTCACTCTGCATTAGGAACACACTGTCTTCATACTGCTCTAGGAAGACACTGTCTTCACTCTGCATTAGGAACACACTGTCTTCACTCTGCATTAGGAACACACTGTCTTCACTCTGCTCTAGGAAGACACTGTCTTCACTCTGCCTTAGGACCACACTGTCTTCACTATGAATTAGGAACACACTGTCTTCATTCTGCTCTAGGAACACACTGTCTTCATTCTGCGTTAGGAACACACTGTCTTCACTCTGCTCTAGGAACACACTGTCTTCACTCTGCTCCATGCACATACACAGCAACTCTTTGTTAGGAACACACTGTATTCACTCTGATGTAGGAACATACTGTATTAACTCTGCATTAGGAACACACTGTCTTCACTCTGCTCCATGCACATACACCGCAACTCTGCCTTAGGAACACACTGTCTTCACTCTGCGTTAGGAACACACAGTCTTCACTCTGCTCTAGGAACACACTGTCTTCATTCTGCTCCATGCACATACAGCACAACTCTGTGTTAGGAATACACTGTCTTCACTACGCGTTAGGAACATACGGTTTCACTATGTGTTCGGAACACACTGTCTTCACTATGCGTTAGAAACATACTGTCTTCACTCTGCTCTAGGAAGACACTGTCTTCACTCAGCTCCATGCACATACACCGCAACTCTGCGTTAGGAACACACTGTCTTCCCTCTGCTCTAGGAACACACTGTCTTCACTCTGCTCTAGGAACACACTGTCTTCACTGTGCATTAGGAACACACTGTCTTCACTCTGCTCTAGGAACACACTGTCTTCACTCTGTTTTAGGAACACACTGTTCATTTTGCTCTAGGAACACACTGTCTTCACTCTGCGTTAAGAACACATTGTCTTCACTCTGCATTAGGAACACACTGTCTTCACTCTGATTTAGGAACACTGTCTTCACTCTGCTCTAGGAACACACTGTCTTCAATCTGCTCCATGCACATACTACGCAACTCTGCCTTAGGAACGCACTGTCTTCACTCTGCGTTAGGAACACACTGTCTTCATTCTGCTCTAGAAACACACTTTCTTCACTCTGCGTTAGGAACACCCTGTCTTCATATGCGTTAGGAACACACTGTCTTCACTTTGTTTTAGGAACACACTGTCTTCATTCTGCTCTAGGAATATACTGTCTTCACTCTGCGTTAGGAACATACTGTCTTTACTCTGTTCGAGGAACACACTGTCTTCACTCTGCATTAGGAACACACTGTCTTCACTCTGCATTAGGAACACACTGTCTTCACTGTGATTTAGGAACACTGTCTTCACTCTGCTCTAGGAACACACTGTCTTCAATCTGCTCCATGCACACACTTCTCAACTCTGCGTTAGGAACGCACTGTCTTCACTCTGCGTTAGGAACATACTGTCTTCATTCTGCTCGAGGAACACACTGTCTTCACTCTGCGTTAGGAACACACTGTCTTCACTATGCGTTAGGAACACACTGAGTTCACTCTGCGTTAGGAACACACCGTCTTCACTATGCGTAAGGAACACACTGTCTTCACTATGTGTTAGGAACACACTGTCTTCACTATGCGTTAGGAACACACTGTCTTCACTCTGCTCTAGGAACACATTGTCTTCACTCTGCATTAGGAACACACTGTCTTCACTCTGCTCTAGGAAGACACTGTCTTCACTCTGCATTAGGAACACACTGTCTTCACTCTGCATTAGGAACAAACTGTCTTCATTCTGCTCTAGGAACACACAGTCTTCACTCTGCTCCATGCACATACCCCGCAACTCTGCGTTAGAACACACTGTCTTCACTCTGCTCTAGGAACACACTGTCTTCACTCTGCATTAGGATCACACTGTCTTCACTCTGCATTAGGAACACACTGTCTTCACTCTGCTCTAGGAACACACTGTCTTCACTCTGCTCCATGCACATACTTCGCAACTCTGGGTTAGGAATGCACTGTCTTCACTCTGCTTTAGGAACACACTGTCTTCACTCTGCTCCATGCACTTACTTCCCAACTCTGCATTAGGAACGCACTGTCTTCACTCTGCATTAGGAACACAATGTCTTCATTCTGCTCTAGGAAGACACTGTCTTCACTCTGCATTAGGAACACCCTGTTTTCACTCTGCATTAGGAACACACTGTCTTCATTCTGCTCTAGGAAGACACTGTCTTCACTCTGCATTAGGAACACACTGTCTTCACTCTGCATTAGGAACACACTGTCTTCACTCTGCTCTAGGAAGACACTGTCTTCACTCTGCCTTAGGACCACACTGTCTTCACTATGAATTAGGAACACACTGTCTTCATTCTGCTCTAGGAACACACTGTCTTCACTCTGCGTTAGGAACACACTGTCTTCACTCTGCTCTAGGAACACACTGTCTTCACTCTGCTCCATGCACATACACAGCAACTCTTTGTTAGGAACACACTGTATTCACTCTGCTGTAGGAACATACTGTATTAACTCTGCATTAGGAACACACTGTCTTCACTCTGCTCCATGCACATACACCGCAACTCTGCCTTAGGAACACACTGTCTTCACTCTGCGTTAGGAACACACAGTCTTCACTCTGCTCTAGGAACACACTGTCTTCATTCTGCTCCATGCACATACAGCACAACTCTGCGTTAGGAATACACTGTCTTCACTACGCGTTAGGAACATACGGTTTCTCTATGTGTTCGGAACACACTGTCATCACTATGCGTTAGAAACATACTGTCTTCACTCTGCTCTAGGAAGACACTGTCTTCACTCAGCTCCATGCACATACACCGCAACTCTGCGTTAGGAACACACTGTCTTCCCTCTGCTCTAGGAACACACTGTCTTCACTCTGCTCTAGGAACACACTGTCTTCACTGTGCGTTAGGAACACACTGTCTTCACTCTGCTCTAGGAACACACTGTCTTCACTCTGCTCCATACACATACACAGCAACTCTGCGTTAGGAACACACTGTCTTCACTCTGTTTTAGTAACACACTGTCTTCATTCTGCTCTAGGAACACACTGTCTTCACTGCGTTAAGAACACATTGTCTTCACTCTGCATTAGGAACACACTGTCTTCACTCTGATTTAGGAACACTGTCTTCACTCTGCTCTAGGAACACACTGTCTTCACTCTGCTCCATGCACATACTTCGCAACGCTGCGTTAGGAACGCACTGTCTTCACATTGCGTTAGGAACACACTGTCTTCATTCTGCTCTAGGAACACCCTGTCTTCACTATGCGTTAGGAACACACTGTCTTCACTATGCGTTAGGAACACACTGTCTTCACTTGCTCTAGGAACACACTGTCTTCACTCTGCTCTAGGAAGAAACTGTCTTCACTCTGCATTAGGAACACACTGTCTTCACTCTGCTCTAGGAAGACACTGTCTTCACTCTGCATTAGGAACACCCTGTCTTCACTCTGCATTAGGAATAAACTGTCTTCACTCTGCTCTGGAACACACTGTCTTCACTCTGCATTAGGAACACACTGTCTTCACTCTGCATTAGGAACACACTGTCTTCACTCTGCTCTAGGAACACACTGTCTTCACTCTGCATTATGCACATACTTCGCAACTCTGTGTAGGGAACGCCCTGTCTTCACTCTGCTTTAGGAACACACTGTCTTCAATTGCTCTAGGAACACACTGTCTTCACTCTGCATTAGGAACACACTGTCTTCATTCTGCTCTAGGAAGACACTGTCTTCACTCTGCATTAGGAACACACTGTCTTTATTCTGCATTAGGAACAAACTGTCTTCACTCTGCTCTAGGAACACACAGTCTTCACTCTGCTATATGCACATACCCTGCAACTCTGTGTTAGGAACACTGTCTTCACTCTGCTCTAGGAACACACTGTCTTCACTCTGCATTAGGAATACACTGTCTTCACTCTGCATTAGGAACACAATGTCTTCACTCTGCTCTAGGAACACACTGTCTTCACTCTGCTAAATGCACGTACTTCGCAACTCTGTCTTAGGAACGCACTGTCTTCACTCTGCTTTAGGAACACACTGTCTTCATTCTGCTCTAGAAACACACTGTCTTAACTCTCCCTAAGGAATATACTGTTTTAACTCTGCTCTAGGAACACACTGTCTTCACTCTGCTCCATGCACGTACACCACAACTCTGCGTTAGGAACACACTGTCTTCACTCTGCTCTAGGAACACTCTGTCTTCACTATGCATTAGGAACACACTGTTTTCACTGTGCATTAGGAACACATCGTCTTCACTGTGCTCTTGGAAACACTGTCTTCACTCTGCATTAGGAACAAACTGTCTTCACTCTGCATTAGGAACAAACTGTCTTCACTCTGCTCTAGGAACACACAGTCTTCACTCTGCTCCATGCACATACCACGCAACTCTGCGTTAGGAACACACTGTCTTCACTCTGCGTTAGGAACGCATTGTCTTCACTCTGCTTTAGGAAAACACTGTCTTCATTCTGCTCTAGAAATACACTGTCTTCACTCTCCCTTAGGAACATACTTTCTTCACTCTGCTCTAGGAACACACTGTCTTCACTCTGCCTTAAAAACACACTGTCTTCACTATGTGTTAGGAAGACACTGTCTTCACTCTGCTCTAGGAAGACACTGTCTTCACTATCCATTGGGAACACACTGTCTTCACTATGTGTTAGGAACATTCTGTCTTTACTCTGCTCTAGGAAGACACTGTCTTCACTCTGCCTTAGGAACACACTGTCCTCACGCTGCATTAGGAACACACTGTCTTCACTCTGCTCTAGGAAAACACTGTCTTTATTCTGCTCTAGGAACACACTGTCTTCACTCTGCTCTAGGAAGACATTGTTCACTCTGCATTAGGAACACACTGTCTTCACTCTCCTCTAGGGACACACTGTCTTCACTCAGCTCCATGCACATACACCGCAACTCTGCCTTAGGAAAACATTGTCTTCACTTTGCTCTCGGAACACACTGTCTTCACTCTGCTCTAGGAACACACTGTCTTCACTCTGAGTTAGGAACATACTGTCTTCACTCTGCTCTAGGAACACACTGTCTTCTCTCTGCTCCATTCACATTCACCAAAACTCTGCGTTACGAACACACTGTCTTCACTCAGCTCCATGCACATACACCGCAACTCTTCGTTAGGAACACACTGTCTTCTGCTCTATGAACACAATGTCTTCACTGTGCGTTAGGAACACACTGTCTTCACTCTGCTCCATGAACATACACCGCAACTCTGCGTTTTGAACACACTGTCTTCATTCTGCTCTAGGAACACACTATCTTCACTCTGCGTTAGGAAAATACTGTCTTTACACAGCACTAGGAACACAGTGTCTTCACTGTGCATTAGGAACACACTGTCTTCACTGTGCGTTAGGAATGCACTGTATTCACTCTGATTCAGGACCACAGTCTTCAAACTGCTCTAGGAACTCACTGTCTCACTCTTAATTAGACACCCACTGTCTTCACTCTGCTCTAGGAACACACTGTCTTCACTCTGCTCCATGCACATACTTCGCAACTCTACGTTAGGAACACACTGTCTTCACTCTGCGTTAGGAACAAACTATCTTCATTCTGCTCTAGGAACACTCTGTTTTCACTATGCGATTGGAACATACTGTTTTCACTCCGCTCTAGGAACACACTGTGTTCACTATGCGATAGGAACACACTGTCTTCACTCTGCTCTAGGAACACACTGTCTCTCCTCTGCATTAGGAACACACTGTCTTCACTCTGCTCTAGGAAGACACTGACTTCACTCTGCATTAGGAACACACTGTCTTCACTCTGCCTTAGGAACAAACTGTCTTCATTCTGCTCTAGGAAGAAATTGTCTTCACTCTGCATTAGGAACACACTGTCTTCACTCTGCATTAGGAACAAACTGTCTTCACTCTGCTCTGGGAACACACAGTCTTCACTCTGCTGCATGCACATACCCCGCAACTCTGCGTTAGAACACACTGTCTTCACTCTGCTCTAGGAACACACTATCTTCACTCTGCCTTAGGAACACACTGTCTTCACTCTGCATTAGGAACACACTGTCTTCACTCTGCTCTAGGAACACACTGTCTTCACTCTGCTCCATGCACATACTTCGCAACTCTGTGTTAGGAACGCACTGTCTTCAATCTGCGTTAGGAACACACTGTCTTCACTCTGCTCCATGCACAAACTTCCCAACTCTGCGTTAGGAACGCACTGTCTTCACTCTGCGTTAGGAACACACTGTCTTCGTTCTGCTCTAGGAACACACTGTCTTCACTCTGCGTTGGGAATATACTGTCTTCACTCTGCTCTAGGAACACACTGTCTACACTCTGCTCCATGCACGTACACGGCAACTCTGCCTTAGGAACACATTGTCTTCACTCTGCTCTAGGAACACACTGTCTTCACTAGGCATTAGGAAAACTGTTTTCACTCTGCATTAGGATAACACTGTGTTCATTCTGCTCTAGGAAGACACTGTCTTCACTCTGCATTAGGAACACACTGTCTTCACTCTGCCTTAGGAACACACTGTCTTCATTCTGCTCTAGGAAGACACTGTCTTCACTCTGCATTAGGAACACACTGTCTTCACTATGCGTTAGGAACACACTGTCTTCATTCTGCTCTAGGAACACACTGTCTTCATTCTGCTCTAGGAAGACACTGTCTTCACTCTGCATTAGGAACACACTGTCTTCATTCTGCATTAGGAACAAACTGTCTTCACTCTGCTCTAGGAACACACAGTCTTCACTCTGCTCCATGCACATACCCTGCAACTCTTTGTTAGGAACACTGTCTTCACTCTGCTCTAGGAACACACTGTCTTCACTCTGCATTAGGAATACACTGTCTTCACTCTGCGTTAGGAACATACTGTCTTCACTCTGCTCTAGGAACACACTGTCTTCACTCTGCTAAAAACACATACTTCGCAACTCTGTCTTAGGAACGCACTGACTTCACTCTGCTATAGGAACATACTGTCTTCATTCTGCTCAAGAAACACACTGTCTTCAATCTCCCTTAGGAACATACTGTCTTCACTCTGCTCTAGGAACACACTGTCTTCACTCTGCTCCATGCACGTACACCACAACTCTGCGTTAAGAACACACTGTCTTCACTCTGTTCTAGGAAACTCTGTCTTCACTATGCATTAGGAACACACTGTTTTCACTGTGCATTAGGAACACATCGTCTTCACTGTGCTCTAGGAACACACTGTCTTCACTCTGCATTAGGAACACACTGTCTTCACTCTGCATTAGGAACAAACTGTCTTCACTCTGCTCTAGGAACACACAGTCTTCACTCTGCTCCATGCACATAGCACGCAACTCTGCGTTAGGAACACCCTGTCTTCACTCTGCCTTAGGAACGCACTGTCTTTACTCTGCTTTAGGAACACACTGTCTTCATTCTGCTCTAGAAATACACTGTCTTCACTCTCCCTTAGGAACATACTGTCTTCACTCTGCTCTAGGAACACACTGTCTTCACTCTGCTCCATAACAGTACACCACAACTCTGCGTTAGGTACACACTGTCTTCAATCTGCTCTAGGAACAGTCTGTCTTCACTATGCATTAGGAACACACTGTCTTCACTGTGCATTAGGAACACATTGTCTTCACTGTGCTCTAGGAACACACTGTCTTCACTCTGCCTTAGGAACACACTGTCCTCACGCTGCATTAGGAACACACTGTCTTCACTCTGCTCTAGGAAAACACTGTCTTCATTCTGCTCTAGGAACACACTGTCTTCACTCTCCTCTAGGAAGACACTGTTCACTCTGCATTAGGAACACACTGTCTTCACTCTGCTCTATGGACACACTGTCTTCACTCAGCTCCATGCACATACACCGCAACTCTGCATTAGGAAAACATTGTCTTCACTTTGCTCTCGGAACCCACTGTCTTCACTATGCGTTAGGAACATACTGTCTTCACTCTGCTCTAGAAACACACTGTCTTCTCTTTGCTCCATTCTCATACACCAAAACTCTGCGTTAGGAAAACACTGTCTTCACTCAGGTCCATGCACATACACTGCAACTCTTCTTTAGGAACACACTGTCTTCTGCTCTATGAACACACTGTCTTCACTGTGCATTAGGAACACACTGTCTTCACTCTGATCCATGAACATACACCGCAACTCTGCATTAGGAACACACTGTCTTCACTCTGTTTTAGGAACACACTGTCTTCATTCTGCTCTAGGAACACACTGTCTTCACTCTGCGTTAGGAAAATACTGTCTTTACTCAGCTCTAGGAACACAGTGTCTTCACTGTGCATTAGGAACACACTGTCTTCACTGTGCATTAGGAACACACTGTCTTCACTCTGCTCTAGGAACTCACGGTCTTCACTCTTAATTAGACACCCACAGTCTTCACTCTGCTCGAGGAACACACTGTCTTCAATCTGCGTTAGGAACAAACTGTCTTACTTATGCTCTAGGAACACACTGTTTTCACTATGCGATTGGAACATACTGTATTCACTCTGCTCTAGGAACACACTGTCTTCACTATGCGATAGGAACACACTGTCTTCACACTGCTCTAGGAACACACTGTCTTCACTCTGCATTAGGAACACACTGTCTTCACTCTGCTCTAGGAAGACACTGTCTTCACTCTCCATTAGGAACAAACTGCCTCCACTCTGCTCTAGGAACACACAATCTTCATTCTGCTCCATGCACATACACCGAAACTCTGCCTTAGGAACACACCGTCTTCACTGTGCTCTAGGAACACACTGTCTTCACTCTGCATTAGGAACACACTGTCTTCACTCTGCATTAGGAACACACTGTCTTCACTCTGCTCCATGCACATACTTCGCAACTCTGTGTTAGAACACACTGTCTTCACTCTGCTCTAGGAACACACTGTCTTCACTCTGCCTTAGGAACACACTGTCTTCACTCTGCTCTAGGAACACACTGTCTTCACTCTGCTTTAGGAACACACTGTCTTCACTCTGCATTAGGAACACTGTCTTCACTCTGCATTAGGAACACACTGTCTTCACTCTGCTCTAGGAACACACTGGCTTCATTCTGCTCCATGCACATACACCACAACTCTGCATTAGGAATACACTGTCTTCACTCTGTGTTAGGAACACACTGTCTTCATTCTGCTCTAGGAACACACTGTCTTCACTCTGCGTTAGGAATATACTGTCTTCACTCTGCTCTAGGAACACACTGTCTTCACTCTGATCCATGCACGTACACCGCAACTCTGCCTTAGGAACACACTGTCTTCACTCTGCTCTAGGAACACACTGTCTTCCCTCTGCATTAGGAACACACTGTCTTCACTCTGCTCTAGGAAGACACTGACTTCACTCTGCATTAGGAACACACTGTCTTCACTCTGCCTTAGGAACAAACTGTCTTCATTCTGCTCTAGGAAGAAATTGTCTTCACTCTACATTAGGAACACACTGTCTTCACTCTGCATTAGGAACAAACTGTCTTCACTCTGCTCTGGGAACACACAGTCTTCACTCTGCTGCATGCACATACCCCGCAACTCTGCGTTAGAACACACTGTCTTCACTCTGCTCTAGGAACACACTGTCTTCACTCTGCATTAGGAACACACTGTCTTCACTCTGCATTAGGAACACACTGTCTTCACTCAGCTCTAGGAACACACTGTCTTCACTCTGCTCCATGCACATACTTCGCAACTCTGTGTTAGGAACGCACTGTCTTCACTCTGCGTTAGGAACACACTGTCTTCACTCTGCTCCATGCACAAACTTCCCAACTCTGCGTTAGGAACGCACTGCCTTCACTCTGCGTTAGGAACACACTGTCTTCGTTCTGCTCTAGGAACACACTGTCTTCACTCTGCGTTGGGAATATACTGTCTTCACTCTGCTCTAGGAACACACTGTCTACACTCTGCTCCATGCACGTACACCGCAACTCTGCCTTAGGAACACATTGTCTTCACTCTGCTCTAGGAACACACTGTCTTCACTAGGCATTAGGAAAACTGTTTTCACTCTGCATTAGGATAACACTGTATTCATTCTGCTCTAGGAAGACACTGTCTTCACTCTGCATTAGGAACACACTGTCTTCACTCTGCCTTAGGAACACACTGTCTTCATTCTGCTCTAGGAAGACACTGTCTTCACTCTGCATTAGGAACACACTGTCTTCACTATGCGTTAGGAACACACTGTCTTCATTCTGCTCTAGGAACACACTGTCTTCATTCTGCTCTAGGAAGACACTGTCTTCACTCTGCATTAGGAACACACTGTCTTCATTCTGCATTAGGAACAAACTGTCTTCACTCTGCTCTAGGAACACACAGTCTTCACTCTGCTCCATACACATACCCTGCAACTCTGTGTTAGGAAAACTGTCTTCACTCTGCTCTAGGAACACACTGTCTTCACTCTGCATTAGGAATACACTGTCTTCACTCTGCGTAAGGAACATACTGTCTTCACTCTGCTCTAGGAACACACTGTCTTCACTCTGCTAAATGCACATACTTCGCAACTCTGTCTTAGGAACGCACTGTCTTCACTCTGCTATAGGAACATACTGTCTTCATTCTGCTCAAGAAACACACTGTCTTCACTCTCCCTTAGGAATATACTGTCTTCACTCGGCTCTAGGAACACACTGTCTTCACTCTGCTCCATGCACGTACACCACAACTCTGCGTTAAGAACACACTGTCTTCACTCTGCTCTAGGAACACTCTGTCTTCACTATGCATTATGAACACACTGTTTTCACTGTGCATTAGGAACACATCGTCTTCACTGTGCTCTAGGAACACACTGTCTTCACTCTGCATTAGGAACACACTGTCTTCACTCTGCATTAGGAACAAACTGTCTTCACTCTGCTCTAGGAACACACAGTCTTCACTCTGCTCCATGCACATACCACGCAACTCTGCGTTAGGAACACCCTGTCTTCACTCTGCCTTAGGAACGCACTGTCTTTACTCTGCTTTAGGAACACACTGTCTTCATTCTGCTCTAGAAATACACTGTCTTCACTCTCCCTTAGGAACATACTGTCTTCACTCTGCTCTAGGAACACACTGTCTTCACTCTGCTCCATAACAGTACACCACAACTCTGCGTTAGGTACACACTGTCTTCAATCTGCTCTAGGAACAGTCTGTCTTCACTATGCATTAGGAACACACTGTTTTCACTGTGCATTAGGAACACATTGTCTTCACTGTGCTCTAGGAACACACTGTCTTCACTCTGCCTTAGGAACACACTGTCCTCACGCTGCATTAGCAACACACTGTCTTCACTCTGCTCTAGGAAAACACTGTCTTCATTCTGCTCTAGGAACACACTGTCTTCACTCTGCCTTAGGAAGACACTGTTCACTCTGCATTAGGAACACACTGTCTTCACTCTGCTCTATGGACACACTGTCTTCACTCAGCTCCATGAACATACACCGCAACTCTGCATTAGGAAAACATTGTCTTCACTTTGCTCTCGGAACACACTGTCTTCACTATGCGTTAGGAACATACTGTCTTCACTCTGCTCTAGAAACACACTGTCTTCTCTTTGCTCCATTCTCATACACCAAAACTCTGCGTTAGGAAAACACTGTCTTCACTCAGGACCATGCACATACACCGCAACTCTTCTTTAGGAACACACTGTCTTCTGCTCTATGAACACACTGTCTTCACTGTGCATTAGGAACACACTGTCTTCACTCTGATCCATGAACATACACCGCAACTCTGCATTAGGAACACACTGTCTTCACTCTGATTTAGGAACACACTGTCTTCATTCTGCTCTAGGAATACACTGACTTTACTCTGCGTTAGGAAAATACTGTCTTTACTCAGCTCTAGGAACACAGTGTCTTCACTGTGCATTAGGAACACACTGTCTTCACTGTGCATTAGGAACACACTGTCTTCACTCTGCTCTAGGAACTCACGGTCTTCACTCTTAATTAGACACCCACAGTCTTCACTCTGCTCTAGGAACACACTGTCTTCAATCTGCGTTAGGAACAAACTGTCTTACTTATGCTCTAGGAACACACTGTTTTCATTATGCGATTGGAACATACTGTATTCACTCTGCTCTAGGAACACACTGTCTTCACTATGCGATAGGAACACACTGTCTTCACTCTGCTCTAGGAACACACTGTCTTCACTCTGCATTAGGAACACACTGTCTTCACTCTGCTCTAGGAAGACACTGTCTTCACTCTGCATTAGGAACACACTGTCTTCACTCTCAATTAGGAACAAACTGCCTTCACTCCGCCTTAGGAACACACAATCTTCATTCTGCTCCATGCACATACACCGAAACTCTGCCTTAGGAACACACCGTCTTCACTCTGCTCTAGGAACACACTGTCTTCACTCTGCATTAGGAACACACTGTCTTCACTCTGCATTAGGAACACACTGTCTTCACTCTGCTCCATGCACATACTTCGCAACTCTGTGTTAGAACACACTGTCTTCACTCTGCTCTAGGAACACACTGTCTTCACTCTGCCTTAGGAACACACTGTCTTCACTCTGCTCTAGGAACACACTGTCTTCACTCTGCTTTAGGAACACACTGTCTTCACTCTGCATTAGGAACACTGTCTTCACTCTGCATTAGGAACACACTGTCTTCACTCTGCTCTAGGAACACACTGGCTTCATTCTGCTCCATGCACATACACCACAACTCTGCGTTAGGAATACACTGTCTTCACTCTGCGTTAGGAACACACTGTCTTCATTCTGCTCTAGGAACACACTGTCTTCACTCTGCGTTAGGAATATACTGTCTTCACTCTGCTCTAGGAACACACTGTCTTCACTCTGATCCATGCACGTACACCGCAACTCTGCCTTAGGAACACACTGTCTTCACTCTGCTCTAGGAACACACTGTCTTCACTAGGCATTAGGAACACACTGTTTTCACTCTGCATTAGGAACACACTGTCTTCATTCTGCTCTAGGAAGACACTGTCTTCAATCTGCATTAGGAACACACTGTCTTCACTCTGCATTAGGAACACACTGTCTTCACTCTGCTCTAGGAAGACACTGTCTTCACTCTGCCTTAGGAACACACTGTCTTCACTATGCGTTAGGAACACACTGTCTTCATTCTACTCTAGGAACACACTGTCTTCACTATGCTTTAGGAACACAGTGTCTTCACTTGCTCTAGGAACACACTGTCTTCA
This sequence comes from Microtus pennsylvanicus, assembly GCF_037038515.1. Taxonomy (NCBI): domain Eukaryota; kingdom Metazoa; phylum Chordata; class Mammalia; order Rodentia; family Cricetidae; genus Microtus; species Microtus pennsylvanicus. Next base: position 108,587,097 of record NC_134601.1, read on the forward strand.
CTCTGCATTAGGAACACACTGTCTTCATTCTGCTCTAGGAAGACACTGTCTTCACTCTGCATTAGGAACACACTGTCTTCACTCTGCTCTAGGAACACACTGTCTTCACTCTGCATTAGGAACACACTGTCTTCACTCTGCTCTAGGAAGGCACTGTCTTCACTCTGCATTTGGAACACACTGTCTTCACCATCCATTAGGAACAAACTGCCTTCACTCTGCTCTAGGAACACACAATCTTCACTCTGCTCCATGCACATACACCGAAACTCTGCCTTAGGAACACACTGTCTTCACTCTGCTCTAGGAACACACTGTCTTCACTCTGCTCTAGGAACACACTGTCTTCACTATGCTCCATGCACATACACCACAACTCTGCGTTAGGAATACACTGTCCTTACTCTGCTGTAGGATAATACTGTATTAACTCTGCATTAGGAACACACTGTCTTCACTCTGCTGTAGGAACATACTGTATTAACTCTGCATTAGGAACACACTGTTTTCACTCTTATTCAGGAACACAGTCTTCACTCTGCTCTAGGAACTCACTGTCTTCACTCTGCTCCATGCACATACTTCGCAACTCTGCCTTAGGAACACACTGTCTTCACTCTGCGTTAGGAACAAACTGTCTTCATTCCGCTCTAGGAACACACTGTTTTCACTAAGCGATAGGAACATACTGTTTTCACTATGCTCTACGAACACACTGTCCTCATTCTGCTCCATGTACATACACCACAACTCTGCGTTAGGAATACACTGTATTCACTCTGCGTTAGGAACACACTGTCTTCATTCTGCTCTAGGAACACACTGTCTTCACTCTGCGTTAGGAACACACTGTCTTCACTATGCGTTAGGAACACACTGTCTTCACGCTGCGTTAGGAACACACAGTCCTCACTATGCATTAGGCCACACTGTCTTCACTATGTGTTAGGAACACACTGTCTTCACTATGCGTTAGGAACACACTGTCTTCACTCTGCTCTAGAAACACACTGTCTTCACTCATTTAGGAAAATACTGTCTTCACTCTGCTCTAGGAAGACACTGTCTTCACTCTGCTCCATGCACGTACACCACAACTCTGCGTTAGGAACACACAGTCCTCACTATGCGTTAGGAACACACTGTCTTCACTATGTGTTAGGAACACACTGTCTTCACTATGCGTTAGGAACACACTGTCTTCACTCTGCTCTAGAAACACACTGTCTTCACTCTCCCTTAGGAACATACTGTCTTCACTCTGCTCTAGGAACACACTGTCTTTACTCTGCTCCATGCACGTACACCACAACTCTGCGTTAGGAACACACTGTCTTCACTCTGCTCTAGGAACACTCTGTCTTCTCTATGCATTAGGAACACACAGTTTTCACTGTGCATTAGGAACACATCGTCTTCATTGTGATCTAGGAACACACTGTCTTCACTCTGCATTACGAACAGACTGTCTTCACTCTGCATTAGGAACAAACTGTCTTCACTCTGCTCTAGGAACACACAGTCTTCACTCTGCTCCATGCACATACCACACAACTCTGCGTTAGGAACACACTGTCTTCACTCTGCTTTAGGAACACACTGTCTTCATTCTGCTCTAGAAATACACTGTCTTTACTCTCCCTTAGGAACATACTGTCTTCACTCTGCTCTAGGAACACACTGTCTTCACTCTGCTCCATAAACGTACACCACAACTCTGCGTTAGGAACACACTGTCTTCAACTGCCCTAGGAACACTCTGTCTTCACTATGCATTAAGAACACACTGTTTTCACTGTGCATTAGGAACACATTGTCTTCACTGTGCTCTAGGAACACACTGTCTTCACTCTGCCTTAGGAACACACTGTCTTCACTATGTGTTAGGAACACACTGTCTTCACTCTGCTCTAGGAAGACACTGTCTTCACTATGCATTAGGAACACTCTGTCTTCACTATCTGTTAGGAACATACTGTCTTTACTCTGCTCTAAAAAGACACTGTCTTCACTCTGCCTTATGAACACACTGTTCTCACGCTGCATTAGGAACACACTATCTTCACTCTGCTCTAGGAAAACACTGTCTTCATTCTGCTCTAGGAACACATGTCTTCACTCTGCTCTAGGAAGACACTGTTCACTCTGCATTAGGAACACACTGTCTTCACTCTGCTCTAGGGACACACTGTCTTCACTCAGCTCCATGCACATACACCGCAACTCTGCGTTAGGAAACCATTGTCTTCACTTTGCTCTCGGAACACACTGTCTTCACTCTGCTCTAGGAACATACTGTCTTCACTCTGCGTTATGAACATACTGTCTTCACTCTGCTCTAGGAACACACTGTCTTCTCTCCGCTCCATTCACATACACCAAAACTCTGCGTTAGGAACACACTGTCTTCCTCAGCTCCATGCACATACACCGCAACTCTTCGTTAGGAACACACTGTCTTCTGCTCTATGAACACACTGTCTTCACTGCATTAGGAACACACTGTTTTCACTCTGCTCCATGAACATACACCGCAACTCTGCGTTAGGAACACACTGTCTTCACTCTGTTTTAGGAACACACTGTCTTCTTTCTGCTCTAGGAACACACTGTCTTCACTCTGCATTAGGAACACACTGTCTTCACTCTGCTCTAGGAAGACACTGACTTCACTCTGCATTAGGAACACACTGTCTTCACTCTGCCTTAGGAACAAACTGTCTTCATTCTGCTCTAGGAAGAAATTGTCTTCACTCTACATTAGGAACACACTGTCTTCACTCTGCATTAGGAACAAACTGTCTTCACTCTGCTCTGGGAACACACAGTCTTCACTCTGCTGCATGCACATACCCCGCAACTCTGCGTTAGAACACACTGTCTTCACTCTGCTCTAGGAACACACTGTCTTCACTCTGCAATAGGAACACACTGTCTTCACTCTGCATTAGGAACACACTGTCTTCACTCAGCTCTAGGAACACACTGTCTTCACTCTGCTCCATGCACATACTTCGCAACTCTGTGTTAGGAACGCACTGTCTTCACTCTGCGTTAGGAACACACTGTCTTCACTCTGCTCCATGCACAAACTTCCCAACTCTGCGTTAGGAACGCACTGCCTTCACTCTGCGTTAGGAACACACTGTCTTCGTTCTGCTCTAGGAACACACTGTCTTCACTCTGCGTTGGGAATATACTGTCTTCACTCTGCTCTAGGAACACACTGTCTACACTCTGCTCCATGCACGTACACCGCAACTCTGCCTTAGGAACACATTGTCTTCACTCTGCTCTAGGAACACACTGTCTTCACTAGGCATTAGGAAAACTGTTTTCACTCTGCATTAGGATAACACTGTATTCATTCTGCTCTAGGAAGACACTGTCTTCACTCTGCATTAGGAACACACTGTCTTCACTCTGCCTTAGGAACACACTGTCTTCATTCTGCTCTAGGAAGACACTGTCTTCACTCTGCATTAGGAACACACTGTCTTCACTATGCGTTAGGAACACACTGTCTTCATTCTGCTCTAGGAACACACTGTCTTCATTCTGCTCTAGGAAGACACTGTCTTCACTCTGCATTAGGAACACACTGTCTTCATTCTGCATTAGGAACAAACTGTCTTCACTCTGCTCTAGGAACACACAGTCTTCACTCTGCTCCATGCACATACCCTGCAACTCTGTGTTAGGAACACTGTCTTCACTCTGCTCTAGGAACACACTGTCTTCACTCTGCATTAGGAATACACTGTCTTCACTCTGCGTAAGGAACATACTGTCTTCACTCTGCTCTAGGAACACACTGTCTTCACTCTGCTAAATGCACATACTTCGCAACTCTGTCTTAGGAACGCACTGTCTTCACTCTGCTATAGGAACATACTGTCTTCATTCTGCTCAAGAAACACACTGTCTTCACTCTCCCTTAGGAACATACTGTCTTCACTCTGCTCTAGGAACACACTGTCTTCACTCTGCTCCATGCACGTACACCACAACTCTGCGTTAAGAACACATTGTCTTCACTCTGCTCTAGGAACACTCTGTCTTCACTATGCATTATGAACACACTGTTTTCACTGTGCATTAGGAACACATCGTCTTCACTGTGCTCTAGGAACACACTGTCTTCACTCTGCATTAGGAACACACTGTCTTCACTCTGCATTAGGAACAAACTGTCTTCACTCTGCTCTAGGAACACACAGTCTTCACTCTGCTCCATGCACATACCACGCAACTCTGCGTTAGGAACACCCTGTCTTCACTCTGCCTTAGGAACGCACTGTCTTTACTCTGCTTTAGGAACACACTGTCTTCATTCTGCTCTAGAAATACACTGTCTTCACTCTCCCTTAGGAACATACTGTCTTCACTCTGCTCTAGGAACACACTGTCTTCACTCTGCTCCATAACAGTACACCACAACTCTGCGTTAGGTACACACTGTCTTCAATCTGCTCTTGGAACAGTCTGTCTTCACTATGCATTAGGAACACACTGTTTTCACTGTGCATTAGGAACACATTGTCTTCACTGTGCTCTAGGAACACACTGTCTTCACTCTGCCTTAGGAACACACTGTCCTCACGCTGCATTAGCAACACACTGTCTTCACTCTGCTCTAGGAAAACACTGTCTTCATTCTGCTCTAGGAACACACTGTCTTCACTCTGCCTTAGGAAGACACTGTTCACTCTGCATTAGGAACACACTGTCTTCACTCTGCTCTATGGACACACTGTCTTCACTCAGCTCCATGAACATACACCGCAACTCTGCATTAGGAAAACATTGTCTTCACTTTGCTCTCGGAACACACTGTCTTCACTATGCGTTAGGAACATACTGTCTTCACTCTGCTCTAGAAACACACTGTCTTCTCTTTGCTCCATTCTCATACACCAAAACTCTGCATTAGGAAAACATTGTCTTCACTTTGCTCTCGGAACACACTGTCTTCACTGTGCATTAGGAACACACTGTCTTCACTCTGATCCATGAACATACACCGCAACTCTGCATTAGGAACACACTGTCTTCACTCTGGTTTAGGAACACACTGTCTTCATTCTGCTCTAGGAACACACTGTCTTTACTCTGCGTTAGGAAAATACTGTCTTTACTCAGCTCTAGGAACACAGTGTCTTCACTGTGCATTAGGAACACACTGTCTTCACTGTGCATTAGGAACACACTGTCTTCACTCTGCTCTAGGAACTCACGGTCTTCACTCTTAATTAGACACCCACAGTCTTCACTCTGCTCTAGGAACACACTGTCTTCAATCTGCGTTAGGAACAAACTGTCTTACTTATGCTCTAGGAACACACTGTTTTCACTATGCGATTGGAACATACTGTATTCACTCTGCTCTAGGAACACACTGTCTTCACTATGCGATAGGAACACACTGTCTTCACTCTGCTCTAGGAACACACTGTCTTCACTCTGCATTAGGAACACACTGTCTTCACTCTGCTCTAGGAAGACACTGTCTTCACTCTGCATTAGGAACACACTGTCTTCACTCTCCATTAGGAACAAACTGCCTTCACTCTGCTCTAGGAACACACAATCTTCATTCTGCTCCATGCACATACACCGAAACTCTGCCTTAGGAACACACCGTCTTCACTCTGCTCTAGGAACACACTGTCTTCACTCTGCATTAGGAACACACTGTCTTCACTCTGCATTAGGAACACACTGTCTTCACACTGCTCCATGCACATACTTCGCAACTCTGTGTTAGAACACACTGTCTTCACTCTGCTCTAGGAACACACTGTCTTCACTCTGCCTTAGGAACACACTGTCTTCACTCTGCTCTAGGAACACACTGTCTTCACTCTGCTTTAGGAACACACTGTCTTCACTCTGCATTAGGAACACTGTCTTCACTCTGCATTAGGAACACACTGTCTTCACTCTGCTCTAGGAACACACTGGCTTCATTCTGCTCCATGCACATACACCACAACTCTGCGTTAGGAATACACTGTCTTCACTCTGCGTTAGGAACACACTGTCTTCATTCTGCTCTAGGAACACACTGTCTTCACTCTGCGTTAGGAATATACTGTCTTCACTCTGCTCTAGGAACACACTGTCTTCACTCTGATCCATGCACGTACACCGCAACTCTGCCTTAGGAACACACTGTCTTCACTCTGCTCTAGGAACACACTGTCTTCACTAGGCATTAGGAACACACTGTTTTCACTCTGCATTAGGAACACACTGTCTTCATTCTGCTCTAGGAAGACACTGTCTTCAATCTGCATTAGGAACACACTGTCTTCACTCTGCATTAGGAACACACTGTCTTCACTCTGCTCTAGGAAGACATTGTCTTCACTCTGCCTTAGGAACACACTGTCTTCACTATGCGTTAGGAACACACTGTCTTCATTCTACTCTAGGAACACACTGTCTTCACTATGCGTTAGGAACACAGTGTCTTCACTTGCTCTAGGAACACACTGTCTTCACTCTGCATTAGGAACACACTGTCTTCATTCTGCTCTAGGAAGACACTGTCTTCACTCTGCATTAGGAACACACTGTCTTCACTCTGCTCTAGGAACACACTGTCTTCACTCTGCATTAGGAACACACTGTCTTCACTCTGCTCTAGGAAGGCACTGTCTTCACTCTGCATTTGGAACACACTGTCTTCACCATCCATTAGGAACAAACTGCCTTCACTCTGCTCTAGGAACACACAATCTTCACTCTGCTCCATGCACATACACCGAAACTCTGCCTTAGGAACACACTGTCTTCACTCTGCTCTAGGAACACACTGTCTTCACTCTGCTCTAGGAACACACTGTCTTCACTATGCTCCATGCACATACACCACAACTCTGCGTTAGGAATACACTGTCCTTACTCTGCTGTAGGATAATACTGTATTAACTCTGCATTAGGAACACACTGTCTTCACTCTGCTGTAGGAACATACTGTATTAACTCTGCATTAGGAACACACTGTTTTCACTCTTATTCAGGAACACAGTCTTCACTCTGCTCTAGGAACTCACTGTCTTCACTCTGCTCCATGCACATACTTCGCAACTCTGCCTTAGGAACACACTGTCTTCACTCTGCGTTAGGAACAAACTGTCTTCATTCCGCTCTAGGAACACACTGTTTTCACTAAGCGATAGGAACATACTGTTTTCACTATGCTCTACGAACACACTGTCCTCATTCTGCTCCATGTACATACACCACAACTCTGCGTTAGGAATACACTGTATTCACTCTGCGTTAGGAACACACTGTCTTCATTCTGCTCTAGGAACACACTGTCTTCACTCTGCGTTAGGCCACACTGTCTTCACTATGTGTTAGGAACACACTGTCTTCACTATGCGTTAGGAACACACTGTCTTCACTCTGCTCTAGAAACACACTGTCTTCACTCATTTAGGAACATACTGTCTTCACTCTGCTCTAGGAAGACACTGTCTTCACTCTGCTCCATGCACGTACACCACAACTCTGCGTTAGGAACACACAGTCCTCACTATGCGTTAGGAACACACTGTCTTCACTATGTGTTAGGAACACACTGTCTTCACTATGCGTTAGGAACACACTGTCTTCACTCTGCTCTAGAAACACACTGTCTTCACTCTCCCTTAGGAACATACTGTCTTCACTCTGCTCTAGGAACACACTGTCTTTACTCTGCTCCATGCACGTACACCACAACTCTGCGTTAGGAACACACTGTCTTCACTCTGCTCTAGGAACACTCTGTCTTCTCTATGCATTAGGAACACACAGTTTTCACTGTGCATTAGGAACACATCGTCTTCATTGTGATCTAGGAACACACTGTCTTCACTCTGCATTACGAACAGACTGTCTTCACTCTGCATTAGGAACAAACTGTCTTCACTCTGCTCTAGGAACACACAGTCTTCACTCTGCTCCATGCACATACCACACAACTCTGTGTTAGGAACACACTGTCTTCACTCTGCTTTAGGAACACACTGTCTTCATTCTGCTCTAGAAATACACTGTCTTCACTCTACCTTAGGAACATACTGTCTTCACTCTGCTCTAGGAACACACTGTCTTCACTCTGCTCCATAAACGTACACCACAACTCTGCGTTAGGAACACACTGTCTTCAACTGCCCTAGGAACACTCTGTCTTCACTATGCATTAAGAACACACTGTTTTCACTGTGCATTAGGAACACATTGTCTTCACTGTGCTCTAGGAACACACTGTCTTCACTCTGCCTTAGGAACACACTGTCTTCACTATGTGTTAGGAACACACTGTCTTCACTCTGCTCTAGGAAGACACTGTCTTCACTATGCATTAGGAACACTCTGTCTTCACTATCTGTTAGGAACATACTGTCTTTACTCTGCTCTAAAAAGACACTGTCTTCACTCTGCCTTATGAACACACTGTTCTCACGCTGCATTAGGAACACACTGTCTTCACTCTGCTCTAGGAAAACACTGTCTTCATTCTGCTCTAGGAACACATGTCTTCACTCTGCTCTAGGAAGACACTTTTCACTCTGCATTAGGAACACACTGTCTTCACTCTGCTCTAGGGACACACTGTCTTCACTCAGCTCCATGCACATACACCGCAACTCTGCGTTAGGAAACCATTGTCTTCACTTTGCTCTCGGAACACACTGTCTTCACTCTGCTCTAGGAACATACTGTCTTCACTCTGCGTTATGAACATACTGTCTTCACTCTGCTCTAGGAACACACTGTCTTCTCTCCGCTCCATTCACATACACCAAAACTCTGCGTTAGGAACACACTGTCTTCCTCAGCTCCATGCACATACACCGCAACTCTTCGTTAGGAACACACTGTCTTCTGCTCTATGAACACACTGTCTTCACTGCATTAGGAACACACTGTCTTCACTCTGCTCCATGAACATACACCGCAACTCTGCGTTAGGAACACACTGTCTTCACTCTCTTTTAGGAACACACTGTCTTCTTTCTGCTCTAGGAACACACTGTCTTCACTCTGCATTAGGAACACACTGTCTTCACTCTTCTCTAGGAGCACACTGTCTTCACTATGCTCCATGCACATACACCACAACTCTGCGTTAGGAATACACTGTCCTTACTCTGCTGTAGGAACATACTGTATTAACTCTGCATTAGGAACACACTGTCTTCACTCTGCTGTAGGAACATACTGTATTAACTCTGCATTAGGAACACACTGTCTTCACTCTGATTCAGGAACACAGTCTTCACTCTGCTCTAGGAACTCACTGTCTTCACTCTGCTCCATGCACATACTTCGCAACTCTGCCTTAGGAACACACTGTCTTCACTCTGCGTTAGGAACAAACTGTCTTCATTCCGCTCTAGGAACACACTGTTTTCACTAAGCGATAGGAACATACTGTTTTCACTATGCTCTACGAACACACTGTCCTCATTCTGCTCCATGTACATACACCACAACTCTGCGTTAGGAATACACTGTATTCACTCTGCGTTAGGAACACACTGTCTTCATTCTGCTCTAGGAACACACTGTCTTCACTCTGCGTTAGGAACACACTGTCTTCACTATGCGTTAGGAACACACTGTCTTCACACTGCGTTAGGAACACACAGTCCTCACTATGCGTTAGGAACACACTGTCTTCACTATGTGTTAGGAACACACTGTCTTCACTATGCGTTAGGAACACACTGTCTTCACTCTGCTCTAGAAACACACTGTATTCACTCTCCCTTAGGAACATACTGTCTTCACTCTGCTCTAGGAAGACACTGTCTTCACTCTGCTCCATGCACGTACACCACAACTCTGCGTTAGGAACACACAGTCCTCACTATGCGTTAGGAACACACTGTCTTCACTATGTGTTAGGAACACACTGTCTTCACTATGCGTTAGGAAAACACTGTCTTCACTCTGCTCTAGAAACACACTGTCTTCACTCTCCCTTAGGAACATACTGTCTTCACTCTGCTCTAGGAACACACTGTCTTTACAATGCTCCATGCACGTACACCACAACTCTGCGTTAGGAACACACTGTCTTCACTCTGCTCTAGGAACACTCTGTCTTCACTATGCATTAGGAACACAGAGTTTTCACTGTGCATTAGGAACCCATCGTCTTCATTGTGCTCTAGGAACACACTGTCTTCACTCTGCATTACGAACACACTGTCTTCACTCTGCATTAGGAACAAACTGTCTTCACTCTGCTCTAGGAACACACAGACTTCACTCTGCTCCATGCACATACCACACAACTCTGCGTTAGGAACACACTGTCTTCACTCTGCTTTAGGAACATACTGTCTTCACTCTGCTCTAGGAACACACTGTCTTCACTCTGCTCCATAAACGTACACCACAACTCTGCGTTAGGAACACACTGTCTTCAATTTGCCCTAGGAGCACTCTGTCTTCACTATGCATTAGGAACACACTGTTTTCACTGTGCATTAGGAACACATTGTCTTCACTGTGCTCTAGGAACACACTGTCTTCACTCTGCCTTAGGAACACACTGTCTTCACTATGTGTTAGGAACACACTGTCTTCACTCTGCTCTAGGAAGACACTGTCTTCACTATGCATTTGGAACACTCTGTCTTCACTATGCGTTAGGAACATACTGTCTTTACTCTGCTCTAAAAAGACACTGTCTTCACTCTGCCTTATGAACACACTGTTCTCACGCTGCATTAGGAACACACTGTCTTCACTCTGCTCTAGGAAAACACTGTCTTCATTCTGCTCTAGGAACACATGTCTTCACTCTGCTCTAGGAAGACACTGTTCACTCTGCATTAGGAACACACTGTCTTCACTCTGCTCTAGGGACACACTGTCTTCACTCAGCTCCATGCACATACACCGCAACTCTGCGTTAGGAAACCATTGTCTTCACTTTGCTCTCGGAACACACTGTCTTCACTCTGCTCTAGGAACATACTGTCTTCACTCTGCGTTATGAACATACTGTCTTCACTCTGCTCTAGGAACACACTGTCTTCTCTCTGCTCCATTCACATACACCAAAACTCTGCGTTAGGAACACACTGCCTTCCTCAGCTCCATGCACATACACCGCAACTCTTCGTTAGGAACACACTGTCTTCTGCTCTAGAACACACTGTCTTCACTGCGTTAGGAACACACTGTCTTCACTCTGCTCCATGAACATACACCGCAACTCTGCGTTAGGAACACACTGTTTTCACTCTGTTTTAGGAACACACTGTCTTCATTCTGCTCTAGGAACACACTGTCTTCACTCTGCATTAGGAACACACTGTCTTCACTCTCCTCTAGGAGCACACTGTCTTCACTATGCTCCATGCACATACACCACAACTCTGCGTTAGGAATACACTGTCCTTACTCTGCTGTAGGAACATACTGTCTTCACCTTGCATTAGGAACACACAGTCCTCACTATGCGTTAGGAACACACTGTCTTCACTATGTGTTAAGAACACACTTTCTTCACTATGCGTTAGGAACACACTGTCTTCACTCTGCTCTAGAAACACACTGTCTTCACTCTCCCTTAGGAACATACTGTCTTCACTCTGCTCTAGGAACACACTGTCTTCACTCTGCTCCATGCACTTACACCACAACTGTGCGTTAGGAACACACTGTCTTCACTCTGCTCTAGGAACACTCTGTCTTCACTATGCATTAGGAACACACTGTTTTCACTGTGCATTAGGAACACATCGTCTTCATTGTGCTCTAGGAACACACTGTCTTCACTCTGCATTACGAACACACTGTCTTCACTCTGCATTAGGAACAAACTGTCTTCAATCTGCTCTAGGAACACACAGCCTTCACTCTGCTCCATGCACATACCACGCAACTCTGCGTTAGGAACACACTGTCTTCACTCTGCGTTAGGAACGCACTGTCTTCACTCTGCTTTAGGAACACACTGTCTTCATTCTGCTCTAGAAATACACTGTCTTCACTCTGCTCTAGGAACACACTGTCTTCACTCTGCTCCATAAACGTACACCACAACTCTGCGTTAGGAACACACTGTCTTCAATCTGCTCTAGGAACACTCTGTCTTCACTATGCATTAGGAACACACTGTTTTCACTGTGCATTAGGAACACATTGTCTTCACTGTGCTCTAGGAACACACTGTCTTCACTCTGCCTTAGGAACACACTGTCTTCACTATGTGTTAGGAACACACTGTCTTCACTCTGCTCTAGGAAGACACTGTCTTCACTATGCATTAGGAACACTCTGTCTTCACTATGCGTTAGGAACATACTGTCTTTACTCTGCTTTAAAAAGACACTGTATTCACTCTGCCTTACGAACACACTGTCCTCACGCTGCATTAGAACCACACTGTCTTCACTCTGCTCTAGGAAAACACTGTCTTCATTCTGCTCTAGGAACACATGTCTTCACTCTGCTCTAGGAAGACACTGTTCACTCTGCATTAGGAACACACTGTCTTCACTCTGCTCTAGGGACACACTGTCTTCACTCAGCTCCATGCACATACACCGCAACTCTGCGTTTGGAAACCATTGTCTTCACTTTGCCCTCGGAACACACTGTCTTCACTCTGCTCTAGGAAGATACTGTCGTCACTCTGCGTTATGAACATACTGTCTTCACTCTGCTCTAGGAACACACTGTCTTCTCTCTGCTCCATTCACATACACCAAAACTCTGCGTTAGCAACACACTGTCTTCACTCAGCTCCATGCACATACACCGCAACTCTTCGTTAGGAACACACAGTCTTCTGCTCTATGAACACACTGTCTTCACTGCGTTAGGAACACACTGTCTTCACTCTGATCCATGAACATACACCGCAACTCTGCGTTAGGAACACACTGTCTTCACTCTGTTTTAGGAACACACTGTCTTCATTCTCCTCTAGGAACACACTGTCTTCACTCTGCGTTAGGAAAATACTGTCTTTACTCAGCTCTAGGAACACAGTGTCTTCACTGTGCATTAGGAACACACTGTCTTCACTATGCATTAGGAACACACTGTCTTCACTCTGATTCAGGAACACAGTCTTCACTCTGCTCTAGGAACTCACTGACTTCACTCTTAATTAGACACCCACTGTCTTCACTCTGCTCTAGGAACACACTGTCTTCACTCTGCTCCATGCACATACTTCGCAACTCTGAGTTAGGAACACACTGTCTTCACTCTGCGTTAGGAACAAACTGTCTTCATTCTACTCTAGGAACACACTGTTTTCACTATGCGATTGGAATATACAGTTTTCACTCTGCTCTAGGAACACACTGTCTTCAATATGCGATAGGAACACACTGTCTTCACTCTGCTCTAGGAACACACTGTCTTCACTCTGCATTAGGAACACACTGTCTTCACTCTGCTCTAGGAAGACACTGTCTTCACTCTGCCTTAGGAACACACTGTCTTCACTATGCGTTAGGAACACACTGCCTTCATTCTGCTCTAGGAAGAAACTGTCTTCACTCTGAGTTAGGAATATACTCTCTTCACTCTGCTCTAGGAACACACTGTCTTCACTCTGCTCCATGCACGTACACCGCAACTCTGCCTTAGCAACACACTGTCTTCACTCTGCTCTAGGAACACACTGTCTTCACTAGGCATTAGGAACAGTTTTCACTCTGCATTAGGAACACACTCTCTTCATTCTGCTCTAGGAACACACTGTCTTCACTATGCGTTAGGAACACAGTGTCTTCATTCTTCTCTACGAACACACTGTCTTCACTCTGCGTTAGGAACACTCTGTCTTCACTATGTGTTAGGAATACACTGTCTTCACTATGCGTTAGGAACACACTGTCTTCACTATGCGTTAGGAACACACTGTCTTCATTCTGCTCTAGGAAGACACTGTCTTCACTCTGCATTAGGAACACACTGTCTTCATTCTGCATTAGGAACAAACTGTCTTCACTCTGCTCTAGGAACACACAGTCTTCACTCTGCTCCGTGCACATACCCTGCAACTCTGCGTTAGGAACACTGTCTTCACTCTACTCTAGGAACACACTGTCTTCACTCTGCTCTAGGAAGACACTGTCTTCACTATGCATTAGGAACACACTGTCTTCATTCCGCTCTAGGAACTCACTGTTTTCACTAAGCGATAGGAACATACTCTTTTCACTATGCTATAGGAACACACGGTCTTCATTCTGCTCCATGCACATACACCACAACTCTGCGTTAGGAATACACTGTCTTCACTCTGCGTTAGGAACACACTGTCTTCATTCTGCTCTAGGAACACACTGTCTTCACTCTGCGTTAGGAACACACTGTCTTCACTATGCGTTAGGAACTCATTGTCTTCACTCTGCGTTAGGAACACACAGTCCTCACTATGCGTTAGGAACACAGTCTTCACTATGTGTTAGGAACACACTGTCTTCACTATGCGTTAGGAACACACTGTCTTCACTCTGCTCTAGGAACACACTGTCTTCACTCTGCATTAGGAACACACTGTCTTCACTCTGCATTAGGAACACACTCTCTTCACTCTGCTCTAGGAACACACTGTCTTTACTCTGCTCCATGCACATACTTCGCAACTCTGTGTTAGGAACGCACTGTCTTCACTCTGCTTTAGGAACACACTGTCTTCACTCTGCTCCATGCACATACTTCCCAACTCTGCTTTAGGAACGCAGTGTCTTCACTCTGCGTTAGGAACACACTGTCTTCACTCTGCATTAGGAACACTCTGTCTTCATTCTGCTCTAGGAAGACACTGTCTTCACTCTGCCTTAGGAACACACTGTCTTCACTATGAATTAGGAACACACTGTCTTCATTCGGCTCTAGGAACACACTGTCTTCACTCTGCGTTAGGAACACACTGTCTTCACTCTGCTCTAGGAACACACTGTCTTCACTCTGCTCCATGCACATACACAGCAACTCTTTGTTAGGAACACACTGTATTCACTCTGTTGTAGGAACATACTGTATTAACTCTGCATTAGGAACACACTTTCTTCACTCTGCTACATTCACATAGAGCGCAACTCTACCTTAGGAACACACTGTCTTCACTCTGCGTTAGGAACAAACTGTCTTCATTCCGCTCTAGGAACACACTGTTTTCACTAAGCGATAGGAACATACTGTTTTCACTCTGCTCTAGGAACACACTGTCTTCATTCTGCTCCATGCACATACACCACAACTTGGCGTTAGGAATACACTGTCTTCAATACGCGTTAGGAACATACTGTTTCACTATGTGTTCAGAACACACTGTCTTCACTATGCGTTAGAAACATACAGTCTTCACTCTGCTCTAGGAAGACACTGTCTTCAAGCAGTTCCATGAACATACACCGCAACTCTGCGTTAGGAACACACTGTCTTCCCTCTGCTCTAGGAACACACTGTCTTCACTCTGCTCTAGGAACACACTGTCTTCACTCTGCATTAGGAACACACTGTCTTCACTCTGCTCCATACACATACACAGCAACTCTGCATTAGGAACACACTGTCTTCACTCCGTTTTAGGAACACACTGTTCATTCTGCTCTAGGAACACATTGTCTTCACTCTGCGTTAGGAACACACTGTCTTCACTCTGATTTAGGAACACTGTCTTCACTCTGCTCTAGGAACACACTGTCTTCACTCTGCTCCATGCACATACTTCGCCACTCTGCCTTAGGAACGCACTGTCTTCACTCTGCGTTAGGAACACACTGTCTTCATTCTGCTCTAGGAACACACTGTTTTCACTCTGCGTTAGGAACACACTGTCTTCACTATGCGTTAGGAACACACTGTCTTCACTATGCGTTAGGAACACACTGTCTTCACACTGCTCTAGGAAAAACTGTCTTCACTCTGCATTTGGAACACACTGTCTTCACTCTGCTCTAGGAAGACCCTGTTTTCACTCTGCATTAGGAACACACTGTCTTTACTCTGCATTAGGAACAAACTGTCTTCACTCTGCTCTAGGAACACACAGTCTTCACTCTGCTCCATGCACATAACCCGTAACTCTGTGTTAGAACATACTGTCTTCACTCTGCTCTGGGAATACACTGTCTTCACTCTGCATTAGGAACACACTGTCTTCACTCTGCATTAGGAACACACTGTCTTCACTCTGCTCTAGGAACACACTGTCTTCACTATGCTCCATGCACATACTTCGAAACTCTGTGTTAGGAACGCACTGTCTTCACTCTGCTTTAGGAAAACACTGTCTTCACTCTGCTCCATGCACAAACTTCCCAACTCTGTGTTAGGAACACACTGTCTTCACTATGCGTTAGGAACACACTGTCTTCATTCTGCCATAGGAAGACACTGTCTTACTCTGCATTAGGAACACACTGTCTTCATTCCGCATTAGGAACAAACTGTCTTCACTCTGCTCTAGGAACACAAAGTCTTCACTCTGCTCCATGCACATACCCCGCAACTCTGTGTTAGGAACACTGTCTTCACTCTGCTCTAGGAACACACTGTCTTCACTCTGCATTAGGAATACACTGTCTTCACTCTGCGTTAGGAACACACTTTCTTCACTCTGCTCTAGGAACACTCAGTCTTCACTCTGCTCCATGCACCTACCCTGCAACTCTGTGTTAGGAACACTGTCTTCACTCTGCTATAGGAACACACTGTCTTCACTCTGCATTAGGAACACACTGTCTTCACTCTGCTCTAGGAAGACACTGTCTTCACTCTGCTCTAGGAACACACTGTCTTCACTCTGCTCCATGCACATACTTCGCAACTCTGTCTTAGGAACGTACTGTCTTCACTCTGCTTTAGGAACACACTGTCTTCATTCTGCTCTAGGAACACACTGTCTTCACTCTGCATTAGGAACACACTGTCTTCACTCTGCATTACGAACACACTGTCTTCACTCTGCATTAGTAACACACTGTCTTCACTCTGCATTAGGAATAAACTGCCTTCACTCTGCATTAGGAACACACTGTCTTCACTCTGCTCTAGGAACACACTGTCTTCACTCTGCTCCATGCACATACTTCGCAACTCTGTGTTAGGAACGCACTGTCTTCACTCTGCTTTAGGAACACACTGTCTTCACCCTGCTCCATGCACATACTTCCCAACTCTGCATTAGGAACGCACTATCTTCACTCTGCGTTAGGAACACACTGTCTTCATTCTGCTCTAGGAACACACTGTCTTCACTCTGCGTTAGGAATATACTGTCGTCACTCTGATCTAGGAACACACTGTCTTCACTAGGCATTAGGAACACACTGTTTTCACTCTGCATTAGGAACACACTGTCTTCATTCTGCTCCAGGAAGACACTTTCTTCAATCTGTATTAGGAACACACTGTCTTCACTCTGCATTAGGAACACACTGTCTTCACTCTGCTCTAAGAAGACACTGTCTTCACTCTGCCTTAGGAACACACAGTCTTCCCTCTGCTCCATGCACATACCACGCAACTCTGTGTTAGGAACACACTGTCTTCAGTCTGCATTAGGAAAACCCTGTCTTCACTCTGCATTAGGAACACACTGTCTTCACTCTGCGTTAGGAACACACTGTCTTCATTCTGCTCTAGGAACACACTGTCTTCACTCTGTGTTAGGAATATACTGTCTTTACTCTGCTCTAGGAACACACTGTCTTCACTCTGCTCCATGCACGTACACCGCAACTCTGCCTTAGGAACACACTGTCTTCACTCTGCTCTAGGAACACACTGTCTTCACTAAGCATTAGGAACACTGTTTTCACTCTGCATTAGGAACACAATGTCTTCATTCTGTTCTAGGAAGACACTGTCTTCACTCTGCATTAGGAACACACTGTCTTCACTCTGCATTAGGAACACACTGTCTTCACTCTGCATTAGGAACACACTGTCTTCACTCTGCTCTAGGAAGACACTGTCTTCACTCTGCCTTAGGAACACACTGTCTTCACTATGCGTTAGGAACACACTGCCTTCATTCCGCTCTAGGAAGACCCTGTCTTCACTCTGCGTTAGGAATATACTCTCTTCACTCTGCTCTAGGAACACACTGTATTCACTCTGCTCCATGCACGTACACCGCAACTCTGCCTTAGCAACACACTGTCTTCACTCTGCTCCAGAAACACACTGTCTTCACTAGGCATTAGGAACACACTGTTTTCACTCTGCATTAGGAACACACTGTCTTCATTCTGCTCTAGGAAGACACTGTCCTCAATCTGCATTAGGAACACACTGTCTTCACTCTGTATTAGGAACACACTGTCTTCATTCTGCTCTAGGAAGACACTGTCTTCACTCTGCCTTAGGAACACACTGTCTTCACTATGCGTTAGGAACACACTGCCTTCATTGTGCTCTAGGTACACACTGTCTTCACTATGCGTTAGGAACACACTGTCTTCACTTGCTCTAGGAACACACTGTCTTCACTCTGCATTAGGAACCCACTGTCTTCATTCTGCTCTAGGAAGACACTGTCTTCACCCTGCATTAGGAACACACTGTCTTCACTCTACATTAGGAACAAACTGTCTTCACTCTGCTCTAGGAACACATAGTCTTCACTCTGCTCCATGCACATACCACGCAATTCTGCGTTAGGAACACACTGTCTTCACTCTGCATTAGGAACACACTGTCTTCACTCTGCATTAGGAATGCACTGTCTTCACTCTGCATTAGGAACACACTGTCTTCACTCTGCTCTAGGAAGACACTGTCTTCACTCTGCTCCATGCACATACTTCACAACTCTGTGTTAGGAACGCACTGTCTTCACTCTGCTTTAGGAATACACTGTCTTCACTATGCTCTAGAAACACACTGTCTTCACTCTCCGTTAGGAACATACTGTCTTCACTCTGCTCTAGGAACACACTGTCTTCACTCTGCTCCATGCACGTACACCACAACTCTGCGTTAGGAACACACTGTCTTCACTATGCTTTAGGAACACACTGATTTCACTGTGCATTAGGAACACACTGTCTTCACTCTGCTCTAGGAACACACTGTCTTCACTCTGCTCTAGGAACACACTGTCTTCACTAGGCATTAGGAACACTGTTTTCACTCTGCATTAGGAACACACTGTCTTCATTCTGCTCTAGGAAGACACTGTCTTCACTCTGCATTAGGAACACACTGTCTTCACTCTGCATTAGGAACACACTGTATTCACTCTGCTCTAGGAAGACACTGTCTTCACTCTGCCTTAGGAACACACTGTCTTCACTATGCGTTAGGAACACACTGTCTTCATTCTGCTCTAGGAACACACTGTCTTCACTCTGCGTTAGGAACACACTGTCTTCACTATGTGTTAGGAACACACTGTCTTCCCTATGCGTTAGGAACACACTGTCTTCACTATGCGTTAGGAACACACTGTCTTCACTCTACATTAGGAACACACTGTCTTCACTCTGCATTAGGAATACACTGTCTTCATTCTGCATTAGGAACACACTGTCTTCACTCTGCTCTAGGAACACACTGTCTTCACTCTCTCCATGCACATACTTCGCAACTCTGTGTTAGGAACGCACTGTCTTCACTCTGCTATAGGAACACACTGTCTTCATTATGCTCTAGAAACACACAGTCTTCACTCTCCCTTAGGAACATAGAGTCTTCACTCTGCTCTAGGAACATACTGTCTTCACTCTGCTCCATGCACATACTTCGCAACTATGTGTTAGGAACGCACTGTCTTCACTCTGCTTTAGGAACACGCTGTCTTCACCTGCTCCATGCACATACTTCCCAACTCTGCATTAGGAACGCACTGTCTTCACTCTGCGTTAGGAACACACTGTCTTCATTCTGCTCTAGGAACACACTGTCTTCACTCTGCATTAGGAATATACTGTCTTCACTCTGCTCTAGGAATACACTGTCTTCACTAGGCATTAGGAACACACTGTTTTAACTCTGCATTAGGAACACACTGTCTTCATTCTGCTCTAGGAAGACACTGTCTTCAATCTGCATTAGGAACACACTGTCTTCACTCTGCATTAGGAATACACTGTCTTCACTCTGCTCTAGGAAGACACTGTCTTCACTCTGACTTAGGAACACACTGTCTTCACTATGTATTAGGAACACACTGTCTTCATTCTGCTCTAGGAACACACTGTCTTCACTATGCGTTAGGAACACACTGTCTTTACTTGCTCTAGGAACACACTGTCTTCACTCTGCATTAGGAACACACTGTCTTCATTCTGCTCTAGGAAGACACTGTCTTCACTCTGCATTATGAACACACTGTCTTCACTCTACATTAGGAACAAACTGTCTTTACTCTGCTCTAGGAACACACAGTCTTCACTCTGCTCCATGCACATACCACGCAACTCTGCGTTAGGAACACAGGTTGAAGACAGTGTTTTCCTAATGCAGAGTGAAGACAGTGTGTTCCTAATGCAGAGTGAAAACAGTATCTTCCTAAAGCAGAATGAAGACAGTGTGTTCCTAATGCCGAGTGAAAAGAGTGTGTTCCTAATGCCTAGTGAAGACAGTGTGTTCCTAGAGCAGAGTGAAGAAAGTGTGTTCTTAAGGAACAGTTGCAATGTACGTTCATGGAGCAGAGTGAAGACAGTGTGTTCCTAGAGCAGAGTGAAGACAGTATATTCCTAACGCAGAGTGAAGACAGTGTGTTCCTAGAGCAGAATGAAGACAGTGTGTTCCTAACACAGAGTGAAGACAGTGCATTCGTAACGCAGAGTTGGGAAGTATGTGCATGGAGTAGAATGAAGACAGAGTGATCCTAAAGCAGAGTGAAGACAGTGGTTTCCTAACACAGATATGCGAAGTATGTGCATGGAGCAGAGTGAAGACAGTGTGTTCCTAGAGCAGAGTGAAGACAGTGTGTTCCTAATGCAGAGTGAAGACAGTGTGTTCTAACGCAGAGTTGCGGGGTATGTGCATGGAGCAGAGGAAGACTGTGTGTTCCTAGAGCAGAGTGAAGACATTTTGTTCCTAATGCAGAGTGAAGACAGTGTGTTCCTAATGCAGAGTGAAGACAGTGTCTTCCTAGAGCAGAGTGAAGACAGTGTGTTCCTAATGCAGAGTGAAGACAGTGTGTTCCTAGAGCAGAGTGAAGACAGTGTGTTCCTAACGCATAGTGAAGACAGTGTGTTCCTAACGCATAGTGAAGACAGTGTGTTCCTAACGCATAGTGAAGACAGTGTGTTCCTAACGCAGAGTGAAGACAGTGTGTTCCTAGAGCAGAATGAAGACAGTGCGTGCCTAACGCAGAATTTCGAAGTATGTGCATGGAGCAGAGTGAAGACAGTGTGTTCCTAGAGCAGAGTGAAGACAGTGTGTTCCTAACGCATAGTGAAGACAGTGTGTTCCTAATGCATAGTGAAGACATTGTCATACTAGAGCAGAGTGAAGACAGTGTGTTCCTAACACATAGTGAAGACAGTGTGTTCCTAAGGCAGAATGAAGACAGTGTGTTCCTAGAGCAGAGTGAAGACAGTGTGTTCGTAATGCACAGTGAAAACAGTTTGTTCCTAAAGCATAGTGAATACAGAGTGTTCCTAGAGCAGAGTGAAGACAGTGTGTTCCTAACGCAGAGTTGTGGTGTACGTGCATTGAGCAGAGTGAAGACAGTGTGTTCCTAGAGCAGAGTGAAGGCTGTATATTCCTAAGGGAGAGTGGAGACAGTGTGTTTCTAGAGCAGAATGAAGACAGTGTGTTCCTAAAGCAGAGTGAAGACAGTGCGTTCCTTAGACAGAGTTGCGAAGTATGTGCATTTAGCAGAGTGAAGGCAGTGTGTTCCTAGAGCATAGTGAAGACAGTGTGTTCCTAATGCAGAGCGAAGACAGTGTATTTTTAATGCAGATTGAAGACAGTGTGTTCCTAGAGCAGAGTGAAGATAGTGTTCCGAACGCAGAGTTGCAGGGTATGTGCATGGAGCAGAGTGAAGACTGTGTGTTCCTAGAGCAGAGTGAAGACAGTTTGTTCCTAATGCAGAATGAAGACAGTGTTTTCCTAATGCAGAGTGAAGACAGTGTGTTCCTAGAGCAAGTGAAGACAGAGTGTTCCTAACGCATAGTGAAGACAGTGTGTTCCTAACGCATAGTGAAGACAGTGTGTTCCTAACGCAGAGTGAAGACAGTGTGTTCCTAGAGCAGAATGAAGACAGTGTGTTCCTAACGCAGAGTGAAGACAGTGTGTTCCTAATGCAGAGTTGCGAAGTATGTGCATGGAGCAGAGTGAAGACAGTGTGTTCCTAGAGCAGAGTGAAGACAGTGTTCCTAAGTCAGAGTGAAGACAGTGTGTTCCTAATGCAGAGTGAAGACAGTGTGTTCCTAGAGCAGAGTAAAGACAGTAATTTCCTAACGCAAATTGAAGACAGTTGTTCCTAGAGCAGAATGAAGACAGTGTGTTCCTAAAACAGAGTGAAGACAGTGTTCCTAAATCAGAGTGAAGACAGTGTGTTCCTAATGCATAGTGAAGACAGTGTCTTCCTAGAGCAGAGTGAAGACAGTGTGTTCCTAATGCATAGTGAAGACAGTGTGTTCCTGATGCATAGTGAAGACAGTGTCTTCCTAGAGCAGAGTGAAGACAGCGTGTTCCTAATGCAGAGTGAAGACAGTGTATTTTTAATGCAGAGTGAAGACAGTGTGCTCCTAGAGTAGAGTGAAGACGGTGTTCCTAACGCAGAGTTGCAGGGTATGTGCATGGAGCAGAGTGAAGACTGTGTGTTCCTAGAGCAGAGTGAAGACAGTTTGTTCCTAATGCAGAATGAAGACAGTGTGTTCCTAATGCAGAGTGAAGACAGTGTCTTCCTAGAGCAGAATGAAGACAGTGTGTTCCTAATGCAGAGTGAAGACAGTGTGTTCCTAGAGCAAGTGAAGACAGTGTGTTCCTAACGCATAGTGAAGACAGTGTGTTCCTAACGCATAGTGAAGACAGTGTGTTCCTAACACATAATGAAGACAGTGTTTTCCTAACGCAGAGTGAAGACAGTGTGTTCCTAGAGCAGAATGAAGACAGTGTGTTCCTAACGCATAGTGAAGACAGTGTGTTCCTAAGGCAGAGTGAAGACAGTGTCTTCCTAGAGCAGAGTAAAGAGAGTGTGTTCCTAATGCAGAGTGAAGACAGTGTGTTCCTAATGCAGAGTGAAGACAGTGTCTTCCTAGAGCAGAATGAAGACAGTGTGTTCCTAATGCAGAGTGAAGACAGTGTGTTCCTAAAGCCTAGTGAAGACAGTGTGTTCCTAGAGCAGAGTGAAGACAGTGTGTTCCTAAGGCAGAGTTGCGGTGTACGTGCATGGAGCAGAGTGAAGACAGTGTGTCCTAGAGCAGAGTGAAGACAGTATATTCCTAACGCAGAGTGATGACAATGTGTTCCTAGAGCAAAATGAAGACAGTGTGTTCCTAACGCAGAGTGAAGACAGTGAGTTCCTAACGCAGTTGGGAAGTATGTGCATGGAGTAGAGTGAAGACAGTGTGTTCCTAAAGCAGAGTGAAGACAGTGCATTCCTAACACAGAGTTGCGGGGTATGTGCATGGAGCAGAGTGAAGACTGTGTGTTCCTAGAGCAGAGTGAAGACAGTGTGTTCCTAATGCAGAGTGAAGACAGTGTGTTCCTAATGCAGAGTGAAGACAGTGTGTTCCTAGAGCAGAGTGAAGACAGTGTGTTCTAACACAGAGTTGCAGGGTATGTGCATGGAGCAGAGTGAAGACTGTGTGTTCCTCGAGCAGAGTGAAGACAGTTTGTTCCTAATGCAGAGTGAAGACAGTGTGTTCCTAATGCAGAGTGAAGACAGTGTCTTCTTAGAGCAGAGTGAAGACAGTGCGTTCCTAATGCAGAGTGAAGAAAGTGTGTTCCTAGAGCAGAGTGAAGACAGTGTGTTCCTCACGCATAGTGAAGACAGTGTGTTCCTAACACATAGTGAAGACAGTGTGTTCTTAACGCATAGTGAAGACAGTGTGTTCCTAATGCAGAGTGAAGTCAGTGTGTTCGTAAATCAGAGTGAAGACAGTGTGTTCCTAATGCAGAGTGAAGACAGTGTGTTCCTAATGCAGAGTGAAGACAGTGTGTTCCTAGAGCAGAGTAAAGACAGTATGTTCCTAGTGCAGAGTGAAGACAGTGTGTTCCTAATGCAGAGTGAAGACAGTGCGTTCCTAACGCAGAGTTGGGAAGTATGTGCATGGAGTAGAGTAAAGACAGTGTGTTCCTAAAGCAGAGTAAAGACAGTGCGTTCCTAACACAGAGTTGCGAAGTATGTGCATGGAGCAGAGTGAAGACAGTGTGTTCCTAGAGCAGAGTGAAGACAGTGTGTTCCTAATGCAGAGTGAAGACAGTGTGTTCTAACGCAGAGTTGCGGGGTATGTGCATGGAGCAGAGTGAAGACTGTGTGTTCCTAGAGCGGAGTGAAGACAGTTTGTTCCTAATGCAGAGTGACGACAGTGTGTTCCTAATGCAGAGTGAAAACAGTATCTTCCTAAAGCAGAATGAAGACAGTGTGTTCCTAATGCCGAGTGAAAAGAGTGTGTTCCTAATGCCTAGTGAAGACAGTGTGTTCCTAGAGCAGAGTGAAGAAAGTGTGTTCTTAAGGAACAGTTGCAATGTACGTTCATGGAGCAGAGTGAAGACAGTGTGTTCCTAGAGCAGAGTGAAGACAGTATATTCCTAACGCAGAGTGAAGACAGTGTGTTCCTAGAGCAGAATGAAGACAGTGTGTTCCTAACACAGAGTGAAGACAGTGCATTCGTAACGCAGAGTTGGGAAGTATGTGCATGGAGTAGAATGAAGACAGAGTGATCCTAAAGCAGAGTGAAGACAGTGGTTTCCTAACACAGATATGCGAAGTATGTGCATGGAGCAGAGTGAAGACAGTGTGTTCCTAGAGCAGAGTGAAGACAGTGTGTTCCTAATGCAGAGTGAAGACAGTGTGTTCTAACGCAGAGTTGCGGGGTATGTGCATGGAGCAGAGGAAGACTGTGTGTTCCTAGAGCAGAGTGAAGACATTTTGTTCCTAATGCAGAGTGAAGACAGTGTGTTCCTAATGCAGAGTGAAGACAGTGTCTTCCTAGAGCAGAGTGAAGTCAGTGTGTTCCTAATGCAGAGTGAAGACAGTGTGTTCCTAGAGCAGAGTGAAGACAGTGTGTTCCTAACGCATAGTGAAGACAGTGTGTTCCTAACGCATAGTGAAGACAGTGTGTTCCTAACGCATAGTGAAGACAGTGTGTTCCTAACGCAGAGTGAAGACAGTGTGTTCCTAGAGCAGAATGAAGACAGTGCGTGCCTAACGCAGAATTTCGAAGTATGTGCATGGAGCAGAGTGAAGACAGTGTGTTCCTAGAGCAGAGTGAAGACAGTGTGTTCCTAACGCATAGTGAAGACAGTGTGTTCCTAATGCATAGTGAAGACATTGTCATACTAGAGCAGAGTGAAGACAGTGTGTTCCTAACACATAGTGAAGACAGTGTGTTCCTAAGGCAGAATGAAGACAGTGTGTTCCTAGAGCAGAGTGAAGACAGTGTGTTCGTAATGCACAGTGAAAACAGTTTGTTCCTAAAGCATAGTGAATACAGAGTGTTCCTAGAGCAGAGTGAAGACAGTGTGTTCCTAACGCAGAGTTGTGGTGTACGTGCATTGAGCAGAGTGAAGACAGTGTGTTCCTAGAGCAGAGTGAAGGCTGTATATTCCTAAGGGAGAGTGGAGACAGTGTGTTTCTAGAGCAGAATGAAGACAGTGTGTTCCTAAAGCAGAGTGAAGACAGTGCGTTCCTAAGACAGAGTTGCGAAGTATGTGCATTTAGCAGAGTGAAGGCAGTGTGTTCCTAGAGCATAGTGAAGACAGTGTGTTCCTAATGCAGAGCGAAGACAGTGTATTTTTAATGCAGATTGAAGACAGTGTGTTCCTAGAGCAGAGTGAAGATAGTGTTCCGAACGCAGAGTTGCAGGGTATGTGCATGGAGCAGAGTGAAGACTGTGTGTTCCTAGAGCAGAGTGAAGACAGTTTGTTCCTAATGCAGAATGAAGACAGTGTTTTCCTAATGCAGAGTGAAGACAGTGTGTTCCTAGAGCAAGTGAAGACAGAGTGTTCCTAACGCATAGTGAAGACAGTGTGTTCCTAACGCATAGTGAAGACAGTGTGTTCCTAACGCAGAGTGAAGACAGTGTGTTCCTAGAGCAGAATGAAGACAGTGTGTTCCTAACGCAGAGTGAAGACAGTGTGTTCCTAATGCAGAGTTGCGAAGTATGTGCATGGAGCAGAGTGAAGACAGTGTGTTCCTAGAGCAGAGTGAAGACAGTGTTCCTAAGTCAGAGTGAAGACAGTGTGTTCCTAATGCAGAGTGAAGACAGTGTGTTCCTAGAGCAGAGTAAAGACAGTAATTTCCTAACGCAAATTGAAGACAGTTGTTCCTAGAGCAGAATGAAGACAGTGTGTTCCTAAAACAGAGTGAAGACAGTGTTCCTAAATCAGAGTGAAGACAGTGTGTTCCTAATGCATAGTGAAGACAGTGTCTTCCTAGAGCAGAGTGAAGACAGTGTGTTCCTAATGCATAGTGAAGACAGTGTGTTCCTGATGCATAGTGAAGACAGTGTCTTCCTAGAGCAGAGTGAAGACAGCGTGTTCCTAATGCAGAGTGAAGACAGTGTATTTTTAATGCAGAGTGAAGACAGTGTGCTCCTAGAGCAGAGTGAAGACGGTGTTCCTAACGCAGAGTTGCAGGGTATGTGCATGGAGCAGAGTGAAGACTGTGTGTTCCTAGAGCAGAGTGAAGACAGTTTGTTCCTAATGCAGAATGAAGACAGTGTGTTCCTAATGCAGAGTGAAGACAGTGTCTTCCTAGAGCAGAATGAAGACAGTGTGTTCCTAATGCAGAGTGAAGACAGTGTGTTCCTAGAGCAAGTGAAGACAGTGTGTTCCTAACGCATAGTGAAGACAGTGTGTTCCTAACGCATAGTGAAGACAGTGTGTTCCTAACACATAATGAAGACAGTGTTTTCCTAACGCAGAGTGAAGACAGTGTGTTCCTAGAGCAGAATGAAGACAGTGTGTTCCTAACGCATAGTGAAGACAGTGTGTTCCTAAGGCAGAGTGAAGACAGTGTCTTCCTAGAGCAGAGTGAAGAGAGTGTGTTCCTAATGCAGAGTGAAGACAGTGTGTTCCTAATGCAGAGTGAAGACAGTGTCTTCCTAGAGCAGAATGAAGACAGTGTGTTCCTAATGCAGAGTGAAGACAGTGTGTTCCTAAAGCCTAGTGAAGACAGTGTGTTCCTAGAGCAGAGTGAAGACAGTGTGTTCCTAAGGCAGAGTTGCGGTGTACGTGCATGGAGCAGAGTGAAGACAGTGTGTCCTAGAGCAGAGTGAAGACAGTATATTCCTAACGCAGAGTGATGACCATGTGTTCCTAGAGCAAAATGAAGACAGTGTGTTCCTAACGCAGAGTGAAGACAGTGAGTTCCTAACGCAGTTGGGAAGTATGTGCATGGAGTAGAGTGAAGACAGTGTGTTCCTAAAGCAGAGTGAAGACAGTGCATTCCTAACACAGAGTTGCGGGGTATGTGCATGGAGCAGAGTGAAGACTGTGTGTTCCTAGAGCAGAGTGAAGACAGTGTGTTCCTAATGCAGAGTGAAGACAGTGTGTTCCTAATGCAGAGTGAAGACAGTGTGTTCCTAGAGCAGAGTGAAGACAGTGTGTTCTAACACAGAGTTGCAGGGTATGTGCATGGAGCAGAGTGAAGACTGTGTGTTCCTCGAGCAGAGTGAAGACAGTTTGTTCCTAATGCAGAGTGAAGACAGTGTGTTCCTAATGCAGAGTGAAGACAGTGTCTTCTTAGAGCAGAGTGAAGACAGTGCGTTCCTAATGCAGAGTGAAGAAAGTGTGTTCCTAGAGCAGAGTGAAGACAGTGTGTTCCTCACGCATAGTGAAGACAGTGTGTTCCTAACACATAGTGAAGACAGTGTGTTCTTAACGCATAGTGAAGACAGTGTGTTCCTAATGCAGAGTGAAGTCAGTGTGTTCGTAAATCAGAGTGAAGACAGTGTGTTCCTAATGCAGAGTGAAGACAGTGTGTTCCTAATGCAGAGTGAAGACAGTGTGTTCCTAGAGCAGAGTAAAGACAGTATGTTCCTAGTGCAGAGTGAAGACAGTGTGTTCCTAATGCAGAGTGAAGACAGTGCGTTCCTAACGCAGAGTTGGGAAGTATGTGCATGGAGTAGAGTAAAGACAGTGTGTTCCTAAAGCAGAGTAAAGACAGTGCGTTCCTAACACAGAGTTGCGAAGTATGTGCATGGAGCAGAGTGAAGACAGTGTGTTCCTAGAGCAGAGTGAAGACAGTGTGTTCCTAATGCAGAGTGAAGACAGTGTGTTCTAACGCAGAGTTGCGGGGTATGTGCATGGAGCAGAGTGAAGACTGTGTGTTCCTAGAGCGGAGTGAAGACAGTTTGTTCCTAATGCAGAGTGACGACAGTGTGTTCCTAATGCAGAGTGAAGACAGTGTCTTCCTAGAGCAGAGTGAAGACAGTGTGTTCCTAATGCAGAGTGAAGACAGTGTGTTCCTAGAGCAGAGTGAAGACAGTGTGTTCCTAACGCATAGTGAAGACAGTGTGTTTCTAACGCATAGTGAAGACAGTGTGTTCCTAACGCATATAGAAGACAGTGTGTTCCTAATGCAGAGTGAAGACAGTGGGTTCCTTGAGCAGAATGACGACAGTGTGTTCCTAATGCAGAGTGAAGACAGTGCGTTCCTAACGCAGAGTTGCGAAGTATGTGCATGGAGCAGAGTGAAGACAGTGTGTTCCTAGAGCAGAGTGAAGACATTGTTCCTAAATCAGAGTGAAGACAGTGTGTTCCTAATGCAGAGTGAAGACAGTGTGTTCCAAATGCAGAGTGAAGACAGTGTGTTCCTAGAGCAGAGTAAAGACAGTATGTTCCTAACGCACAGTAAAGACAGTGTGTTCCTAGAGCAGAATGAAGACAGTGTGTTCCTAAAACAGAGTGAAGACAGTGTGTTCCTAACGCAGAGTTGCTGTGTATGTGTTTGGAGCAGAGTGAAGACAGTGTGTTCCTAGAGCAGAGTGAAGACAGTGTGTTCCTAACGCACAGTGAAGACAGTGTGTTCCTAATGCCGAGTGAAGACAGTGTCTTCCTAGAGCTGAATGAAGACAGTGTGTTCCTAATGCAGAGTGAAAACAGTGTGTTCCTTTTGCCTAGTGAAGACAGTGTGTTCCTAGAGCAGAATGAAGACAGTGTTTTCCTAACGCAGAGTGAAAACAGTGCGTTCGTAACGCAGAGTTGGGAAGTATGTGCATGGAGCAGAGTGAAGACAGTGTGTTCCTAGAGCAGAGTGAAGACAGTGTGTTCCTAACGCAGAGTTGCGGTGTATGTGCATGGAGCAGAGTGAAGACAGTGTTTTCCTAGAGCAGAGTGAAGACAGTGTGTTCCTAACGCATAGTGAAGACAGTGTGTACCTAATGCAGCGTGAGTACAGTGTGTTCATAAGGCAGAGTGAAGACAGTGTCTTCCTAGAGCAGAGTGAAAACAGTATGTTCCTAACGCATAGTGAAGACAGTGTGTTCCTAATGCATAGAAAGACAGTGTCTTCCTAGAGCAGAGTGAAGACAGTGTGTTCCTAACACATATTGAAGACAGTGTGTTCCTAATGCAGAGTGAATACAGTGTGTTCCTAGAGCAGAGTTAAAGGGGTTAAATCAGCTCCCTTTAGAGGGCGGGGTTTGCCTCAGGCGAATCCCTGCCAATAAAGAGTGCGCGGAGAGGCGGCTCGGCCCTTTTGTTCCTCGCTACCTGTGCTATGCTGGAACTTTGGTTCAGTAAGTTTAACAATAAACTGGTAAATATTCTTTGATATCTGCATTGCCTTTATTTTGTGCCGGTACATCTGGCGCCCAACGTGGGGCTTTGCCGAGAACCGGCCCCGAATTGGAGTCTCTTGCACCCCGAGCCACTGCAGCGGTCTCTCTGGGCGCACGCTGAAATGGCTGAGATTCTGAGCGACTCGATTTTCCCTGCTGCTTGTTAGAGTATCAAGCAGTGAGTTTGATTCGACAGAGCCTTTTTAACAGCGCCTAAGCCTCTGTTCCGAGCCGCCCCGGCCAGATTTCCCGTGCGCAACCGCCCGCCGGCGCGCGCGCTGCCTGTGTCTGCTCCCCCTCCCAACCCACCGCCGCCAGCGCTCAGGTCACGTGACAGCGGCCTGAGAGCCCCGGCAAAAAATACTTATCAGCTTGGTGTCTGTTTCAATTTTGTTTTTGAGTCCTTTTATTTCAGATTTAGGACACGTGGATTCAACTGGGCTCTTTCGCAACCACTGGCAGGAACCAGTTATTACAGGTAAGAGAACTTTTTCTTTTCTAAATAATGTCTGACAACGTGACCGCAGCCTATTTCAATAGTTCTTTTGAATGCACCATTTGGGAGATCTTACAAGAGGTGTCTACCACACCACATATATGGATATTCCTGGGATTCTTAATTTTCCTTAGCACTATTTGGTTTGATAATAGGAAAATGATCAAATCTCTTAAGGCAGAGGTTGAACGTTTAAAAACTATTGAGAGTGACAACAATCTTCTCAAGAATCAGTTTGAAGTTCTCCAGGAAGGAAACAAATCTTTGTTTAACATGACTCGGTTAACTGAGCAAAATCTAAAAAAAGTACAGGTTGATGTTAAGGAGAAATTCATTACTATGGAAGAAGGAACAGCTGAATTGGATCGTAAGTTTCAGCAGTCCCTTTCTGATGTTAAGGAGAAATTCATTACTATGGAAGAAGGAACAACTGAATTAGATCGTAAGTTTCAGCAGTCCCTTTCTGTAGGAACTGAAACGTTAACTGAGAGAATCAAAACTGCTGAATGTGACAATCAAATTTTGTCTAAAGCTTATGACAGATTGGCGGAAAGATTGTCAATACAAGAAGGCACGGTTTATGCCATAAAAATTATGTCCAAAGATGACAAGTTATCTCTACTGGACAAATTTCATACTCTAGAATCCTCAATGAAGGCTTTAGAACATAATTCTGGGCAGGAGATTCAGACATTACAAAAAGCAATGGTGAATAGAATTGAAAAGATTGAGGAATTTCTAAATTCTGAAGAAGAAGAGCAAAGGGTAGAAAGGCAAATTTTAACTACATCTGTGGATAAATCCCTCCGGGACAATTTTCACAAAGCTCTACCTACAGCTCTACATGCCTTTCCTGTAATAACAACAGAAAAGGTGGTTGGTTCCAGAAACCCTAGGGTCATCAAGGAAGATACATGGGAGCCTGTCCATATGAATGATCTCAAAGAAATTAAACAGGCCATCATGTCTTTTGGGATGCACTCCCCTTTTGTTAAAGAGATGCTAAAATCTTGTGCCACAACAAGCAAAGCAACCCCCTTGGACTGGCTCCAGCTGAGCTCCGCGGTCCTTGAGAGTGGACCGCACTTAAAATGGAAATGCTTATTCAGGCAAGAGGCTAGACTTTTAAAACAGCAGGAAAAGGCGAAGGGAATTGACGTTTCCCTAGATAAAATTCTAGGTGAAGGGCTCTTTTCAGACCCTCAGGAACAAGCTAATTTGGATGAAAACATACTTTCTATGTGTACTACAGCAGCCTTAAGGGCTTGGGACAGAGTACAAGACCCAGGACAGAGAATGGAATCATTTGTCACAGTTAAACAGGGTCAGAGAGAACCCTTCAGTGACTTTTTACAAAGATTAACTAAGGCTGTACAAATGGGGATACCTGACCCAGAAGCAAGACGTATAATAATTGAGTCTTTGGCTTACGAAAATGCTAATGTGGAATGCAAAAGGATCTTGAGGCCTTTAATGTTCAGATCAGCGTCCTTGGAAGAATGGGTCTTGCATACACTAGATGTTGACACATTTGACTATGGCACTGAAGCATGGGTAGAAGAAGCAATTTCCAATGGTAAAAGGAGACACCAGAATACCAAATGTTTTAATTGTGGCAAAATGGGTCATATGAAAAGGAATTGTAAACAACGGG
This sequence comes from Microtus pennsylvanicus, assembly GCF_037038515.1. Classification (NCBI taxonomy): domain Eukaryota; kingdom Metazoa; phylum Chordata; class Mammalia; order Rodentia; family Cricetidae; genus Microtus; species Microtus pennsylvanicus. The sequence continues at coordinate 108,619,153 of NC_134601.1, forward strand.
TTTTCAGAAATAATAATAATGCGTCTTCTAGAAATAACAGGAATAGAAGAAATCAGCCTTCAGGTTTATGTAGAAGATGTGGGAAGGGCAGACATTGGACGAATGAATGCAGGTCTACAAGAGATAGACAAGGCAACCTGATACAGACGGAAAACGTGAGAGGGGGGGCCTCTCAAGCCCCCATGGCAAACATGGTTCAGACATTCCCAATTTCTACAGAGAACATGCCTCGTCAGGACAATTAGAAAGCCACATGCCTACTGTTACAAGCAATAGTAATCAGAAAGATGAGTTACATGTGTTTTGGCAAACTTCTATAAATGATCAAAGACCTAAGCTGAGAGTGTGTGTAAATGGCATTTTTATTACTGGCCTACTGGACACAGGTGCTGATGTAAGTATCATTACCCCAGAATCTTGGCATCCATATTGGCCTCTTCAGAATGTAAATGTTCAGCTCCTGGGAATTGGAACCCTATCTCGAGTAAGGCAGAGCACGAGATGGGTTGAATGTATAGGGCCTGAGGGACAAATAGGAAAATTAAGGCCTTATGTAGCCAATATTGCAATGAATTTATGGGGTCGTGACCTATTACAACAATGGAATACTCAAATTAACATTCCTGCTACTTCTAGAGCCCATATTTCTGAAAGGAATATTAAAAGTTATTACAAAAGGACAAAACCGGCCATTAGGGCTATGCAGGAACAAGCAATTGATGTCCCTTCAGAAATACCAACAGCCTTGCCTCTAAAATGGTTGACTGAGAAACCAATATGGACAAAGCAATGGCCTTTAGCTGAGGAAAAGCTACAGGCTTTAGAACAGCTGGTACAAGAGCAACTAGATGCTGGACATATAGAAGAATCTACCAGCCCTTGGAATTCTCCTGTATTTGTGGTTAAGAAAAAATCAGGTAAATGGAGAATGGTGACAGATCTCAGGGCCATCAACAAGGTTATTCAACCTATGGGCCCTCTGCAATCTGGAATTCCGTTGCCCTCTTTATTACCAAAAGGATGGCCTCTCATAGTTATTGATTTGAAGGATTGTTTTTTCACTATACCTTTGCAAAAAGAAGATAGAGAAAAATTTGCCTTCACAGTGCCTACTTATAACAATTCTCAACCTTCGAGGAGGTACCACTGGACCGTCCTCCCCCAGGGTATGTTAAATAGCCCCTCCCTGTGCCAATATTTTGTGAACCAACCATTGCAAATAATACACAAGAAATTTCCCAAATCTATTGTATACCATTACATGGACGACATATTGTTATCTGATTCAAACATAGATACCTTGAACAGGCTGTTTGAAGAAATACACATACTGTTACCTAAATGGGGATTGCAAATTGCTCCTGAAAAGATTCAGAAGGGAGATTCTGTTAATTATTTAGGTTATAAAATAGGTTTGCAAAAAATTAAGACACAGAAGACACAAATTCGGAGAGATCGCTTACGGACTCTTAATGACTTTCAAAGACTGTTAGGAGACATTTCCAGTTTACGACCAACTATTGGGATAACACCTGATCTAATAATTCATTTGAACAAGACCTTGGATGGTGATAAAGATTTAAACAGTCCCAGAGAATTAACAGCTGAAGCAGAAAAGGAACTGACAATGATTGAGGAGAAATTACAACAGACACATGTGGACAGAGTGAATCCAGAGCTCGATTGTATTCTCGTCATATTACCATCGAAAATTTCTCCTACAGGAATTTTAATGCAGAGAGATGATATTATCTTGGAATGGATCTTTTTACCACATAAACCAAGTAAGAAACTGAAAACTTATGTGGAAAAAGTCTCTGAGTTAATTATAAAAGGCAAGCTGAGACTTCGTCAACTAGCAGGCATAGACCCAGCAGAAATTATAGTGCCTTTCACTGCTGATGAACTAAAGAAATTATGGGAAGATAATGAACCATGACAAAGAGCTTGTGCTAATTTTTTGGGAGACATTAATAACAACTATCCAAAAAGCAAGCGGCTCAACTTCATAAAGAGAACTTCTTGGATCCTTCCTCGAATAGTCCGTGATGCTCCAATAACTGGAGCCCATACATTCTATACTGATGCCAATAAATCAGGGAAGGCAGGTTACAAATCAGAAGACTTGGGTAAGGTGGAACAAAGTCCTTATGATTCTGTCCAGAAGGCAGAATTATATGCCATTCTTATGGTACTAAGAGATTTTAAAGAACCTATTAATATAGTTACTGATTCACAATATGCAGAAAGAGTTATTTTACATATTGAAACTGCTGAATTTATACCTGTTGATACAGAACTAACCTCATTGTTTATCCAGGTTCAAGATTTGATCAGGAACAGGCTTTGCCCTATGTACATAACACACATCCGATCCCATACGGGTCTGCCAGGTCCTCTAGCACAAGATAATGCAGAAATTGATCAATTATTGATTGATAATGTGCTTCAAGCCTCTGAATTTCATAAAAAACATCATGTTAATAGCAAAGGTTTGAAGAAAGAGTTTTCTATTACATGGCAACAAGCTAAGGAGATTGTGAAGAAATGCCCTACCTGCTCTTTCTATAACCAAACGCCACTGCCAGCAGGAGTTAATCCAAAGGGCACTCATAGAAATGAAATCTGGCAGATGGATGTGTTCCACTTTCCAGAATTTGGCAAATTGAAGTATGTTCATCACACCATCGACACTTATTCAGGCTTTCACTGGGCAACTGCTTTAAGTTCAGAAAAAGCTGATTCAGTAATCACTCATTTATTAGAAGTCATGGCTATCATGGGTATACCTACACAAATAAAGACAGATAATGGTCCTGCTTATGTCTCTAGGAAGATGAAACGGTTTTTTGATCATTACAATATCAAGCATGTTACAGGTATACCATACAATCCTACAGGTCAAACAGTCATAGAAAGATCAAATCGAACTATAAAAGATATGTTGAACAAACACAAAGGGGTGGAAAACACCCCTAGAAATAGGTTACATAATGCTTTGTTAACCTTGAATTTTCTCAACGCTAACGAGAAGGGAACGACGGCTGCAGAAAGACATTGGATAATGGAAAAGTCTGCTGAACTAAATCAACCAGTTTATTTCAAGGATATACTGACCTCACAATGGAAGCCAGGAGATGTGCTGCGTTGGGGAAGGGGTTTTGCTCTTATCTCCACAGGTGAGGAAAAATTATGGATACCGTCAAAATTAATAAAGGTTCGGTTTGAGGAAGAGAAGTCACTTGGAAAAGATAAATAACAATTCATTCACAAGGATGACCGACATACAGATGGTAAGGATTACTAATAGGATGGGGGCAGGGTTCTTTTCTTATCTCCACAGGAAAATATTCACCTCCAAAGAATTTGAGGGACCCTGAATATTTAATTACTGATGGATGGAAAATAGATACGACCCATTAAACATCAACAATAAAATTCTATACGTATCGTAACTATTGGTTTTATATATATTTATCTATATTTATATGTTTTATTGAACACTTCTTTATAAATGTGTAGAGCTGGTTTTGGAGTTGGACTATGGCTCAGTCCTTCTTCAATTCCAAGCCTGTTGATAAGAGATATTTCAAAGTTTCTGTCTCAGGTCAGGAGCCATGAAATGGGACAGAATAAGAATAATTTTATACTTGATAAACTTTCTTTGCCTTCCCTCACATCTGTGTCTTTCTTTATATGTCAGTATAAGTCCTTGTTGTTAATGTTTAAATTTCCCATAACAAGCAACATATTTTCCTACAGTAATTTTTGAAGTTTCCAGGATGAAGATGGGGCCCCACAACATCAACTCAATCTGGTTTTTATGACGTCATGAATTTTTTTTTTTAAGCACTAATTTTGGATCTGTTTTTTGGTACCAATTGCAAGAGACAATTTTATATGATGCACATTTTTGACGACGCTCTGGCCGGACCTTCTCGAAACACACAGAGACTAGTTATAGTCTTCTTAAGTCAAAGGTTAATTTGGGAATTTTACCATCGTTTGCTTTCACAGGGGCCCCTAAGAAGAACGTCGCCCCCATGTCAGCTAGAAGCAATCTAAGAGGACGACGTCCCCTCTCCCAACAGAGTTTGCCCACAGGGTTAGGGACATCTTTTACTGGTTGGTTTAGGGGTGAGGGGACGGGGAGATATTGTATGGAATTAGGGATATATATAAAAAAAAAAGAGGGGGATTAACTGGGTTGATGGGATGATTGGTATTTGTGACTTACTGTTTTTAGAAAATTATGTTGGTACTGTTTTTTGTATATTGATATATTAAATATTGAATGTGAGTGTTCCTACCTCTATTTTGGTATAAGAGTATGCTTATATTGTATGGATACATCTATCATATCACAATGTACATTTCTACCTCTGGTCCTATTTATGTAATAACATTGTTTACATTTGATAAGTAATGACATTGTTTACAAGTGAAGATCATTGTCTTCATACATTGCACAATTGTTTATTCCCTTAGTTTTCAAATTAGATAGGTATTGAGAATTACATGTTTGTCATATTATTTTTAGGTTAATCAGGTCTTTTAGATACATAGAGATTATTTTCAGTATAGATAGTATAATCTTCAGCTTCTTTGAAGAGCTGTAGAAAATGGCCTTTAATCTAACCTAGAATTCTGTGCCATCGAGACACAATTTACTCCTGGCAACACCACTCTACTCCCGAGAGAATGTTGAGCACCAAAGACACTCCACTGGGAGCTTGTCTTCCTGGCAGAACTGGCCTTTGGGTTAAGAAAAACCCATACCTCAACTACTGACTAAGATATAAACAGGATTGTCTTATCTTGCCAAGACAGGGTAGGATAATCCTAAGAAAGTTCCTTGCATTTGAGAATGGTATGTCAGTTATGTTAGGCCTTAGCCAAAGTTGGTTGACTCAACATTGCAAACGAGATTTTGGGTGATTGCCCAGGCAGTCAGTTGTCTCTGTCATTTGTTGCACATTTTGGATATCTCTTTTTTGTTAAGTAATATTTACTCCCTTCTCAGATCTTTGATGGAGTTGAAGATTATTTAATTGTAGTTACTCTTTAGCAAAACTTTTGCTCTCAATATTGTTTGTTATATTTATCATTTGTTATTATTGTTATAGTTATATTTGGTTTAGTTGTGTCTTATTTAGACAAAAGGGGGAGATAAAGGGGTTAAATCAGCTCCATTTAGAGGGCGGGGTTTGCCTCAGGCGAATCCCTGCCAATAAAGAGTGCGCAGAGAGGCGGCTCGGCCCTTTTGTTCCTCGCTACCTGTGCTACCCTGGAACTTTGGTTCAGTAAGTTTAACAATAAACTGGTAAATATTCTTTGATATCTGCATTGCCTTTATTTTGTGCCGGTACACAGAGTGAAGACAGTGTGTTCCTAATGCACAGTGAAAAGAGTGTGTTCCTAAAGCATAGTGAAGACAGAGTGTTCCTAGAGCAGAGTGAAGACAGTGTGTTCCTAACGCAGAGTTGTGGTGTACGTGCATGGAGCAGAGTGAAGACAGTGTGTTCCTAGAGCAGGGTGAAGACAGTATGTTCCTAAGGGAGAGTGAAGACAGTGTGTTTCTAAAGCAATGAAGACAGTGTGTTCCTAAAGCAGAGTGAAGACAGTGTGTTCCTAACACAGAGTTGCGAAGTATGTGCATGGAGCAGAGTGAAGACAGTGTGTTCCTAGAGCAGAGTGAAGACAGTGTGTTCCTAATGCAGAGTGAAGACAGTGTATTCCTAATGCAGAGTGAAGACAGTGTGTTCCTAGAGCAGAGTGAAGACAGTGTGTTAATAACGCAGATTTGCGTGGCATGTGCATGGAGCAGAGTGAAGACTGTGTGTTCGTAGAGCAGAGTGAAGACAGTTTGTTCCTAATGTAGAGTGAAGACGGTGTGTTCCTAATGCAGAGTGAAGACTGTGTGTTCCTAGAGGAAGTGAAGACTGTGTTCCTAACGCATAATGAATACAGTGTGTTCCTAGAGCAGAATGAAGACAGTGTGTTCCTAACGCATAGTGAAGTCAGTGTGTTCCTAAGGCAGAGTGAAGACAGTGTCTTCCTAGAGCAGAGTGAAGACAGTGTGTTCCTAATGCAGAGTGAAGACAGTGTGTTCCTAATGCAGATTGAAGACAGTGTCTTCCTAGAGCAGAATGAAGACAGTGTGTTCCTAATGCAGAGTGAAGACAGTGTGTTCCTAGAGCAGAGTGAAGACAGTGTGTTCTAAGGCAGAGTTGCGGTGTATGTGCATGGAGCAGAGTGAAGAATGTGTGTTCCTAGAGCATAGTGAAGACAGTGTGTACCTAATGCAGAGTGAAGACAGTGTGTTCCTAATGCAGAGTGAAGACAGTGTCGTCCTAGAGCAGAGTGAAGACAGTGTGTTCCTAATGCAGAGTGAAGACAGTGTGTTCCTAGAGCAGATTGAAGACAGTGTGTTCCTAACGCAGAGTTGTGGTGTACGTGCATGGAGCAGAGTGAAGACAGTGTGTTCCTAGAGCAGAGTGAAGACATTATGTTCCTCTGGGAGAGTGAAGACAGTGTGTTTCTAGAGCAGAATAAAGACAGTGTGTTCCTAAAGCAGAGTGAAGACAGTGAGTTCCTAAGACAGAGTTGCGAAATATGTGCATTTAGCAGAGTGAAGACAGTGTGTTCCTAGAGCAGAGTGAAGACAGTGTGTTCCTAATGCAGAGTGAAGACATTGTATTCCTAATGCAGAGTGAAGACAGTGTGTTCCTAGAGCAGAGTGAAGACAGTGTTCCTAATGCAGAGTTGCAGGGTATGTGCATGGAGCAGAGTGAAGACTGTGTGTTCCTAGAGCAGAGTGAAGACAGTTTGTTCCTAATGCAGAATGAAGACAGTGTGTTCCTAATGCAGAGTGAAGACAGTGTCTTCCTAGAGCAGAATGAAGACAGTGTGTTCCTAACGCATAGTGAAGACAGTGTGTTCCTAATGCATAGTGAAGACAGTGTGTTCCTAACACATATTGAAGACAGTGTGTTCCTAACGCAGAGTGAAGACACTGTGTTCCTAGAGCAGAATGAAGACAGTGTGTTCCTAACGCATAGTGAAGACAGTGTGTTCCTAAGGCAGAGTGAAAACAGTGTCTTCCTAGAGCAGAGTGAAGACAGTGTGTTCCTAGAGCAGAGTGAAGACAGTGTGTTCCTAATGCACAGTGAAAACAGTGTGTTCCTAAAGCATAGTAAAGACAGAGTGTTCCTAATGCAGAGTGAAGAGAGTGCTTTAGGAAAACACTGTCTTCACTCTGCTCCATACACATACACAGCAACTCTGTGTTAGGAACACACTGTCTTCACTCTGTTTTAAACACACTGTCTTCATTCTGCTCTAGGAACACACTGTCTTCACTCTGCGTTAGGAACATACTGTCTTTACTCTGGTTAGGAACATACTGTATTTACTCTGCTCTAGGAACACACTGTCTTCACTCTGCATTAGGAACACACTGTCTTCACTCTGCATTAGGAACACAATGTCTTCACTCTGATTTAGGAACACACTCTCTTCACTCTGCATTAGGAACACACTGTCTTCACTCTGCATTAGGAACACACTGTCTTCACTCTGCATTAGGAACAAACTGTCTTCACTCTGCTCTAGGATCACACAGTCTTCACTCTGCTCCATGCACATACCCCGCAACTCTGCGTTAGAACACACTGTCTTCAGTCTGCGCGAGGAACACACTGTCTTCCCTCTGCATTAGGAACACACTGTCTTCACTATGCATTAGGAACACACTGTCTTCACTCTGCTCTAGGAACACACTGTCTTCACTCTGCTCCATGCACATACTTCGCAACTCTGTGTTAGGAACGCACTGTCTTCACTCTGCTTTAGGAACACACTTTCTTCACTCTACTCCATGCACATACTTCCCAACTCTGCATTAGGAACGCACTGTCTTCACTCTGCGTTATGAACACACTGTCTTCATTCTGCTCTAGGAACACACTGTCTTCACTCTGCGTTAGGAATATACTGTCTTCACTCAGCTCTAGGAACACACTGTCTTCACTCTGCTCCATGCACGTACACCGCAACTCTGCCATAGGAACACACTGTCTTCACTCTGCTCTAGGAACACACTGTCTTCACTAGGCATTAGGAATACACTGTTTTCACTCTGCATTAGGAACACACTGTCTTCACTCTGCTCTAGGAAGACACTGTCTTCACTCTGCCTTAGGAAAACACTGTCTTCACTATGCATTAGGAACACACTGTCTTCATTCTGCTCTAGGAACACACTGTCTTCACTCTGCCTTAGGAAAACACTGTCTTCATTCTGCATTAGGAACAAACTGTCTTCACTCTGCTCTAGGAACACACAGTCTTCACTCTGCTCCATGCACATACCCTGCAACTCTGCGTTAGGAACACTGTCTTCACTCTGCTCTAGGAACACACTGTCTTCACTCTGCATTAAAAATTCTCTGTCTTCACTCTGCATTAGGAAAACACTGTCTTCACTCTACTCTAGGAACACACTGTCTTCACTCTGCTAAATGCACATACTTCGCAACTCTGTCTTAGGAACGCACTGTCTTCACTCTGCTTTAGAAACACACTGTCTTCATTCTGCTCTAGAAACACACTGTCTTCACTCTCCCTTAGGAACATATTGTCTTCACTCTGCTCTAGGAACACACTGTCTTCACTCTGCTCCATGCACGTACTCCACATCTCTGCGTTAGGAACACACTGTCTTCACTCTGCTCTAGGAACACTCTGTCTTCACTATGCTTTAGGACAAACTGTTTTCACTGTGCATTACGAACACACTGTCTTCACTCTGCTCCAGGAACACACTGTCTTCATTCTGCCTTAGGAATACTCTGTCTTCACTATGTGTTAGGAACACACTGTCTTCACTCTGCTCTAGGAAGACACTGTCTTCACTATGCATTAGGAACACACTGTCTTCACTATGCATTAGGAACACACTGTCTTCACTCTGCTCTAGGAACACACTGTCTTCACTCTGCTCCATGCACATACTTCGCAACTCTGCGTTAGGAACGCACTGTCTTCACTCTGCGTTAGGAACACACTGTCTTCATTCTGCTCTAAAAACACACTGTCTTCACTCTGCGTTAGGAACACACTGTCTTCACTATGCGTTAAGAACACACTGTCTTCACTATGCGTTAGAAACACACTGTCTTCACTATGCGTTAGGAACAAACTGTCTTCACTCTGCTCTAGTAACACACTGTCTTCACTCTGCATTAGGAATACACTGTCTTCACTCTGCTCTAGGAAGACACTGTCTTCACTCTGCATTAGGAACACACTGTCTTCACTCGGCATCAGGAGCAAACTGTCTTCACTCTGCTCTAGGAACACACACTCTTTGCTCTGCTCCATGCACATACCCCGCAACTCTGCGTTAGAACACACTGTCTTCACTCTGCATTAGGAACACACTGTCTTCACTCTGCTCTAGGAACACACTGTCTTCACTCTGCTCCATGCACATACTTCGCAACTCTGTGTTAGGAACGCACTGTCTTCACTCTGCTTTAGAAAAACTCTGTCTTCACTCTACTCCATGCACATACTTCCCACCTCTGCGTTAGGAACGCACTGTCTTCACCCTGCGTTACGAACACACTGTCTTCATTCTGCTCTAGGAACAAACTGTCTTCACCTTGCGTTAGGAATATACTGTCTTCACTCTGCTCTAGGAACACACTCTCTTCACTCTGCTCCATGAACGTACACCGCAACTCTTCCTTAGGAACACACTGTCTTCACTCTGCTCTAGGAAAACACTGTCTTCACTAGGCATTAGGAACACACTCTTTTCACTCTGCATTAGGAACACACTGTCTTCATTCAGCTCTAGGAAGACAGTGTCTTCACTCTGCATTAGGAACACACTGTCTTCACTCTGCATTAGGAACACACTGTCTTCACTCTGTTCTAGGGACACACTGTCTTCATTCTGCTCCATACACATACACAGCAACTCTGCGTTAGGAACATACTGTCTTCACTCTGTTTTAGGAAAACACTGTCTTCACTCTGCATTAGGAACACTGTCTTCACTCTGCATTAGGAACACACTGTCTTCACTCTGCTCTAGGAACACATTGTCTTCACTAGGCATTAGGAACACACACTTTTCACTCTGCATTAGGAACACACTGTCTTCATTCAGCTCTAGGAAGACGCTGTCTTCACTCTGCATTAGGAACACACTGTCTTCACTCTGCATTAGGTACGCACTGTCTTCACTCTGCTCTACGAACACACTGTCTTCACTCTGCTCCATACACATACACAGCAACTCTGCGTTAGGAACACAGTGTCTTCACTCTGTTTTAGGAAAACACTGTCTTCATTCTGCTCTAGGAACACACTGTCTTCACTATGCATTAGGAACACACTGTTTTCCCTCTGCTCTAGGAACACACTGTCTTCACTTTGCATTAGGAACACACTGTCTTCACTCTGCATTAGGAACACACTGTCTTCACTCTGATTTAGGAACACACTGTCTTCACTCTGCATTAGGAACAAACTGTCTTCACTCTGCATTAGGAACACACTGTCTTCACTATGCGTTAAGAACACACTGTCTTCACTATGCGTTAGGAACACACTGTCTTCACCATGCGTTAGGAACACACTGTCTTCACTCTGCTCTAGGAACACACTGACTTCACTCTGCATTAGGAACACACTGTCTTCACTCTGCTCTAAGAAGACACTGTCTTCACTGTGCATTAGGAACACACTGTCTTCACTCTGCATTAGGAACAAACTGTCTTCACTCTGCTCTAGAAACACACAGTCTTCACTCTGCTCCATGCACATACCCTGCAACTCTGCGTTAGAGCACACTGTCTTCACACTGCTCTAGGAACACACTGTCTTCACTCTGCATTAGGAAAACACTGTCTTCACTCTACTCTAGGAACACACTGTCTTCACTCTGCTAAATGCACATACTTCGCAACTCTGTCTTAGGAACGCACTGTCTTCACTCTGCTTTAGAAACACACTGTCTTCATTCTGCTCTAGAAACACACTGTCTTCACTCTCCCTTAGGAACATATTGTCTTCACTCTGCTCTAGGAACACACTGTCTTCACTCTGCTCCATGCACGTACTCCACATCTCTGCGTTAGGAACACACTGTCTTCACTCTGCTCTAGGAACACTCTGTCTTCACTATGCTTTAGGACAAACTGTTTTCACTGTGCATTACGAACACACTGTCTTCACTCTGCTCCAGGAACACACTGTCTTCATTCTGCCTTAGGAATACTCTGTCTTCACTATGTGTTAGGAACACACTGTCTTCACTCTGCTCTAGGAAGACACTGTCTTCACTATGCATTAGGAACACACTGTCTTCACTATGCATTAGGAACACACTGTCTTCACTCTGCTCTAGGAACACACTGTCTTCACTCTGCTCCATGCACATACTTCGCAACTCTGCGTTAGGAACGCACTGTCTTCACTCTGCGTTAGGAACACACTGTCTTCATTCTGCTCTAAAAACACACTGTCTTCACTCTGCGTTAGGAACACACTGTCTTCACTATGCGTTAAGAACACACTGTCTTCACTATGCGTTAGAAACACACTGTCTTCACTATGCGTTAGGAACAAACTGTCTTCACTCTGCTCTAGTAACACACTGTCTTCACTCTGCATTAGGAATACACTGTCTTCACTCTGCTCTAGGAAGACACTGTCTTCACTCTGCATTAGGAACACACTGTCTTCACTCGGCATCAGGAGCAAACTGTCTTCACTCTGCTCTAGGAACACACACTCTTTGCTCTGCTCCATGCACATACCCCGCAACTCTGCGTTAGAACACACTGTCTTCACTCTGCATTAGGAACACACTGTCTTCACTCTGCTCTAGGAACACACTGTCTTCACTCTGCTCCATGCACATACTTCGCAACTCTGTGTTAGGAACGCACTGTCTTCACTCTGCTTTAGAAAAACTCTGTCTTCACTCTACTCCATGCACATACTTCCCACCTCTGCGTTAGGAACGCACTGTCTTCACCCTGCGTTACGAACACACTGTCTTCATTCTGCTCTAGGAACAAACTGTCTTCACCTTGCGTTAGGAATATACTGTCTTCACTCTGCTCTAGGAACACACTCTCTTCACTCTGCTCCATGAACGTACACCGCAACTCTTCCTTAGGAACACACTGTCTTCACTCTGCTCTAGGAAAACACTGTCTTCACTAGGCATTAGGAACACACTCTTTTCACTCTGCATTAGGAACACACTGTCTTCATTCAGCTCTAGGAAGACAGTGTCTTCACTCTGCATTAGGAACACACTGTCTTCACTCTGCATTAGGAACACACTGTCTTCACTCTGTTCTAGGGACACACTGTCTTCACTCTGCTCCATACACATACACAGCAACTCTGCGTTAGGAACATACTGTCTTCACTCTGTTTTAGGAAAACACTGTCTTCACTCTGCATTAGGAACACTGTCTTCACTCTGCATTAGGAACACACTGTCTTCACTCTGCTCTAGGAACACATTGTCTTCACTAGGCATTAGGAACACACACTTTTCACTCTGCATTAGGAACACACTGTCTTCATTCAGCTCTAGGAAGACGCTGTCTTCACTCTGCATTAGGAACACACTGTCTTCACTCTGCATTAGGTACGCACTGTCTTCACTCTGCTCTACGAACACACTGTCTTCACTCTGCTCCATACACATACACAGCAACTCTGCGTTAGGAACACAGTGTCTTCACTCTGTTTTAGGAAAACACTGTCTTCATTCTGCTCTAGGAACACACTGTCTTCACTATGCATTAGGAACACACTGTTTTCCCTCTGCTCTAGGAACACACTGTCTTCACTTTGCATTAGGAACACACTGTCTTCACTCTGCATTAGGAACACACTGTCTTCACTCTGATTTAGGAACACACTGTCTTCACTCTGCATTAGGAACAAACTGTCTTCACTCTGCATTAGGAACACACTGTCTTCACTATGCGTTAAGAACACACTGTCTTCACTATGCGTTAGGAACACACTGTCTTCACCATGCGTTAGGAACACACTGTCTTCACTCTGCTCTAGGAACACACTGACTTCACTCTGCATTAGGAACACACTGTCTTCACTCTGCTCTAAGAAGACACTGTCTTCACTGTGCATTAGGAACACACTGTCTTCACTCTGCATTAGGAACAAACTGTCTTCACTCTGCTCTAGAAACACACAGTCTTCACTCTGCTCCATGCACATACCCTGCAACTCTGCGTTAGAGCACACTGTCTTCACACTGCTCTAGGAACACACTGTCTTCACTCTGCATTAGGAACACACTGTCTTCACTCTGCTCTAGGAACACACTGTCTTCACTCTGCTCCATGCACATACTTCGCAACTCTGTGTTAGGAACGCACTGTCTTCACTCTGCGTTAGGAACACACTGTCTTCATTCTGCTCTAGGAACACACTGTCTTCACTCTGCGTTAAGAATATACTGTCTTCACTCTGCTCTAGGAACACACTGTCTTCACTCTGCTCCATGCACGTACACCGCAACTCTGCCTTAGGAACACACTGTCTTCACTCTGCTCTAGGAACACACTGTCTTCACTAGGCATTAGGAACACACTGTTTTCACTCTGCATTAGGAACACAACGTCTTCAATCTGCTCTAGGAAGACACTGTCTTCACTCTGCATTAGGAATACACTGTCTTCACTCTGCATTAGGAACACACTGTCTTCACTCGGCTCTAGGAAGACACTGTCTTCACTCTACCTTAGGAACAGACTGTCTTCACTATGCGTTAGGAACACACTGTCTTCATTCTGCTCTAGGAACACACTGTCTTCACTCTGCGTTAGGAACACACCCTCTTCACTATGCGTTAGGAACACACTGTCTTTACTATGCGTTAGGAACACTCTGTCTTCACTTGCTCTAGGAACACACTGTCTTCACTCTGCATTAGGATCACACTGTCTTCATTCTGCATTAGAAACAAACTGTCTTCACTCTGCTCTAGGAACACACAGTCTTCACTCTGCACCATGCACATACCCTGCAACTCTGCGTTAGGAACACTATCTTCACTCTGCTCTGGGAACACACTATCTTCACTCTGCATTAAAAATACACTGTCTTCACTCTGCATTAGGAACACACTGTCTTTACTCTGCTCTAGGAACACACTGTCTTCACTCTGCTAAATGCACATACTTCGCAACCCTTTCTTATGAATGCACTGTCTTCACTCTGCTTTAGGAACACACTGTCTTCATTCTGCTCTAGAAACACACTGTCTTCACTCTCCCTTAGGAACATACTGTCTTCACTCTGCTCTAGGAACACACTGTCTTCACTCTGCTCCATGCACGTACACTACAACTCTGCGTTAGGAACACACTGTCTTCACTCTGCTCTAGGACACTCTGTCTTCACTATGCTTTAAGAACACACTGTTTTCACTGTGCATTACGAACACACTGTCTTCACTCTGCTTTAGGAACACACTGTCTTCATTCTGCCTTAGGAACACACTCTCTTCACTATGCGTTAGGAACACACTGTCTTGACTATGCGTTAGGAACACACTGTCTTCACTTGCTCTAGGAACACACTGTCTTCACTCTGCATTAGGAACACACTGTCTTCATTCTGCTCTAGGAAGACACTGTCTTCATTCTCCATTAGGAACACACTATCTTCACTCAGCTCCATGCACATACACTGCAACTCTGCGTTAGGATCACACTGTCTTCACTCTGCGTTAGGAACAAACTGTCTTCATTCCGCTCTAGGAACACAGTGTTTTCACTATGCTATAGGAAAATACTGTTTTCACTCTGCTCTAGGAGCACACTGTCTTCACTCTGCTCCATGCACATACACCGCAGCTCTGTGTTAGGAACACACTGTCTTCACTACGCGTTAGGAACATACTCTTTCACTATGTGTTAAGAACACACTGTCTTCACTATGCGATAGGAACACACTGTCTTCACTCTGCTCTAGGAAGACAATGTCTTCACTCAGCTCCATGCACATACACCGCAACTCTGCGTTAGGAACACACTGTCTTCACTCTGCTCTATGAACACACTGTCTTCCCTCTGCTCTAGGAACACACTGTCTTCACTGTGCGTTAGGAACACACTGTCTTCACTCTGCTCTAGGACACACTGTCTTCACTCTGCTCCATGCACATATACCGCAACTCTGCGTTAGGAACACACTGTCTTCACTCTGTTTAAGGAACACACTGTCTTCACTCTGCTCTAGGAAGACACTGTCTTCACTATGCAATAGAAACACACTGTCTTCACTATGCGTTAGGAACATACTGTCTTCACTCTGCTCTAGGAAGACACTGTCTTCACTCTGCCTTATGAACACACTGTACTCACGCTGCATTAACAACACACAGTTTTCACTGTGCATTAGGAACACACTGTCTTCACTCTGCTCTAGGAAAACACGGTCTTCACTCTGCTCCATGCACATACACAGCAACTCTGCGTTCGGAACACACTGTCTTCACTCTGCTCTAGGAACACACTGTCTTCACTCGGCTCCATGCACATACTTCCCAACTCTGCGTTAGGAACGCACTGTCTTCACTCTGCGTTAGGAACACACTGTCTTCATTCTGCTCTAGGAACACACTGTCTTCACTCTGCGTTAGGAATATACTGTCTTCACTCTGCTCTAGGAACACACTGTCTTCACTCTGATCCATGCACGTACACCGCAACTCTGCCTTAGGAACACACTGTCTTCACTCTGCTCTAGGAATACACTGTCTTCACTAGGCAAAAGGAACACACTGTTTTCACTCAGCATGAGGAACACACTGTCTTCATTCTGATCTAGGAAGACACTGTCTTCACTCGTCATTAGGAACACACTGTCTTCACTGTGCGTTAGGGACACACTGTCTTCACTCTGCTCTAGGAATACACTGCCTTCACTCTGCTCCATACACATACACAGCAACTCTGCGTTAGGAACACACTGTCTTCACTCTGTTTTAGCAACACACTGTCTTCATTCTGCTCTAGGAACACACTGTCTTCACTCTGCGTTAGGAACATACTGTCTTTACTCTGCTCTAGGAACACACTGTCTTCCCTCTGCATTGGGAACACACTGTCTTCACTCTGCATTAGGAACACACTGTCTTCACTCTGATTTAGGAACACTGTCTTCACTCTGCTCTAAGTACACACTGTCTTCACTCTGCTCCATGCACATACTTCGCAACTCTGCGTTAGGAACGCACTGTCTTCACTCTGCGTTAGGAACACACTGTCTTCATTCTGCTCTAGGAAGACAATGTCTTCACTCAGCTCCATGCACATACACCGCAACTCTGCGTTAGGAACACACTGTCTTCACTCTGCTCTATGAACACACTGTCTTCCCTCTGTTCTAGGAACACACTGTCTTCACTGTGCGTTAGGAACACACTGTCTTCACTCTGCTCTAGGAACACACTGTCTTCACTATGCATTAGGAACACACTGTCTTCACTATGCATTAGGAACACACTGTCTTCACTATGCGTTAGGAACACACTGTCTTCACTCTGCTCTAGGAACACACTGTCTTCACTCTGCTCCATGCACATACTTCGCAACTCTGCCTTAGGAACGCACTGTCTTAACTCTGCTTTAGGAACACACTGTCTTCATTCTGCTCTAGGAACACACTGTCTTCACTCTGCGTTAGGAACACACTGTCTTCACTATGCGTTAGGAACACACTGTCTTCACTATGCCTTAGGAACACACTGTCTTCACTCTGCTCTAGGAACAGACTGTCTTCACTCTGCATTAGGAACACACTGTTTTCACTCTGCTCTAGGAAGACACTGTCTTCACTCTGCATTAGGAACACACTGTCTTCACTCTGCATTAGGAACAACTGTCTTCACTCTGCTCTAGGAACACACAGTCTTCACTCTGCTCCATGCACATACCCCGCAACTCTGCATTAGAACACACTGTCTTCACTCTGCATTAGGAACACACTGTCTTCACTCTGCTCTAGGAACACACTGTCTTCACTCTGCTCCATGCACATACTTCTCAACTCTGTGTTAGGGACGCACTGTCTTAACTCTGCTTTAGGAACACTCTGTCTTCACTCTACTCCATGCACATACTTCCCAACTCTGCGTTAGGAACGCACTGTCTTCACTCTGCGTTAGGAACACACTGTCTTCATTCTGCTCTAGGAACACACTGTCTTCACTCTGCCTTAGGTATATACTGTCTTCACTCTGCTCTAGGAACACACTGTCTTCACTCTGCTCCATGAACGTACACCGCAACTCTTCCTTAGGAACACACTGTCTTCACTCTGCTCTAGGAAAACACTGTCTTCACTAGGCATTAGGAACACACTCTTTTCACTCTGCATTAGGAACACACTGTCTTCATTCTGCTCTAGGAATACACTGTCTTCACTCTGCATTAGGAACACACTGTCTTCACTCTGCATTAGGAACACACTGTCTTCACTCTGCTCTAGGAACACACTGTCTTGACTCTGCTCCATACACATACACAGCAACTCTTCGTTTGGAACACACTGTCTTCACTCTGTTTTAGGAACACACTGTCTTCATTCCTCTCTAGGAACACACTGTCTTCACTCTGCGTTAGGAACATACTGTCTTTACTCTGCTCTAGGAACACACTGTCTTCACTCTGCATTAGGAACACACGGTCTTCACTCTGCATTAGGAACACACTGTCTTCACTCTGATTTAGGAACACACTGTCTTCACTCTGCAATAGGAACACACGGTCTTCACTCTGCAATAGGAACACACTATCTTCACTATGCGTTAAGAACACACTGTCTTTACTATGCGTTAGGAACACACTGTCTTCACTCTGCGTTAGAAATACACTGTCTTCACTCTGCTCTAGGAACACACTGTCTTCACTCTGCTCCATGCACGTACACCGCAACTCTGCCTTAGGAACACACTGTCTTCACTCTGCTCTATGAATACACTGTCTTCACTAGGCAAAAGGAACACACAGTTTTCACTCTGCATGAGGAACACACTGTCTTCATTCTGCTCTAGGAACACACTGTCTTCACTCTGCGATAGGAACACACTGTCTTCACTATGCGTTAGGAACACACTGTCTTCACTATGCGTTAGGAACACACTGTCCTAACTATGCGTTAGGAACACACTGTCTTCACTCTGCTCTAGGAACACACTGTCTGCACTCTGCATTAGGAACACACTGTTTTCACTCTGCTCTAGGAAGACACTGTCTTCACTCTGCATTAGGAACACACTGTCTTTACTCTGCATTAGGAACAAACTGTCTTCACTCTGCTCTAGGAACACACAGTCTTCACTCTGCTCCATGCACATACCCCGCAACTCTGCGTTAGAACACACTGTCTTCACTCTGCATTAGGAACACACTCTCTTCACTCTACTCTAGGAACACACTGTCTTCACTCTGCTCTATGAACACACTGTCTTCACTCTGCTCCATGCACGTACACCACAACTCTGCCTTAGGAACACACTGTCTTCACTCTGCTCTAGGAATACACTGTCTTCACTAGGCAAAAGGAACACACAGTTTTCACTCTGCATGAGGAACACACTGTCTTCATTCTGCTCTAGGAACACACTGTCTTCACTCTGCGTTAGGAACACACTGTCTTCACTATGCGTTAGGAACACACTGTCTTCACTATGCGTTAGGAACACACTGTCCTAACTATGCATTAGGAACACACTGTCTTCACTCTGCTCTAGGAACACACTGTCTGCACTCTGCATTAGGAACACACTGTTTTCACTCTGCTCTAGGAAGACACTGTCTTCACTCTGCATTAGGAACACACTGTCTTCACTCTGCATTAGGAACAAACTGTCTTCACTCTGCTCTAGGAACACACAGTCTTCACTCTGCTCCATGCACATACTTCGCAACTCTGTGTTAGGAACGCACTGTCTTAACTCTGCTTTAGGAACACTCTGTCTTCACTCTACTCCATGCACATACTTCCCAACTCTGCGTTAGGAACGCACTGTCTTCACTCTGCGTTAGGAACACACTGTCTTCATTCTGCTCTAGGAACACACTGTCTTCACTCTGCCTTAGGAATATACTGTCTTCACTCTGCTCTAGGAACACACTGCCTTCACTCTGCTCCATGAATGTACACCGCAACTCTTCCTTAGGAACACACTGTCTTCACTATGTGTTAGGAACACACTGTCTTCACTCTGCTCTAGGAACACACTGTCTTCACTATGCATTAGGAACACACTGTCTTCACTATGCATTAGGAACACACTGTCTTCACTATGCATTAGGAACACACTGTCTTCACTATGCGTTAGGAACACTCTGTCTTCACTCTGCTCTAGGAACACACTGTCTTCACTCTGCTCCATGCACATACTTCGCAACTCTGCCTTAGGAACGCACTGTCTTAACTCTGCTTTAGGAACACACTGTCTGCATTCTGCTCTAGGAACACACTGTCTTCACTCTGCGTTAGGAACAAACTGTCTTCACTATGCGTTAGGAACACACTGTCTTCACTATGCATTAGGAACACACTGTCTTCACTATGCCTTAGGAACACACTGTCTTCACTCTGCTCTAGGAACACACTGTCTTCACTCTGCATTAGTAACACACTGTTTTCACTCTGCTCTAGGAAGACACTGTCTTCACTCTGCATTAGGAACACACTGTCTTCACTCTGCATTAGGAACAACTGTCTTCACTCTGCTCTAGGAACACACAGTCTTCACTCTGCTCCATGCACATACCCCGCAACTCTGCATTAGAACACACTGTCTTCACTCTGCATTAGGAACACACTGTCTTCACTCTGCTCTAGGAACACACTGTCTTCACTCTGCTCCATGCACATACTTCTCAACTCTGTGTTAGGGACGCACTGTCTTAACTCTGCTTTAGGAACACTCTGTCTTCACTCTACTCCATGCACATACTTCCCAACTCTGCGTTAGGAACGCACTGTCTTCACTCTGCGTTAGGAACACACTGTCTTCATTCTGCTCTAGGAACACACTGTCTTCACTCTGCCTTAGGAATATACTGTCTTCACTCTGCTCTAGGAACACACTGTCTTCACTCTGCTCCATGAACGTACACCGCAACTCTTCCTTAGGAACACACTGTCTTCACTCTGCTCTAGGAAAACACTGTCTTCACTAGGCATTAGGAACACACTCTTTTCACTCTGCATTAGGAACACACTGTCTTCATTCTGCTCTAGGAATACACTGTCTTCAATCTGCATTAGGAACACACTGTCTTCACTCTGCATTAGGAACACACTGTCTTCACTCTGCTCTAGGAACACACTGTCTTGACTCTGCTCCATACACATACACAGCAACTCTTCGTTTGGAACACACTGTCTTCACTCTGTTTTAGGAACACACTGTCTTCATTCTGCTCTAGGAACACACTGTCTTCACTCTGCGTTAGGAACATACTGTCTTTACTCTGCTCTAGGAACACACTGTCTTCACTCTGCATTAGGAACACACGGTCTTCACTCTGCATTAGGAACACACTGTCTTCACTCTGATTTAGGAACACACTGTCTTCACTCTGCAATAGGAACACACGGTCTTCACTCTGCAATAGGAACACACTATCTTCACTATGCGTTAAGAACACACTGTCTTTACTATGCGTTAGGAACACACTGTCTTCACTCTGCGTTAGAAATATACTGTCTTCACTCTGCTCTAGGAACACACTGTCTTCACTCTGCTCCATGCACGTACACCGCAACTCTGCCTTAGGAACACACTGTCTTCACTCTGCTCTAGGAATACACTGTCTTCACTAGGCAAAAGGAACACACTGTTTTCACTCTGCATGAGGAACACACTGTCTTCATTCTGCTCTAGGAACACACTGTCTTCACTCTGCGTTAGGAACACACTGTCTTCACTATGCGTTAGGAACACACTGTCTTCACTATGCGTTAGGAACACACTGTCCTCACTATGCGTTAGGAACACACTGTCTTCACTCTGCTCTAGGAACACACTGTCTTCACTCTGCATTAGGAACACACTGTTTTCACTCTGCTCTAGGAAGACACTGTCTTCACTCTGCAGTAGGAACACACTGTCTTCACTCTGCATTAGGAACAACTGTCTTCACTCTGCTCTAGGAACACACAGTCTTCACTCTGCTCCATGCACATACCCCGCAACTCTGCGTTAGAACACACTGTCTTCACTCTGCATTAGGAACACACTGTCTTCACTCTACTCTAGGAACACACTGTCTTCACTCTGCTCCATGCACATACTTCGCAACTCTGTGTTAGGAACGCACTGTCTTAACTCTGCTTTAGGAACACTCTGTCTTCACTCTACTCCATGCACATACTTCCCAACTCTGCGTTAGGAACGCACTGTCTTCACTCTGCGTTAGGAACACACTGTCTTCATTCTGCTCTAGGAACACACTGTCTTCACTCTGCCTTAGGAATATACTGTCTTCACTCTGCTCTAGGAACACACTGTCTTCACTCTGCTCCATGAATGTACACCGCAACTCTTCCTTAGGAACACACTGTCTTCACTCTGCTCTAGGAACACACTGTCTTCACTAGGCATTAGGAACACACTCTTTTCACTCTGCATTAGGAACACACTGTCTTCATTCTGCTCTAGGAAGACACTGTCTTCACTCTGCATTAGGAACACACTATCTTCACTCTGCTCTAGGAACACACTGTCTTGACTCTGCTCCATACACATACACAGCAACTCTTCGTTTGGAACACACTGTCTTCACTCTGTTTTAGGAACACACTGTCTTCATTCTGCTCTAGGAACACACTGTCTTCACTCTGCGTTAGGAACATACTGTCTTTACTCTGCTCTAGGAACACACTGTCTTCACTCTGCATTAGGAACACACTGTCTTCACTCTGCATTAGGAACACACTGTCTTCACTCTGATTTAGGAACACACTGTCTTCACTCTGCATTAGGAACACACTGTCTTCACTCTGCATTAGGAACACACTATCTTCACTATGCGTTAAGAACACACTGTCTTCACTATGCGTTAGGAACACACTGTCTTCACTCTGCGTTAGGAATATACTGTCTTCACTCTGCTCTAGGAACACACTGTCTTCACTCTGCTCCATGCACGTACACCGCAACTCTGCCTTAGGAACACACTGTCTTTACTCTGCTCTAGGAATACACTGTCTTCACTAGGCAAAAGGAACATACTGTTTTCACTCTGCATGAGGAACACACTGTCTTCATTCTGCTCTAGGAACACACTGTCTTCACTCTGCGTTAGGAACACACTGTCTTCACTATGCGTTAGGAACACACTGTCTTCACTACGCGTTAGGAACACACTGTCTTCACTGTGCGTTAGGAACACACTGTCTTCACTCTGCTCTAGGAACACACTGTCTTCACTCTGCTCCATACACATACACAGCAACTCTGCGTTAGGAACACACTGTCTTCACTCTGTTTTAGGAACACACTGTCTTCATTCTGCTCTAGGAACACACTGTCTTCACTCTGCGTTAGGAACATACTGTCTTTACTCTGCTCTAGGAACACACTGTCTTCACTCTGCATTAGGAACACACTGTCTTCACTCTAAATTAGGAACACACTGTCTTCACTCTGATTTAGGAACACTGTCTTCACTCTGCTCTAGGAACACACTGTCTTCACTCTGCTCCATGCACATACTTCGCAACTCTGCGTTAGGAACGCACTGTCTTCACTCTGCGTTAGGACCACACTGTCTTCATTCTGCTCTAGGAACACACTGTCTTCACTCTGCGTTAGGAACACACTGTCTTCACTATGCGTTAGGAACACACTGTCTTCACTATGCGTTAGGAACACACTGTCTTCACTATGCGTTAGGAACACACTGTCTTCACTCTGCTCTAGGAACACACTGTCTTCACTCTGCATTAGGAACACACTGTCTTCACTCTGCTCTAGGAAGACACTGTCTTCACTCTGCATTAGGAACACACTGTCTTCACTCTGCATTAGGAACAAACTGTCTTCACTCTGCTCTAGGAACACACAGTCTTCACTCTGCTCCAGGAACGTACACCGCAACACTTCCTTAGGAACACACTGTCTTCACTCTGCGTTACGAACACACTGTCTTCATTCTGCTCTAGGAACACACTGTCTTCACTCTGCGTTAGGAATATACTGTCTTCACTCTGCTCTAGGAAGACACTGTCTTCACTCTGCCTTAGGAACACACTGTTTTCACTCTGCATTAGGAATACACTGTCTTCATTCTGCTCTAGGAAGACACTGTCTTCACTCTGCATTAGGAAGACTCTGTCTTCACTCTGCCTTAGGAACACACTGTCTTCACTATGTGTTAGGAACACACTGTCTTCATTCTGCTCTAGGAACACACTGTCTTCACTCTGCGTTAGGAACACACTGTCTTCACTATGCGTTAGGAACACACTGTCTTCACTATGCGTTAGGAACACACTGTCTTCACTATGCGTTAGGAACACACTGTCTTCACTCTGCTCTAGGAACACACTGTCTTCACTCTGCATTAGGAACACACTGTCTTCACTCTGCTCTAGGAAGACACTGTCTTCACTCTGCATTAGGAACACACTGTCTTCACTCTGCATTAGGAACAAACTGTCTTCACTCTGCTCTAGGAACACACAGTCTTCACTCTGCTCCAGGAACGTACACCGCAACACTTCCTTAGGAACACACTGTCTTCACTCTGCGTTACGAACACACTGTCTTCATTCTGCTCTAGGAACACACTGTCTTCACTCTGCGTTAGGAATATACTGTCTTCACTCTGCTCTAGGAAGACACTGTCTTCACTCTGCCTTAGGAACACACTGTTTTCACATTGCATTAGGAATACACTGTCTTCATTCTGCTCTAGGAAGACACTGTCTTCACTCTGCATTAGGAAGACTCTGTCTTCACTCTGCCTTAGGAACACACTGTCTTCACTATGTGTTAGGAACACACTGTCTTCATTCTGCTCTAGGAACACACTGTCTTACTCTGCGTTAGGAACACACTGTCTTCACTATGCGTTAGAAACACACTGTTTTCACTATGCGTTAGGAACACACTGTCTTCACTTCCTCTAGGAACACACTGTCTTCACTCTGCATTAGGAACACACTGTCTTCACTCTACTCTAGGAACACACTGTCTTCACTCTGCTCCATGCACATACTTCGCAACTCTGTGTTAGGAACGCACTGTCTTAACTCTGCTTTAGGAACACTCTGTCTTCACTCTACTCCATGCACATACTTCCCAACTCTGCGTTAGGAACGCACTGTCTTCACTCTGCGTTAGGAACACACTGTCTTCATTCTGCTCTAGGAACACACTGTCTTCACTCTGCCTTAGGAATATACTGTCTTCACTCTGCTCTAGGAACACACTGTCTTCACTCTGCTCCATGAATGTACACCGCAACTCTTCCTTAGGAACACACTGTCTTCACTCTGCTCTAGGAACACACTGTCTTCACTAGGCATTAGGAACTCACTCTTTTCACTCTGCATTAGGAACACACTGTCTTCATTCTGCTCTAGGAAGACACTGTCTTCACTCTGCACTAGGAACACACTGTCTTCACTCTGCTCTAGGAAGACACTGTCTTCACTCTGCGTTAGGAACACACTGTCTTCACTCTGCTCTAGGAACACACTGTCTTCACTCTGCTCCATACACATACACAGCAACTCTTCGTTTGGAACACACTGTCTTCACTCTGTTTTAGGAACACACTGTCTTCATTTTGCTCTAGGAACACACTGTCTTCACTCTGCGTTAGGAACATACTCTTTACTCTGCTCTAGGAACACACTGTCTTCACTCTGCATTAGGAACACCCTGTCTTCACTCTGTATTAGGAACACACTGTCTTCACTCTGATTTAGGAACACACTGTCTTCACTCTGCATTAGGAACACACTGTCTTCACTCTGCATTAGGAACACACTATCTTCACTATGCGTTAAGAACACACTGTCTTCACTATGCGTTAGGAACACACTGTCTTCACTCTGTGTTAGGAATATACTGTCTTCACTCTGCTCTAGGAACACACTGTCTTCACTCTGCTCAATGCACGTACACCGCAACTCTGCCTTAGGAACACACTGTCTTCACTCTGCTCTAGGAAGACACTGTCCTCACTAGGCAAAAGGAACACACTGTTTTCACTCTGCATGAGGAACACACTGTCTTCATTCTGCTCTGGAACACACTGTCTTCACTCTACGTTAGGAACACACTGTCTTCACTATGCGTTAGGAACACACTGTCTTCACTATGCGTTAGGAACACACTGTCTTCACTGTGCGTTAGGAACACACTGTCTTCACTCTGCTCTAGGAACACACTGTCTTCACTCTGCTCCATACACATACACAGCAACTCTGCGTTAGGAACACTCTGTCTTCACTCTGTTTTAGGAACACACTGTCTTCATTCTGCTCTAGGAACACACTGTCTTCACTCTGCGTTAGGAACATACTGTCTTTATTCTGCTCTAGGAACACACTGTCTTCACTCTGCATTAGGAACACACTGTCTTCACTCTGAATTAGGAACACACTGTCTTCACTCTGATTTAGGAACACTGTCTTCACTCTGCTCTAGGAACACACTGTCTTCACTCTGCTCCATACACATACTTCGCAACTCTGCGTTAGGAACGCACTGTCTTCACTCTGCGTTAGGACCACACTGTCTTCATTCTGCTCTAGGAACACACTGTCTTCACTCTGCGTTAGGAACACACTGTCTTCACTATGCGTTGGGAACACACTGTCTTCACTATGCGTTAGGAACACACTGTCTTCACTATGCGTTAGGAACACACTGTCTTCACTCTGCTCTAGGAACACACTGTCTTCACTCTGCATTAGGAACACACTGTCTTCATTCTGCATTAGGAACAAACTGTATTCACTCTGCTCTAGGAACACACAGTCTTCACTCTGCTCCATGCACATAGCCTGCAACTCTGCGTTAGGAACACTGTCTTAACTCTGCTCTAGGAACACACTGTCTTCACTCTGCATTAAAAATACACTGTCTTCACTCTGCATTAGGAACACACTGTCTTCACTCTGCTCTAGGAACACACTGTCTTCACTCTGCTAAATGCACATACTTCGCAAATCTGTCTTAGGAACGCACTGTCTTAACTCTGCTTTAGGAACACACTGTCTTCATTCTGCTCTAGACACACACTGTCTTCACTCTCCCTTAGTAACATACTGTCTTCATTCTGCTCTAGGAACACACTGTCTTCACTCTGCGTTAGGAACACACTGTCTTCACTATGCGTTAGGAACACACTGTCTTCACTATGCGTTAGGAACACACTGTCTTCACTATGCGTTAGGAACACACTGTCTTCACTCTGCTCTAGGAACACACTGTCTTCACTCTGCATTAGGAACATACTGTTTACACTGTGCTCAAGGAAGACACTGTCTTCACTCTGCATTAGGAACACACTGTCTTCACTCTGCATTAGGAACAACTGTCTTCACTCTGCTCTAGGAACACACAGTCTTCACTCTGCTCTATGCACATACCCCGCAACTCTGCGTTAGAACACACTGTCTTCACTCTGCATTAGGAACACACTGTCTTCACTCTGCTCTAGGAACACACTGTCTTCACTCTGCTCCATACACATACTTCGCAACTCTGTGTTAGGGACGCACTGTCTTAACTCTGCTTTAGGAACACTCTGTCTTCACTCTACCCCAAGCACAGACTTCCCAACTCTGCGTTAGGAATGCACTGTATTCACTCTGCGTTAGGAACACACTGTCTTCATTCTGCTCTAGGAACACACTGTCTTCACTCTGCCTTAGGAATATACTGTCTTCACTCTGCTCTAGGAACACACTGTCTTCACTCTGCTCCATGAACGTACACCGCAACTCTTCCTTAGGAACACACTGTCTTCACTCTGCTCTAGGAACACACTGTCTTCACTAGGCATTAGGAACACACTGTTTTCACTCTGCATTAGGAACACACTGTCTTCATTCTGCTCTAGGAAGACACTGTCTTCACTCTGCATTAGGAACACACTGTCTTCACTCTGCATTAGGAACACACTGTCTTCACTCTGCTCTAGGAACACACTGTCTTGACTCTGCTTTATACACATACACAGCAA
This sequence comes from Microtus pennsylvanicus, assembly GCF_037038515.1. Classification (NCBI taxonomy): domain Eukaryota; kingdom Metazoa; phylum Chordata; class Mammalia; order Rodentia; family Cricetidae; genus Microtus; species Microtus pennsylvanicus. Next base: position 108,646,449 of record NC_134601.1, read on the forward strand.
CTCTTCGTTTTGAACACACTGTCTTCACTCTGTTTTAGGGACACACTGTCTTCATTCTGCTCTAGGAACACACTGTCTTCACTCTGCCTTAGGAACATACTGTCTTTACACTGCTCTAGGAACACACTGTCTTCACTCTGCATTAGGAACAAACTGTCTTCGCTGCATTAGGAACACACTGTCTTCACTCTGATTTAGGAACACACTGTCTTCACTCTGCATTAGGAACACACTGTCTTCACTCTGCATTAGGAACACAATATCTTCACTCTGCGTTAGGAATATACTGTCTTCACTCTGCTCTAGGAACACACTGTCTTCACTCTGCTCCATGCACGTACACCGCAACTCTGCCTTAGGAACACAATGTCTTCACTCTGCTCTAGGAATACACTGTCTTCACTAGGCAAAAGGAACACACTGTTTTCACTCTGCATGAGGAACACACTGTCTTCATTCTGCTCTAGGAACACACTGTCTTCACTCTGCGTTAGGAACACACTGTCTTCACTATGCGTTAGGAACACACTGTCTTCACTATGCGTTAGGAACACACTGTCTTCACTGTGCGTTAGGAACACACTGTCTTCACTCTGCTCTAGGAACACACTGTCTTCACTCTGCTCCATACACATACACAGCAACTCTGCGTTAGGAACACACTGTCTTCACTATGCGTTAGGAACACACTGTCTTCACTGTGCGTTAGGAACACACTGTCTTCACTCTGCTCTAGGAACACACTGTCTTCACTCTGCTCCATACACATACACAGCAACTCTGCGTTAGGAACACTCTGTCTTCACTCTGTTTTAGGAACACACTGTCTTCATTCTGCTCTAGGAACACACTGTCTTCACTCTGCGTTAGGAACATACTGTCTTTATTCTGCTCTAGGAACACACTGTCTTCACTCTGCATTAGGAACACACTGTCTTCACTCTGAATTAGGAACACACTGTCTTCACTCTGATTTAGGAACACTGTCTTCACTCTGCTCTAGGAACACACTGTCTTCACTCTGCTCCATACACATACTTCGCAACTCTGCGTTAGGAACGCACTGTCTTCACTCTGCGTTAGGACCACACTGTCTTCATTCTGCTCTAGGAACACACTGTCTTCACTCTGCGTTAGGAACACACTGTCTTCACTATGCGTTAGGAACACACTGTCTTCACTATGCGTTAGGAACACACTGTCTTCACTATGCGTTAGGAACACACTGTCTTCACTCTGCTCTAGGAACACACTGTCTTCACTCTGCATTAGGAACACACTGTCTTCATTCTGCATTAGGAACAAACTGTATTCACTCTGCTCTTGGAACACACAGTCTTCACTCTGCTCCATGCACATAGCCTGCAACTCTGCGTTAGGAACACTGTCTTAACTCTGCTCTAGGAACACACTGTCTTCACTCTGCATTAAAAATACACTGTCTTCACTCTGCATTAGGAACACACTGTCTTCACTCTGCTCTAGGAACACACTGTCTTCACTCTGCTAAATGCACATACTTCGCAAATCTGTCTTAGGAACGCACTGTCTTAACTCTGCTTTAGGAACACACTGTCTTCATTCTGCTCTAGACACACACTGTCTTCACTCTCCCTTAGTAACATACTGTCTTCATTCTGCTCTAGGAACACACTGTCTTCACTCTGCGTTAGGAACACACTGTCTTCACTATGCGTTAGGAACACACTGTCTTCACTATGCGTTAGGAACACACTGTCTTCACTATGCGTTAGGAACACACTGTCTTCACTCTGCTCTAGGAACACACTGTCTTCACTCTGCATTAGGAACATACTGTTTACACTGTGCTCAAGGAAGACACTGTCTTCACTCTGCATTAGGAACACACTGTCTTCACTCTGCATTAGGAACAACTGTCTTCACTCTGCTCTAGGAACACACAGTCTTCACTCTGCTCTATGCACATACCCCGCAACTCTGCGTTAGAACACACTGTCTTCACTCTGCATTAGGAACACACTGTCTTCACTCTGCTCTAGGAACACACTGTCTTCACTCTGCTCCATACACATACTTCGCAACTCTGTGTTAGGGACGCACTGTCTTAACTCTGCTTTAGGAACACTCTGTCTTCACTCTACCCCAAGCACAGACTTCCCAACTCTGCGTTAGGAATGCACTGTATTCACTCTGCGTTAGGAACACACTGTCTTCATTCTGCTCTAGGAACACACTGTCTTCACTCTGCCTTAGGAATATACTGTCTTCACTCTGCTCTAGGAACACACTGTCTTCACTCTGCTCCATGAACGTACACCGCAACTCTTCCTTAGGAACACACTGTCTTCACTAGGCATTAGGAACACACTGTTTTCACTCTGCATTAGGAACACACTGTCTTCATTCTGCTCTAGGAAGACACTGTCTTCACTCTGCATTAGGAACACACTGTCTTCACTCTGCATTAGGAACACACTGTCTTCACTCTGCTCTAGGAACACACTGTCTTGACTCTGCTTTATACACATACACAGCAACTCTTCGTTTTGAACACACTGTCTTCACTCTGTTTTAGGGACACACTGTCTTCATTCTGCTCTAGGAACACACTGTCTTCACTCTGCCTTAGGAACATACTGTCTTTACACTGCTCTAGGAACACACTGTCTTCACTCTGCATTAGGAACAAACTGTCTTCGCTGCATTAGGAACACACTGTCTTCACTCTGATTTAGGAACACACTGTCTTCACTCTGCATTAGGAACACACTGTCTTCACTCTGCATTAGGAACACAATATCTTCACTCTGCGTTAGGAATATACTGTCTTCACTCTGCTCTAGGAACACACTGTCTTCACTCTGCTCCATGCACGTACACCGCAACTCTGCCTTAGGAACACAATGTCTTCACTCTGCTCTAGGAATACACTGTCTTCACTAGGCAAAAGGAACACACTGTTTTCACTCTGCATGAGGAACACACTGTCTTCATTCTGCTCTAGGAACACACTGTCTTCACTCTGCGTTAGGAACACACTGTCTTCACTATGCGTTAGGAACACACTGTCTTCACTATGCGTTAGGAACACACTGTCTTCACTGTGCGTTAGGAACACACTGTCTTCACTCTGCTCTAGGAACACACTGTCTTCACTCTGCTCCATACACATACACAGCAACTCTGCGTTAGGAACACACTGTCTTCACTCTGTTTTAGGAACACACTGTCTTCATTCTGCTCTAGGAACACACTGTCTTCACTCTGCGTTAGGAACATACTGTCTTTACTCTGCTCTAGGAACACACTGTCTTCACTCTGCATTAGGAACACACTGTCTTCACTCTAAATTAGGAACACACTGTCTTCACTCTGATTTAGGAACACTGTCTTCACTCTGCTCTAGGAACACACTGTCTTCACTCTGCTCCATGCACATACTTCGCAACTCTGCGTTAGGAACGCACTGTCTTCACTCTGCGTTAGGACCACACTGTCTTCATTCTGCTCTAGGAACACACTGTCTTCACTCTGCGTTAGGAACACACTGTCTTCACTATGCGTTAGGAACACACTGTCTTCATTCTGCTCTAGGAACACACTGTCTTCACTCTGCATTAGGAACACACTGTCTTCACTCTGCTCTAGGAAGACACTGTCTTCACTCTGCATTAGGAACACACTGTCTTCACTCTGCATTAGGAACAAACTGTCTTCACTCTGCTCTAGGAACACACAGTCTTCACTCTGCTCCAGGAACGTACACCGCAACACTTCCTTAGGAACATACTGTCTTCACTCTGCGTTACGAACACACTGTCTTCATTCTGCTCTAGGAACACACTGTCTTCACTCTGCGTTAGGAATATACTGTCTTCACTCTGCTCTAGGAAGACACTGTCTTCACTCTGCCTTAGGAACACACTGTTTTCACTCTGCATTAGGAATACACTGTCTTCATTCTGCTCTAGGAAGACACTGTCTTCACTCTGCATTAGGAAGACTCTGTCTTCACTCTGCCTTAGGAACACACTGTCTTCACTATGTGTTAGGAACACACAGTCTTCATTCTGCTCTAGGAACACACTGTCTTCACTCTGCGTTAGGAACACACTGTCTTCACTATGCGTTAGAAACACACTGTTTTCACTATGCGTTAGGAACACACTGTCTTCACTTCCTCTAGGAACACACTGTCTTCACTCTGCATTAGGAACACACTGTCTTCACTCTACTCTAGGAACACACTGTCTTCACTCTGCTCCATGCACATACTTCGCAACTCTGTGTTAGGAACGCACTGTCTTAACTCTGCTTTAGTAACACTCTGTCTTCACTCTACTCCATGCACATACTTCCCAACTCTGCGTTAGGAACGCACTGTCTTCACTCTGCGTTAGGAACACACTGTCTTCATTCTGCTCTAGGAACACACTGTCTTCACTCTGCCTTAGGAATATACTGTCTTCACTCTGCTCTAGGAACACACTGTCTTCACTCTGCTCCATGAATGTACACCGCAACTCTTCCTTAGGAACACACTGTCTTCACTCTGCTCTAGGAACACACTGTCTTCACTAGGCATTAGGAACACACTCTTTTCACTCTGCATTAGGAACACACTGTCTTCATTCTGCTCTAGGAAGACACTGTCTTCACTCTGCATTAGGAACACACTGTCTTCACTCTGCTCTAGGAACACACTGTCTTCACTCTGCTCCATACACATACACAGCAACTCTTCGTTTGGAACACACTGTCTTCACTCTGTTTTAGGAACACACTGTCTTCATTTTGCTCTAGGAACACTCTGTCTTCACTCTGCGTTAGGAACATACTCTTTACTCTGCTCTAGGAACACACTGTCTTCACTCTGCATTAGGAACACACTGTCTTCACTCTGCATTAGGAACACACTGTCTTCACTCTGATTTAGGAACACACTGTCTTCACTCTGCATTAGGAACACACTGTCTTCACTCTGCATTAGGAACACACTATCTTCACTATGCGTTAAGAACACACTGTCTTCACTATGCGTTAGGAACACACTGTCTTCACTCTGCGTTAGGAATATACTGTCTTCACTCTGCTCTAGGAACACACTGTCTTCACTCTGCTCAATGCACGTACACCGCAACTCTGCCTTAGGAACACACTGTCTTCACTCTGCTCTAGGAAGACACTGTCCTCACTAGGCAAAAGGAACACACTGTTTTCACTCTGCATGAGGAACACACTGTCTTCATTCTGCTCTGGAACACACTGTCTTCACTCTACGTTAGGAACACACTGTCTTCACTATGCGTTAGGAAAACACTGTCTTCACTATGCGTTAGGAACACACTGTCTTCACTGTGCGTTAGGAACACACTGTCTTCACTCTGCTCTAGGAACACACTGTCTTCACTCTGCTCCATACACATACACAGCAACTCTGCGTTAGGAACACTCTGTCTTCACTCTGTTTTAGGAACACACTGTCTTCATTCTGCTCTAGGAACACACTGTCTTCACTCTGCGTTAGGAACATACTGTCTTTATTCTGCTCTAGGAACACACTGTCTTCACTCTGCATTAGGAACACACTGTCTTCACTCTGAATTAGGAACACACTGTCTTCACTCTGATTTAGGAACACTGTCTTCACTCTGCTCTAGGAACACACTGTCTTCACTCTGCTCCATACACATACTTCGCAACTCTGCGTTAGGAACGCACTGTCTTCACTCTGCATTAGGAACACAATGACTTCATTCTGCATTAGGAACAAACTGTATTCACTCTGCTCTAGGAACACACAGTCTTCACTCTGCTCCATGCACATAGCCTGCAACTCTGCGTTAGGAACACTGTCTTAACTCTGCTCTAGGAACACACTGTCTTCACTCTGCATTAAAAATACACTGTCTTCACTCTGCATTAGGAACACACTGTCTTCACTCTGCTCTAGGAACACACTGTCTTCACTCTGCTAAATGGACATACTTCGCAAATCTGTCTTAGGAACGCACTGTCTTAACTCTGCTTTAGGAACACACTGTCTTCATTCTGCTCTAGAAACACACTGTCTTCACTCTCCCTTAGGAACATACTGTGTTCATTCTGCTCTAGGAACACACTGTCTTCACTCTGCGTTAGGAACACACTGTCTTCACTATGCGTTAGGAACACACTGTCTTCACTATGCGTTAGGAACACACTGTCTTCACTATGCGTTAGGAACACACTGTCTTCACTCTGCTCTAGGAACACACTGTCTTCACTCTGCATTAGGAACATACTGTTTACACTGTGCTCAAGGAAGACACTGTCTTCACTCTGCATTAGGAACACACTGTCTTCACTCTGCATTAGGAACAACTGTCTTCACTCTGCTCTAAGAACACACAGTCTTCACTCTGCTCTATGCACATACCCCGCAACTCTGCGTTAGAACACACTGTCTTCACTCTGCATTAGGAACACACTGTCTTCACTCTGCTCTAGGAACACACTGTCTTCACTCTGCTCCATACACATACTTCGCAACTCTGTGTTAGGGACGCACTGTCTTAACTCTGCTTTAGGAACACTCTGTCTTCACTCTACCCCAAGCACAGACTTCCCAACTCTGCGTTAGGAACGCACTGTATTCACTCTGCGTTAGGAACACACTGTCTTCATTCTGCTCTAGGAACACACTGTCTTCACTCTGCCTTAGGAATATACTGTCTTCACTCTGCTCTAGGAACACACTGTCTTCACTCTGCTCCATGAACGTACACCGCAACTCTTCCTTAGGAACACACTGTTTTCACTCTGCATTAGGAACACACTGTCTTCATTCTGCTCTAGGAAGACACTGTCTTCACTCTGCATTAGGAACACACTGTCTTCACTCTGCATTAGGAACACACTGTCTTCACTCTGCTCTAGGAACACACTGTCTTGACTCTGCTTTATACACATACACAGCAACTCTTCGTTTTGAACACACTGTCTTCACTCTGTTTTAGGGACACACTGTCTTCATTCTGCTCTAGGAACACACTGTCTTCACTCTGCCTTAGGAACATACTGTCTTTACTCTGCTCTAGGAACACACTGTCTTCACTCTGCATTAGGAACAAACTGTCTTCACTCTGCATTAGGAACACACTGTCTTCACTCTGATTTAGGAACACACTGTCTTAACTCTGCATTAGGAACACACTGTCTTCACTCTGCATTAGGAACACAATATCTTCACTATGCGTTAAGAACACACTGTCTTCACTATGCGTTAGGAACACACTGTCTTCACTCTGCGTTAGGAATATACTGTCTTCACTCTGCTCTAGGAACACACTGTCTTCACTCTGCTCCATGCACGTACACCGCAACTCTGCCTTAGGAACACAATGTCTTCACTCTGCTCTAGGAATACACTGTCTTCACTAGGCAAAAGGAACACACTGTTTTCACTCTGCATGAGGAACACACTGTCTTCATTCTGCTCTAGGAAGACACTGTCTTCACTCGGCATTAGGAACACACTGTTTTCACTGTGCGTTAGGAACACACTGTCTTCATTCTGCTCTAGGAATACACTGCCTTCACTCTGCTCCATACACATACACAGCAACTCTGCGTTAGGAACACACTGTCTTCACTCTGTTTTAGGAACCCACTGTCTTCATTCTGCTCTAGGAACACACTGTCTTCACTCTGCGTTAGGAACATACTGTCTTTGCTCTGCTCTAGGAACACACTGTCTTCACTCTGCATTAGGAACACACTGTCTTCACTCTGCATTAGGAACACACTGTCTTCACTCTGATTTAGGAACAGTGTCTTCACTCTGCTCTAGGAACACACTGTCTTCACTCTGCTCCATGAACATACTTCGCAACTCTGCATTAGGAACGCACTGTCTTCACTCTGCGTTAGGAACACACTGTCTTCATTCTGCTCTAGGAACACACTGTCTTAAATCTGCGTTAGGAACACACTGTCTTCACTATGCGTTAGGAACACACTGTCTTCACACTGCGTTAGGAACACACTGTCTTCACTAGGCGTTAGGAACACACTGTATTCACTCTGCATTAGGAACAAACTGTCTTCACTCTGCTCTAGGAACACACAGTGTTCACTCTGCTCCATGCACATACCCCGCATCTCTGCCTTAGAACACACTGTCTTCACTCTGCTCTAGGAACACACTGTCTTCACTCTGCTAAATGCACATACTTCGCAAATCTGTCTTAGGAACGCACTGTCTTAACTCTGCTTTAGGAACACACTGTCTTCATTCTGCTCTAGAAACACACTGTCTTCACTCTCCCTTAGGAACATACTGTGTTCATTCTGCTCTAGGAACACACTGTCTTCACTCTGCGTTAGGAACACACTGTCTTCACTATGCGTTAGGAACACACTGTCTTCACTATGCGTTAGGAACACACTGTCTTCACTATGCGTTAGGAACACACTGTCTTCACTCTGCTCTAGGAACACACTGTCTTCACTCTGCATTAGGAACATACTGTTTACATTGTGCTCAAGGAAGACACTGTCTTCACTCTGCATTAGGAACACACTGTCTTCACTCTGCATTAGGAACAACTGTCTTCACTCTGCTCTAGGAACACACAGTCTTCACTCTGCTCTATGCACATACCCCGCAACTCTGCGTTAGAACACACTGTCTTCACTCTGCATTAGGAACACACTGTCTTCACTCTGCTCTAGGAACACACTGTCTTCACTCTGCTCCATACACATACTTCGCAACTCTGTGTTAGGGACGCACTGTCTTAACTCTGCTTTAGGAACACTCTGTCTTCACTCTACCCCAAGCACAGACTTCCCAACTCTGCGTTAGGAACGCACTGTATTCACTCTGCGTTAGGAACACACTGTCTTCATTCTGCTCTAGGAACACACTGTCTTCACTCTGCCTTAGGAATATACTGTCTTCACTCTGCTCTAGGAACACACTGTCTTCACTCTGCTCCATGAACGTACACCGCAACTCTTCCTTAGGAACACACTGTCTTCACTCTGCTCTAGGAACACACTGTCTTCACTAGGCATTAGGAACACACTGTTTTCACTCTGCATTAGGAACACACTGTCTTCATTCTGCTCTAGGAAGACACTGTCTTCACTCTGCATTAGGAACACACTGTCTTCACTCTGCATTAGGAACACACTGTCTTCACTCTGCTCTAGGAACACACTGTCTTGACTCTGCTTTATACACATACACAGCAACTCTTCGTTTTGAACACACTGTCTTCACTCTGTTTTAGGGACACACTGTCTTCATTCTGCTCTAGGAACACACTGTCTTCACTCTGCCTTAGGAACATACTGTCTTTACTCTGCTCTAGGAACACACTGTCTTCACTCTGCATTAGGAACAAACTGTCTTCACTCTGCATTAGGAACACACTGTCTTCACTCTGATTTAGGAACACACTGTCTTAACTCTGCATTAGGAACACACTGTCTTCACTCTGCATTAGGAACACAATATCTTCACTATGCGTTAAGAACACACTGTCTTCACTATGCGTTAGGAACACACTGTCTTCACTCTGCGTTAGGAATATACTGTCTTCACTCTGCTCTAGGAACACACTGTCTTCACTCTGCTCCATGCACGTACACCGCAACTCTGCCTTAGGAACACAATGTCTTCACTCTGCTCTAGGAATACACTGTCTTCACTAGGCAAAAGGAACACACTGTTTTCACTCTGCATGAGGAACACACTGTCTTCATTCTGCTCTAGGAAGACACTGTCTTCACTCGGCATTAGGAACACACTGTTTTCACTGTGCGTTAGGAACACACTGTCTTCATTCTGCTCTAGGAATACACTGCCTTCACTCTGCTCCATACACATACACAGCAACTCTGCGTTAGGAACACACTGTCTTCACTCTGTTTTAGGAACACACTGTCTTCATTCTGCTCTAGGAACACACTGTCTTCACTCTGCGTTAGGAACATACTGTCTTTGCTCTGCTCTAGGAACACACTGTCTTCACTCTGCATTAGGAACACACTGTCTTCACTCTGCATTAGGAACACACTGTCTTCACTCTGATTTAGGAACAGTGTCTTCACTCTGCTCTAGGAACACACTGTCTTCACTCTGCTCCATGAACATACTTCGCAACTCTGCGTTAGGAACGCACTGTCTTCACTCTGCGTTAGGAACACACTGTCTTCATTCTGCTCTAGGAACACACTGTCTTAACTCTGCGTTAGGAACACACTGTCTTCACTATGCGTTAGGAACACACTGTCTTCACACTGCGTTAGGAACACACTGTCTTCACTAGGCGTTAGGAACACACTGTATTCACTCTGCATTAGGAACAAACTGTCTTCACTCTGCTCTAGGAACACACAGTGTTCACTCTGCTCCATGCACATACCCCGCATCTCTGCCTTAGAACACACTGTCTTCACTCTGCTCTAGGAACACACTGTCTTCACTCTGCTAAATGCACATACTTCGCAAATCTGTCTTAGGAACGCACTGTCTTAACTCTGCTTTAGGAACACACTGTCTTCATTCTGCTCTAGAAACACACTGTCTTCACTCTCCCTTAGGAACATACTGTCTTCATTCTGCTCTAGGAACACACTGTCTTCACTCTGCGTTAGGAACACACTGTCTTCACTATGCGTTAGGAACACACTGTCTTCACTATGCGTTAGGAACACACTGTCTTCACTATGCGTTAGGAACACACTGTCTTCACTCTGCTCTAGGAACACACTGTCTTCACTCTGCATTAGGAACATACTGTTTACACTGTGCTCAAGGAAGACACTGTCTTCACTCTGCATTAGGAACACACTGTCTTCACTCTGCATTAGGAACAACTGTCTTCACTCTGCTCTAGGAACACACAGTCTTCACTCTGCTCTATGCACATACCCCGCAACTCTGCGTTAGAACACACTGTCTTCACTCTGCATTAGGAACACACTGTCTTCACTCTGCTCTAGGAACACACTGTCTTCACTCTGCTCCATACACATACTTCGCAACTCTGTGTTAGGGACGCACTGTCTTAACTCTGCTTTAGGAACACTCTGTCTTCACTCTACCCCAAGCACAGACTTCCCAACTCTGCGTTAGGAACGCACTGTATTCACTCTGCGTTAGGAACACACTGTCTTCATTCTGCTCTAGGAACACACTGTCTTCACTCTGCCTTAGGAATATACTGTCTTCACTCTGCTCTAGGAACACACTGTCTTCACTCTGCTCCATGAACGTACACCGCAACTCTTCCTTAGGAACACACTGTCTTCACTCTGCATTAGGAACACACTGTCTTCACTCTGCATTAGGAACACACTGTCTTCACTCTGCTCTAGGAACACACTGTCTTGACTCTGCTTTATACACATACACAGCAACTCTTCGTTTTGAACACACTGTCTTCACTCTGTTTTAGGGACACACTGTCTTCATTCTGCTCTAGGAACACACTGTCTTCACTCTGCCTTAGGAACATACTGTCTTTACTCTGCTCTAGGAACACACTGTCTTCACTCTGCATTAGGAACAAACTGTCCTCGCTGCATTAGGAACACACTGTCTTCACTCTGATTTAGGAACACACTGTCTTCACTCTGCATTAGGAACACACTGTCTTCACTCTGCATTAGGAACACAATATCTTCACTATGCGTTAAGAACACACTGTCTTCACTATGCGTTAGGAACACACTGTCTTCACTCTGCGTTAGGAATATACTGTCTTCACTCTGCTCTAGGAACACACTGTCTTCACTCTGCTCCATGCACGTACACCGCAACTCTGCCTTAGGAACACAATGTCTTCACTCTGCTCTAGGAATACACTGTCTTCACTAGGCAAAAGGAACACACTGTTTTCACTCTGCATGAGGAACACACTGTCTTCATTCTGCTCTAGGAACACACTGTCTTCACTCTGCGTTAGGAACACACTGTCTTCACTATGCGTTAGGAACACACTGTCTTCACTATGCGTTAGGAACACACTGTCTTCACTGTGCGTTAGGAACACACTGTCTTCACTCTGCTCTAGGAACACACTGTCTTCACTCTGCTCCATACACATACACAGCAACTCTGCGTTAGGAACACACTGTCTTCACTCTGTTTTAGGAACACACTGTCTTCATTCTGCTCTAGGAACACACTGTCTTCACTCTGCGTTAGGAACATACTGTCTTTACTCTGCTCTAGGAACACACTGTCTTCACTCTGCATTAGGAACACACTGTCTTCACTCTAAATTAGGAACACACTGTCTTCACTCTGATTTAGGAACACTGTCTTCACTCTGCTCTAGGAACACACTGTCTTCACTCTGCTCCATGCACATACTTCGCAACTCTGCGTTAGGAACGCACTGTCTTCACTCTGCGTTAGGACCACACTGTCTTCATTCTGCTCTAGGAACACACTGTCTTCACTCTGCGTTAGGAACACACTGTCTTCACTATGCGTTAGGAACACACTGTCTTCACTATGCGTTAGGAACACACTGTCTTCACTATGCGTTAGGAACACACTGTCTTCACTCTGCTCTAGGAACACACTGTCTTCACTCTGCATTAGGAACACACTGTCTTCACTCTGCTCTAGGAAGACACTGTCTTCACACTGCATTAGGAACACACTGTCTTCACTCTGCATTAGGAACAAACTGTCTTCACTCTGCTCTAGGAACACACAGTCTTCACTCTGCTCCAGGAACGTATACCGCAACACTTCCTTAGGAACACACTGTCTTCACTCTGCGTTACGAACACACTGTCTTCATTCTGCTCTAGGAACACACTGTCTTCACTCTGCGTTAGGAATATACTGTCTTCACTCTGCTCTAGGAAGACACTGTCTTCACTCTGCCTTAGGAACACACTGTTTTCACTCTGCATTAGGAATACACTGTCTTCATTCTGCTCTAGGAAGACACTGTCTTCACTCTGCATTAGGAAGACTCTGTCTTCACTCTGCCTTAGGAACACACTGTCTTCACTATGTGTTAGGAACACACAGTCTTCATTCTGCTCTAGGAACACACTGTCTTCACTCTGCGTTAGGAACACACTGTCTTCACTATGCGTTAGAAACACACTGTTTTCACTATGCGTTAGGAACACACTGTCTTCACTTCCTCTAGGAACACACTGTCTTCACTCTGCATTAGGAACACACTGTCTTCACTCTACTCTAGGAACACACTGTCTTCACTCTGCTCCATGCACATACTTCGCAACTCTGTATTAGGAACGCACTGTCTTAACTCTGCTTTAGTAACACTCTGTCTTCACTCTACTCCATGCACATACTTCCCAACTCTGCGTTAGGAACGCACTGTCTTCACTCTGCGTTAGGAACACACTGTCTTCATTCTGCTCTAGGAACACACTGTCTTCACTCTGCCTTAGGAATATACTGTCTTCACTCTGCTCTAGGAACACACTGTCTTCACTCTGCTCCATGAATGTACACCGCAACTCTTCCTTAGGAACACACTGTCTTCACTCTGCTCTAGGAACACACTGTCTTCACTAGGCATTAGGAACACACTCTTTTCACTCTGCATTAGGAACACACTGTCTTCATTCTGCTCTAGGAAGACACTGTCTTCACTCTGCATTAGGAACACACTGTCTTCACTCTGCTCTAGGAACACACTGTCTTCACTCTGCTCCATACACATACACAGCAACTCTTCGTTTGGAACACACTGTCTTCACTCTGTTTTAGGAACACACTGTCTTCATTTTGCTCTAGGAACACTCTGTCTTCACTCTGCGTTAGGAACATACTCTTTACTCTGCTCTAGGAACACACTGTCTTCACTCTGCATTAGGAACACACTGTCTTCACTCTGCATTAGGAACACACTGTCTTCACTCTGATTTAGGAACACACTGTCTTCACTCTGCATTAGGAACACACTGTCTTCACTCTGCATTAGGAACACACTATCTTCACTATGCGTTAAGAACACACTGTCTTCACTATGCGTTAGGAACACACTGTCTTCACTCTGCGTTAGGAATATACTGTCTTCACTCTGCTCTAGGAACACACTGTCTTCACTCTGCTCAATGCACGTACACCGCAACTCTGCCTTAGGAACACACTGTCTTCACTCTGCTCTAGGAAGACACTGTCCTCACTAGGCAAAAGGAACACACTGTTTTCACTCTGCATGAGGAACACACTGTCTTCATTCTGCTCTGGAACACACTGTCTTCACTCTACGTTAGGAACACACTGTCTTCACTATGCGTTAGGAAAACACTGTCTTCACTATGCGTTAGGAACACACTGTCTTCACTGTGCGTTAGGAACACACTGTCTTCACTCTGCTCTAGGAACACACTGTCTTCACTCTGCTCCATACACATACACAGCAACTCTGCGTTAGGAACACTCTGTCTTCACTCTGTTTTAGGAACACACTGTCTTCATTCTGCTCTAGGAACACACTGTCTTCACTCTGCGTTAGGAACATACTGTCTTTATTCTGCTCTAGGAACACACTGTCTTCACTCTGCATTAGGAACACACTGTCTTCACTCTGAATTAGGAACACACTGTCTTCACTCTGATTTAGGAACACTGTCTTCACTCTGCTCTAGGAACACACTGTCTTCACTCTGCTCCATACACATACTTCGCAACTCTGCGTTAGGAACGCACTGTCTTCACTCTGCGTTAGGACCACACTGTCTTCATTCTGCTCTAGGAACACACTGTCTTCACTCTGCGTTAGGAACACACTGTCTTCACTATGCGTTAGGAACACACTGTCTTCACTATGCGTTAGGAACACACTGTCTTCACTCTGCTCTAGGAACACACTGTCTTCACTCTGCATTAGGAACACAATGTCTTCATTCTGCATTAGGAACAAACTGTATTCACTCTGCTCTAGGAACACACAGTCTTCACTCTGCTCCAGGCACATAGCCTGCAACTCTGCGTTAGGAACACTGTCTTAACTCTGCTCTAGGAACACACTGTCTTCACTCTGCATTAAAAATACACTGTCTTCACTCTGCATTAGGAACACACTGTCTTCACTCTGCTCTAGGAACACACTGTCTTCACTCTGCTAAATGCACATACTTCGCAAATCTGTCTTAGGAACGCACTGTCTTAACTCTGCTTTAGGAACACACTGTCTTCATTCTGCTCTAGAAACACACTGTCTTCACTCTCCCTTAGGAACATACTGTGTTCATTCTGCTCTAGGAACACACTGTCTTCACTCTGCGTTAGGAACACACTGTCTTCACTATGCGTTAGGAACACACTGTCTTCACTATGCGTTAGGAACACACTGTCTTCACTATGCGTTAGGAACACACTGTCTTCACTCTGCTCTAGGAACACACTGTCTTCACTCTGCATTAGGAACATACTGTTTACACTGAGCTCAAGGAAGACACTGTCTTCACTCTGCATTAGGAACACACTGTCTTCACTCTGCATTAGGAACAACTGTCTTCACTCTGCTCTAGGAACACACAGTCTTCACTCTGCTCTATGCACATACCCCGCAACTCTGCGTTAGAACACACTGTCTTCACTCTGCATTAGGAACACACTGTCTTCACTCTGCTCTAGGAACACACTGTCTTCACTCTGCTCCATACACATACTTCGCAACTCTGTGTTAGGGACGCACTGTCTTAACTCTGCTTTAGGAACACTCTGTCTTCACTCTACCCCAAGCACAGACTTCCCAACTCTGCGTTAGGAACGCACTGTATTCACTCTGCGTTAGGAACACACTGTCTTCATTCTGCTCTAGGAACACACTGTCTTCACTCTGCCTTAGGAATATACTGTCTTCACTCTGCTCTAGGAACACACTGTCTTCACTCTGCTCCATGAACGTACACCGCAACTCTTCCTTAGGAACACACTGTCTTCACTCTGCTCTAGGAACACACTGTCTTCACTAGGCATTAGGAACACACTGTTTTCACTCTGCATTAGGAACACACTGTCTTCATTCTGCTCTAGGAAGACACTGTCTTCACTCTGCATTAGGAACACACTGTCTTCACTCTGCATTAGGAACACACTGTCTTCACTCTGCTCTAGGAACACACTGTCTTGACTCTGCTTTATACACATACACAGCAACTCTTCGTTTTGAACACACTGTCTTCACTCTGTTTTAGGGACACACTGTCTTCATTCTGCTCTAGGAACACACTGTCTTCACTCTGCCTTAGGAACATACTGTCTTTACTCTGCTCTAGGAACACACTGTCTTCACTCTGCATTAGGAACAAACTGTCTTCACTCTGCATTAGGAACACACTGTCTTCACTCTGATTTAGGAACACACTGTCTTCACTCTGCATTAGGAACACACTGTCTTCACTCTGCATTAGGAACACAATATCTTCACTATGCGTTAAGAACACACTGTCTTCACTATGCGTTAGGAACGAACTGTCTTCACTCTGCGTTAGGAATATACTGTCTTCACTCTGCTCTAGGAACACACTGTCTTCACTCTGCTCCATGCACGTACACCGCAACTCTGCCTTAGGAACACAATGTCTTCACTCTGCTCTAGGAATACACTGTCTTCACTAGGCAAAAGGAACACACTGTTTTCACTCTGCATGAGGAACACACTGTCTTCATTCTGCTCTAGGAAGACACTGTCTTCACTCGGCATTAGGAACACACTGTTTTCACTGTGCGTTAGGAACACACTGTCTTCACTCTGCTCTAGGAATACACTGCCTTCACTCTGCTCCATACACATACACAGCAACTCTGCGTTAGGAACACACTGTCTTCACTCTGTTTTAGGAACACACTGTCTTCATTCTGCTCTAGGAACACACTGTCTTCACTCTGCGTTAGGAACATACTGTCTTTGCTCTGCTCTAGGAACACACTGTCTTCACTCTGCATTAGGAACACACTGTCTTCACTCTGCATTAGGAACACACTGTCTTCACTCTGATTTAGGAACAGTGTCTTCACTCTGCTCTAGGAACACACTGTCTTCACTCTGCTCCATGCACATACTTCGCAACTCTGCGTTAGGAACGCACTGTCTTCACTCTGCGTTAGGAACACACTGTCTTCATTCTGCTCTAGGAACACACTGTCTTAACTCTGCGTTAGGAACACACTGTCTTCACTATGCGTTAGGAACACACTGTCTTCACTATGCGTTAGGAACACACTGTCTTCACTAGGCGTTAGGAACACACTGTCTTCACTCTGCATTAGGAACAAACTGTCTTCACTCTGCTCTAGGAACACACAGTGTTCACTCTGCTCCATGCACATACCCCGCATCTCTGCCTTAGAACACACTGTCTTCACTCTGCTCTAGGAACACACTGTCTTAACTCTGCATTAGGAACACACTGTCTTCACTCTGCATTAGGAACACACTGTCTTCACTCTGCTCTAGGAACACACTGTCTTCACTCTGCATTAGGAATATACTGTCTTCACTCTGCTCTAGGAAGACACTGTCTTCACTCTGCCTTAGGAACACACTGTTTTCACTCTGCATTAGGAACACACTGTCTTCATTCTGCTCTAGGAAGACACTGTCTTCACTCTGCATTAGGAAGACTCTGTCTTCACTCTGCTTTAGGAACACACTGTCTTCACTATGTGTTAGGAACACACTGTCTTCATTCTGCTCTAGGAACACACTGTCTTCACTCTGCGTTAGGAACACAATGTCTTCACTATGCGTTAGAAACACACTGTTTTCACTATGCGTTAGGAACACACTGTCTTCACTTGCTCTAGGAACACACTGTCTTCACTCTGCATTAGGAACACACTGTCTTCATTCTGCGTTAGGAACAAACTGTCTTCACTCTGCTCTAGGAACACACAGTCTTCACTCTGCTCCATGCACATAGCCTGCAACTCTGCGTTAGGAACACTGTCTTCACTCTGCTCTAGGAACACAATGTCTTCACTCTGCATTAAAAATACACTGTCTTCACTCTGCATTAGGAACACACTGTCTTCACTCTGCTCTAGGAACACACTGTCTTCACTCTGCTAAATGCACATACTTCGCAACTCTGTCTTAGGAACGCACTGTCTTAACTCTGCTTTAGATACACACTGTCTTCATTCTGCTCTAGAAACACACTGTCTTCACTCTCCCTTAGGAACATACTGTCTTCACTCCGCTCTAGGACACACTGTCTTCACTCTGCTCCATGCACGTACACCACAACTCTGCGTTAGGAACACACTGTCTTCACTCAGCTCTAGGAACACACTGTCTTCACTCTGCTCCATACACATACACAGCAACTCTTCGTTAGGAACACACTGTCTTCACTCTGTTTTAGGAACACACTGTCTTCATTCTGCTCTAGGAACACACTGTCTTCAATATGTGTTAGGAACACACTGTATTCACTCAGCTCTAGGAACAAACTGTTTTCACTGTGCATTACGAACACACTGTCTTCACTCTGCTCTAGGAACACACTGTCTTCATTTTTCCTTAGGAACACACTGTCTTCAATATGTGTTAGGAACACACTGTATTCACTCAGCTCTAGGAACACACTGTCTTCACTATGCATTAGGAACACACTGTCTTCACTAGGCGTTAGGAACACACTGTCTTCACTCTGCTCTAGGAACACACTGTCTTCACTCTGCATTAGGAACACACTGTCTTCACTCTGCTCTAGGAAGACACTGTCTTCACTCTGCTGTAGGAACACACAGTCTTCACTCTGCTCCATGCACATACCCCGCAACTCTGCCTTAGAACACACTGTCTTCACTCTGCATTAGGAACACACTGTCTTCACTCTGCATTAGGAACACACTGTCTTCACTCTGCTCTAGGAACACACTGTCTTCACTCTGCTCCATGCACATACTTCGCAACTCTGCGTTAGGAACGCACTGTCTTCACTCTGCGTTACGAACACACTGTCTTCATTCTGCTCTAGGAAGACACTATCTTCACTCTTCCTTAGGAACACCTTGTTTTCACTCTGCATTAGGAACACACTGTCTTCATTCTGCTCTAGGAAGACACTGTCTTCACTCTGCATTAGGAGGACTCTGTCTTCACTCTGCCTTAGGAACACACTGTCTTCACTATGTGTTAGGAACACAGTGTCTTCATTCTGCTCTAGGAACACACTGTCTTCACTCTGCGTTAGGAACACAATGTCTTCACTATGCGTTAGGAACACACTGTCTTCACTATGCGTTAGGAACACACTGTCTTCACTTGCTCTAGGAACACACTGTCTTCACTCTGCATTAGGAACACACTGTCTTCATTCTGCATTAGGAACAAACTGTCTTCACTCTGCTCTAGGAACACACAGTCTTTACTCTCCTCCATGCACATACCCTGCAACTTGCGCTAGGAACACTGTCTTCACTCTGCTCTAGGAACACACTGTCTTCACTCTATATTAAAAATACACTGTTTTCACTCTGCATTAGGAACACACTGTGTTCACTCTGCTCTAGGAACACACTGTCTTCACTCTGCATTAGGAACACACTATCTTCACTATGCGTTAAGAACACACTGTCTTCACTATGCGTTAGGAACAAACTGTCTTCACTCTGCGTTAGGAATATACTGTCTTCACTCTGCTCTAGGAACACACTGTCTTCACTCTGCTCCACGCACGTACACCGCAACTCTGCCTTAGGAACACACTGTCTTCACTCTGCTCTAGGAATACACTGTCTTCACTAGGCAAAAGGAACACACTGTTTTCACTCTGCATGAGGAACACACTGTCTTCATTCTGCTCTAGGAAGACACTGTCTTCACGCTGCTCCATACACATACACAGCAACTCTGCATTAGGAACACACTGTCTTCACTCTGTTTTAGGAACACACTGTCTTCATTCTGCTCTAGGAACACACTGTCTTCACTCTGCGTTAGGAACATACTGTCTTTACTCTGCTCTAGGAACACATTGTCTTCACTCTGCATTAGGAACACACTGTCTTCACTCTGCATTAGGAACACACTGTCTTCACTCTGTTTTAGGAACAGTGTCTTCACTCTGCTCTAGGAACACTCTGTCTTCACTCTGCTCCATGCACATACTTCGCAACTCATCGTTAGGAACGCACTGTCTTCACTCTGCGTTAGGAACACACTGTCTTCATTCTGCTCTAGGAACACACTGTCTTCACTCTGCGTTAGGAACACACTGTCTTCACTATGCGTTAGGAACACACTGTCTTCACTATGCGTTAGGAACACACTGTCTTCACTAGGCGTTAGGAACACACTGTCTTCACTCTGCTCTAGGAACACACTGTCTTCACTCTGCATTAGGAACACACTGTCTTCACTCTGCTCTTGGAAGACACTGTCTTCACTCTGCATTAGGAACACACTGTCTTCACTCTGCATTAGGAACAAACTGTCTTCACTCTGCTCTAGGAACACACAGTCTTCACTCTGCTCCATGCACATACCCTGCAACTTGCGCTAGGAACACTGTCTTCACTCTGCTCTAGGAACACACTGTCTTCACTCTGCATTAAAAATACACTGTCTTCACTCTGCATTAGGAACACACTGTGTTCACTCTGCTCTAGGAAAACACTGTCTTCACTCTGCTAAATGCACATACTTCGCAACTCTGTCTTAGGAACGCACTGTCTTAACTCTGCTTTAGGAACACACTGTCTTCATTCTGCTCTAGAAACACACTGTCTTCACTCTCCCTTAGGAACATACTGTCTTCACTCCGCTCTAGGACACACTGTCTTCACTCTGCTCCATGCACGTACACCAAAACTCTGCGTTAGTAACACACTGTCTTCACTCTGCTCTAGGAACACTCTGTCTTCACTATGCTTTAGGAACAAACTGTTTTCACTGTGCATTACGAACACACTGTCTTCACTCTGCTCTAGGAACACACTGTCTTCATTCTGCCTTAGGAACACACTGTCTTCACTATGTGTTAGGAACACACTGTCTTCACTCTGCTCTAGGAACACACTGTCTTCATTCTGCCCTAGGAACACACTGTCTTCACTATGCGTTAGGAACACACTGTCTTCACTATGCGTTAGGAACACACTGTCTTCACTATGCGTTAGGAACACACTGTCTTCACTCTGCTCTAGGAACACACTGTCTTCACTCTGCATTAGGAACACACTGTTTTCACTCTGCTCTAGGAAGACACTGTCTTCACTCTGCTCTAGGAACACACAGTCTTCACTCTGCTCCATGCACATACCCCGCAACTCTGCATTAGAACACACTGTCTTCACTCTGCATTAGGAACACACTGTCTTCACTCTGCTCTAGGAACACACTGTCTTCACTCTGCTCCATGCACATACTTCGCAACTCTGTGTTAGGAATGCACTGTCTTATCTCTGCTTTAGGAACACTCTGTCTTCACTCTACTCCATGCACATACTTCCCAACTCTGCGTTACGAACGCACTGTCTTCACTCTGCGTTAGGAACACACTGTCTTCATTCTGCTCTAGAAACACACTGTCTTCACTCTGCCTTAGGAATATACTGTCTTCACTCTGCTCTAGGAACACACTATCTTCACTCTGCTCCATGAACGTACACCGCAACTCTTCCTTAGGAACACACTGTCTTCACTCTGCTCTAGGAACATACTGTCTTCACTAGGCATTAGGAACACACTCTTTTCACGCTGCATTAGGAACACACTGTCTTCATTCTGCTCTAGGAAGACACTGTCTTCACTCTGCATTAGGAACACACTGTCTTCACTCTGCATTAGGAACACACAGTCTTCACTCTGCTCTAGGAACACACTGTCTTGACTCTGCTCCATACACATACACAGCAACTCTTCGTTTGGAACACACTGTCTTCACTCTGTTTTAGGAACACACTGTCTTCATTCTGCTCTAGGAACACACTGTCTTCACTCTGCGTTAGGAACATACTGTCTTTACTCTGCTCTAGGAACACACTGTCTTCACTCTGCATTAGGAACACACTGTCTTCACTCTGCATTAGGAACACACTGTCTTCACTCTGATTTAGGAACACACTGTCTTCACTCTGCATTAGGAACACACTGTCTTCACTCTGCATTAGGAACACACTATCTTCACTATGCATTAAGAACACACTGTCTTCACTATGCGTTAGGAACACACTGGCCTCACTATGCGTTAGGAACACACTGTCTTCACTCTGCTTTAGGAGCAAACTGTCTTCACTCTGCTCTAGGAACACACAGTCTTCACTCTGCTCCATTCACATACCCCGCAACTCTGCATTAGGAACACACTGTCTTCACTCTGCCCTAGGAAGACACTGTCTTCACTCTGCATTAGGAACACACTGTCTTCACTCTGCATTAGGAGCAAACTGTCTTCACTCTGCTCTAGGAACACACAGTCTTCACTCTGCTCCATGCACATACCCCGCAACTCTGCGTTAGAACACACTGTCTTCACTCTGCTCTAGGAACACACTGTCTTCACTCTGCATTAGGAACACACTGTCTTCACTCTGCATTAGGAACACACAGTCTTCACTCTGCTCTAGGAACACACTGTCTTCACTCTGCTCCATACACATACACAGCAACTCTTCGTTAGGAACACACTGTCTTCAATCTGTTTTAGGAACACACTGTCTTCATTCTGCTCTGGGAACACACTGTCTTCACTCTTCGTTAGGAACATACTGTCTTTACTCTGCTCTAGGAACACACTGTCTTCACTCTGCTTTAGGAACACTCTGTCTTCACTCTACTCCATGCACATACTTCCCAACTCTGCGTTAGGAACGCACTGTCTTCACCCTACATTAGGAACACACTGTCTTCACTATGCGTTAAGAACACACTGTCTTCACTATGCGTTAGGAACACACTGTCTTCACTATGCGTTAGGAACACACTGTCTTCACTCGCTCTAGGAACACACTGTCTTCACTCTGCATTAGGAACACACTGTCTTCACTCTGCCCTAGGAAGACACTGTCTTCACTCTGCATAGGAACACACTGTCTTCACTCTGCATTAGGAACAACTGTCTTCACTCTGCTCTAGGAAGACACAGTCTTCACTCTGCTCCATGCACATACCCCGCAACTCTGCATTAGAACACACTGTCTTCACTCTGCATTAGGAACCCACTGTCTTCACTCTGCTCTAGGAACACACTGTCTTCACTCTGCTCCATGCACATACTTCGCAACTCTGTGTTAGGAACGCACTGTTTTATCTCTGCTTTAGGAACACTCTGTCTTCACTCTACTCCATGCACATACTTCCCAACTCTGCGTTACGAACGCACTGTCTTCACTCTGCGTTAGGAACACACTGTCTTCATTCTGGTCTAGGAACACACTGTCTTCACTCTGCCTTAGGAATATACTGTCTTCACTCTGCTCTAGGAACACACTGTCTTCACTCTGCTCCATGAACGTACACCGCAACTCTTCCTTAGGAACACACTGTCTTCACTCTGCTCTAGGAACACACTGTCTTCACGAGGCATTAGGAACACACTCTTTTCACTCTGCATTAGGAACACACTGTCTTCATTCTGCTCTAGGAAGACACTGTCTTCACTCTGCATTAGGAACACACTGTCTTCACTCTGCATTAGGAACACACTGTCTTCACTCTGCTCTAGGAACACACTGTCTTGACTCTGCTCCATACACATACACAGCAACTCTTCGTTTGGAACACACTGTCTTCACTCTGTTTTAGGAACACACTGTCTTCATTCTGCTCTAGGAACACACTGTCTTCACTCTGCGTTAGGAACATACTGTCTTTACTCTGCTCTAGGAACACACTGTCTTCACTCTGCATTAGGAACACACTGTCTTCACTAGGCATTAGGAACACCCTGTTCACTCTGATTTAGGAACACACTGTCTTCACTCTGCATTAGGAACACACTGTCTTCACTCTGCATTAGGAACACACTATCTTCACTATGCATTAAGAACACACTGTCTTCACTATGCGTTAGGGACACACTGTCTTCACTATGCGTTAGGAACACACTGTCTTCACTCTGCATTAGGAGCAAACTGTCTTCACTCTGTTCTAGGAACACACAGTCTTCACTCTGCTCCATTCACATACCCCGCAACTCTGCATTAGGAACACACTGTCTTCACTCTGCCCTAGGAAGACACTGTCTTCACTCTGCATTAGGAACACACTGTCTTCACTCTGCATTAGGAGCAAACTGTCTTCACTCTGCTCTAGGAACACACAGTCTTCACTCTGCTCCATGCACATACCCCGCAACTCTGCATTAGAACACACTGTCTTCACTCTGCTCTAGGAACACACTGTCTTCACTCTGCATTAGGAACACACTGTCTTCACTCTGCATTAGGAACACACAGTCTTCACTCTGCTCTAGGAACACACTGTCTTCACTCTGCTCCATACACATACACAGCAACTCTTCGTTAGGAACACACTGTCTTCAATCTGTTTTAGGAACACACTGTCTTCATTCTGCTCTAGGAACACACTGTCTTCACTCTTCGTTAGGAACATACTGTCTTTACTCTGCTCTAGGAACACACTGTCTTCACTCTGCTTTAGGAACACAATGTCTTCACTCTACTCCATGCACATACTTCCCAACTCTGCGTTAGGAACGCACTGTCTTCACCCTGCATTAGGAACACACTGTCTTCACTATGCGTTAAGAACACACTGTCTTCACTATGCGTTAGGAACACACTGTCTTCACTATGCGTTAGGAACACACTGTCTTCACTCGCTCTAGGAACACACTGTCTTCACTCTGCATTAGGAACACACTGTCTTCACTCTGCCCTAGGAAGACACTGTCTTCACTCTGCATTAGGAACACACTGTCTTCACTCTGCATTAGGAACACACTGTCTTCACTCTGCTCCATGAACGTACACCGCAACTCTTCCTTAGGAACACACTGTCTTCACTCTGCTCTAGGAACACACTGTCTTCACTAGGCATTAGGAACACACACTTTTCACTCTGCATTAGGAACTGACTGTCTTCATTCTGCTCTAGGAAGACACTGTCTTCACTCTACATTAGGAACACACTGTCTTCACTCTGCATTAGGAACACACTGTCTTCATCTGCATTAGGAACACACTGTTTTCACTCTGCTCTAGGAACACACTGTCTTGACTCTGCTCCATACACATACACAGCAACTCTTCATTTGGAACACACTGTCTTCACTCTGTTTTAGGAACACACTGTCTTCATTCTGCTCTAGGAACACACTGTCTTCACTCTGCATTAGGAACACACTGTCTTCACTCTGCCCTAGGAAGACACTGTCTTCACTCTGCATAAGGAACACACTATCTTCACTATGCGTTAAGAACACACTGTCTTCACTATGCGTTAGGAACACACTGTCTTCACTATGCGTTAGGAACACACTGTCTTCACTCTGCTCTAGGAACACACTGTCTTCACTCTGCATTAGGAACACACTGTTTTCACTCTGCTCTAGGAAGACACTGTCTTCACTCTGCATTA
Source organism: Microtus pennsylvanicus (assembly GCF_037038515.1). Classification (NCBI taxonomy): domain Eukaryota; kingdom Metazoa; phylum Chordata; class Mammalia; order Rodentia; family Cricetidae; genus Microtus; species Microtus pennsylvanicus. The sequence goes on from NC_134601.1 coordinate 108,671,984, forward strand.
GGAACACACTGTCTTCACTCTGCATTAGGAACAACTGTCTTCACTCTGCTCTAGGAACACACAGTCTTCACTCTGCTCCATGCACATACCCCGCAACTCTGCGTTAGAACACGCTGTCTTCACTCTGCTCTAGGAACACACTGTCTTCACTCTGCTCTAGGAGCACTCTGTCTTCACTCTACTCCATGCACATACTTCCCAACTCTGCGTTAGGAACGCACTGTCTTCACTCTGCGTTAGGAACACACTGTCTTCATTCTGCTCTAGGAACACACTGTCTTCACTCTGCCTTAGGAATATACTGTCTACACTCTGCTCTAGGAACACACTGTCTTCACTCTGCTCCATGAACGTACACCGCAACTCTTCCTTAGGAACACACTGTCTTCACTCTGCTCTAGGAACACACTGTCTTCACTAGGCATTAGGAACACACTCTTTTCACTCTGCATTAAGAACACACTGTCTTCATTCTGCTCTAGGAAGACACTGTCTTCACTCTGCATTAGGAACACACTGTCTTCACTCTGCATTAGGAACACACTGTCTTCACTCTGCTCTAGGAACACACTGTCTTGACTCTGCTCCATACACATACACAGCAACACTTCGTTTGGAACACACTGTCTTCACTCTGTTTTAGGAACACACTGTCTTCATTCTGCTCTAGGAACACATTGTCTTCACTCTGCGTTAGGAACATACTGTCTTTACTCTGCTCTAGGAACACACTGTCTTCACTCTGCATTAGGAACACACTGTCTTCACTCTGCATTAGGAACACCCTGTTCACTCTGATTTAGGAACACACTGTCTTCACTCTGCATTAGGAACACACTGTCTTCACTCTGCATTAGGAACACACTATCTTCACTATGCGTTAAGAACAGACTGTCTTCATTATGCTTTAGGAACACACTGTCTTCACTATGCGTTAGGAACACACTGTCTTCACTCTGCTCTAGGAACACACTGTCTTCATTCTGCATTAGGAACACACTGTCTTCACTCTGCTCTAGGAAGACACTGTCTTCACTCTGCATTAGGAACACACTGTCTTCACACTGCATTAGGAGCAAACTGTCTTCACTCTGCTCTAGGAACACACAGTCTTCACTCTGCCTCATGCACATACCCCGCAACTCTGCGTTAGCACACACTGTCTTCACCCTGCTCTAGGAACACACTGTCTTCACTCTGCATTAGGAACACACTGTCTTCACTCTGCATTAGGAACACACTGTCATCACTCTGCTCTAGGAACACACTGTCTTCACTCTGCTCTATACACATACACAGCAACTCTTCGTTAGGAACACACTGTCTTCACTCTGTTTTAGGAACACACTGTCTTCATTCTGCTCTAGGAACACACTGTCTTCACTCTGCGTTAGGAACATACTGTCTTTACTCTGCACTAGGAACACACTGTCTTCACTCTGCTTTAGGAACACTCTGTCTTCACTCTACTCCATGCACATACTTCCCAACTCTGCGTTAGGAACGCACTGTCTTCACCCTGCGTTAGGAACACACTGTCTTCATTCTGCTCTAGGAACACACTGTCTTCACTCTGCCTTAGGAATATAATGTCTTCACTCTGATCTAGGAACACACTGTTTTCACTCTGCTCCATGAACGTACACCGCAACTCTTCCTTAGGAACACACTGTCTTCACTCTGCTCTAGGAACACACTGTCTTCACTAGGCATTAGGAACACACTCTTTTCACTTTACATTAGGAACACACTGTCTTCATTCTGCTCTAGGAAGACACTGTCTTCACTCTGCATTAGGAACACACTGTCTTCACTCTGCATTAGGAACACACTGTCTTCACTGTGCTCTAGGAACACACTGTCTTGACTCTGCTCCATACACATACACAGCAACTCTTCGTTTGGAACACACTGTCTTCACTCTGTTTTAGGAACAGACTGTCTTCATTCTGCTCTAGGAACACACTGTCTTCACTCTGCGTAAGGAACATACTCTCTTTACTCTGCTCTAGGAACACACTGTCTTCACTCTGCATTAGGAACACACTGTCTTCACTCTGCATTAGGAACACACTGTCTTCACTCTGATTTAGGAACACACTGTCTTCACTCTGCATTAGGAACACACTGTCTTCACTCTGCATTAGGAACACACTGTCTTCACTATGCGTTAAGAACACACTGTCTTCACTATGCATTAGGAACACACTGTCTTCACTATGCGTTAGGAACACAGTCTTCACTCTGCTCTAGGAAGTCACTGTCTTCACTCTGCATTAGGAACACACTGTCTTCACTCTGCCCTAGGAAGACACTGTCTTCACTCTGCATTAGGAACACACTGTCTTCACTCTGCATTAGGAACAAACTGTCTTCACTCTGCTCTAGGAACACACAGTCTTCACTCTGCTTCATGCACATACCCCGCAACACTGCGTTAGAACACACTGTCTTCACTCTGCTCCAGGAACACACTGTCTTCACTCTGCATTAGGAAGACACTGTCTTCACTCTGCATTAGGAACACACTGTCTTCACTCTGCTCTAGGAACACACTGTCTTCACTCTGCTCCATACACATACACAGCAACTCTTCGTTAGGAACACACTGTCTTCACTCTGTTTTAGGAACACACTGTCTTCATTCTGCTCTAGGAACACACTGTCTTCACTCTGCGTTAGGAACATACTGTCTTTACTCTGCTCTAGGAACACACTGTCTTACTCTGCAATAGGAACACACTGTCTTCACTCTGCTCTAGGAAGACACTGTCTTCATTCTGCCTTAGGAACACACTGTCTTCACTCTGCGTTAGGAATACACTGTGTTCACTATTTGTTAGGAACACACTGTCTTCTCTATGCGTTACGAACACACTGTCTTCATTTGCTATAGGAACACACTGTCTTCACTCTGCATTAGGAACACACTGTCTTCATTCTTCATTAGGAACAAACTGTCTTCACTCTGCTCTAGGAACACACAGTCTTCACTCTGCTCCATGCACATACCCCGCAACTCTGCGTTTGAACACACTGTTTTCACTCTGCACTAGGAACACACTGTCTTCACTCTGCATTAGGAACACACTGTCTTCACTCTGCATTAGGAACAACTGTCTTCACTCTGTCCTAGGAACACACAGTCTTCACTCTGCTCCATGCACATACCCCGCACCTCTGCGTTAGAACACACTGTATTCACTCTGCATTAGGAACACACTGTCTTGACTCTGCTCTAGGAACACACTGTCTTCACTCTGCATTAGGAACACACTATCTTCACTATGCGTTAAGAACACACTGTCTTCACTATGAGTTAGGAACACACTGTCTTCACTATGCGTTAGGAACACACTGTCTTCACTCTGCTCTAGGAACACACTGTCTTCACTCTGCATTAGGAACACACTGTCTTCACTCTGCTCTAGGAAGACACTGTCTTCACTCTGCATTAGGAACACACTGTCTTCACTCTGCATTAGGAGCAAACTGTCTTCACTCTGCTCTAGGAACACACAGTCTTCACTCTGCTCCATGCACATACCCAGCAACTCTGCGTTAGAACACACTGTCTTCACTCTGCATTAGGAACACACTGTCTTCACTCTGCATTAGGAACACACTGTCTTCACTCTGCATTAGGAACACACTGTCTTCACTCTGATCTAGGAACACACTGTCTTCACTCTGCTCCATACACATACACAGCAACTCTTCGTTAGGAACACACTGTCTTCAATCTGTTTTAGGAACACACTGTCTTCATTCTGCTCTAGGAACACACTGTCTTCACTCGGCGTTAGGAACATACTGTCTTTACTCTGCTCTAGGAACACACTGTCTTCACTCTGCTTTACGAACACTCTGTCTTCACTCTACTCCATGCACATACTTCCCAACTCTGCGTTAGGAATGCACTGTCTTCACCCTGCGTTAGGAACACACTGTCTTCATTCTGCTCTAGGAACACACTGTCTTCACTCTACCTTAAATGTAATGTCATCACTCTGCTCTAGGAACACACTGTCTTCACTCTGCTCCATGAACGTACACCGCAACACTTCCTTAGGAACACACTGTCTTCACTCTGCTCTAGGAACACACTGTCTTCACTAGGCATTAGGAACACACTCTTTTCACTCTACATTAGGAACACACTGTCTTCATTCTGCTCTAGGAAGACACTGTCATCACTCTGCATTAGGAACACACTGTCTTCACTCTGCATTAGGAACACACTGACTTCACTCTGCTCTAGGAACACACTGTCTTGACTCTGCTCCATACACATACACAGCAACTCTTCGTTTGGAACACACTGTCTTCACTCTCTTTTAGGAACACACTGTCTTCATTCTGCTCTAGGAACACACTGTCTTCACTCTGCGTTAGGAACATACTGTCTTTACTCTGCTCTAGGAACACACTGTCTTCACTCTGCATTAGGAACACACTGTCTTCACTCTGCATTAGGAACACACTGTCTTCACTCTGATTTAGGAACACACTGTCTTCACTCTGCATTAGGAACACACTGTCTTCACTCTGCATTAGGAACACACTGTCTTCACTATGCGTTAAGAACACACTGTCTTCACTATGCGTTAAGAACACACTGTCTTCACTATGCGTTAGGAACACACTGTCTTCACTATGCGTTAGGAACACACTGTCTTATCTGCTCTAGGAACACACTGTCTTCACTCTGCATTAGGAACACACTGTCTTCACTCTGCCCTAGGAAGACACTGTCTTCACTCTGCATTAGGAACACACTGTCTTCAGTCTGCATTAGGAACATACTGTCTTCACTCTGCTCTAGGAACACACAGTCTTCACTCTGCTTCATGCACATACCCCGCAACTCTGCGTTAGAACACACTGTCTTCACTCTGCTCTAGGAACACACTGTCTTCACTCTGCATTAGGAACACACTGTCTTCACTCTGCATTAGGAACACACTGTCTTCACTCTGCTCTAGGAACACACTGTCTTCACTAGGCATTAGGAACACACTCTTTTCACTCTGCATTAGGAACACACTGTCTTCATTCTGCTCTAGGAAGACACTGTCTTCACTCTGCATTAGGAACACACTGTCTTCACTCTGCATTAGGAACACACTGTCTTCACTCTCCTCTAGGAACACACTGTCTTGACTCTGCTCCATACACATACACAGCAACTCTTCGTTTGGAACACACTGTCTTCACTCTGTTTTACGAACACACTAGCCTGGTCTACAAGAGCTAGTTCCAGGACAGCCTCCAAAGCCACAGAGAAACCCTGTCTCGAAAAACCAAACCAAAAAAAAAAAAAAAAAAAAGGAACACACTGTCTTCATTCTGCTCTAGGAACACACTGTCTTCACTCTGCTCTGGGAACACACTGTCTTCACTCTGCATTAGGAACACACTGTCTTCACTCTGCCCTAGGAAGACACTGTCTTCACTCTGCATTAGGAACACACTATCTTCACTATGCGTTAAGAACACACTGTCTTCACTATGAGTTAGGAACACACTGTCTTCACTATGCGTTAGGAACACAGTCTTCACTCTGCTCTAGGAAGTCACTGTCTTCACTCTGCATTAGGAACACACTGTCTTCACTCTGCCCTAGGAAGACACTGTCTTCACTCTGCATTAGGAACACACTGTCTTCACTCTGCATTAGGAACAAACTGTCTTCACTCTGCTCTAGGAACACACAGTCTTCACTCTGCTTCATGCACATACCCCGCAACACTGCGTTAGAACACACTGTCTTCACTCTGCTCCAGGAACACACTGTCTTCACTCTGCATTAGGAAGACACTGTCTTCACTCTGCATTAGGAACACACTGTCTTCACTCTGCTCTAGGAACACACTGTCTTCACTCTGCTCCATACACATACACAGCAACTCTTCGTTAGGAACACACTGTCTTCACTCTGTTTTAGGAACACACTGTCTTCATTCTGCTCTAGGAACACACTGTCTTCACTCTGCGTTAGGAACATACTGTCTTTACTCTGCTCTAGGAACACACTGTCTTACTCTGCATTAGGAACACACTGTCTTCACTCTGCTCTAGGAAGACACTGTCTTCATTCTGCCTTAGGAACACACTGTCTTCACTCTGCGTTAGGAATACACTGTGTTCACTATTTGTTAGGAACACACTGTCTTCTCTATGCGTTACGAACACACTGTCTTCATTTGCTATAGGAACACACTGTCTTCACTCTGCATTAGGAACACACTGTCTTCATTCTTCATTAGGAACAAACTGTCTTCACTCTGCTCTAGGAACACACAGTCTTCACTCTGCTCCATGCACATACCCCGCAACTCTGCGTTTGAACACACTGTTTTCACTCTGCACTAGGAACACACTGTCTTCACTCTGCATTAGGAACACACTGTCTTCACTCTGCATTAGGAACAACTGTCTTCACTCTGTCCTAGGAACACACAGTCTTCACTCTGCTCCATGCACATACCCCGCACCTCTGCGTTAGAACACACTGTATTCACTCTGCATTAGGAACACACTGTCTTGACTCTGCTCTAGGAACACACTGTCTTCACTCTGCATTAGGAACACACTATCTTCACTATGCGTTAAGAACACACTGTCTTCACTATGAGTTAGGAACACACTGTCTTCACTATGCGTTAGGAACACACTGTCTTCACTCTGCTCTAGGAACACACTGTCTTCACTCTGCATTAGGAACACACTGTCTTCACTCTGCTCTAGGAAGACACTGTCTTCACTCTGCATTAGGAACACACTGTCTTCACTCTGCATTAGGAGCAAACTGTCTTCACTCTGCTCTAGGAACACACAGTCTTCACTCTGCTCCATGCACATACCCAGCAACTCTGCGTTAGAACACACTGTCTTCACTCTGCATTAGGAACACACTGTCTTCACTCTGCATTAGGAACACACTGTCTTCACTCTGCATTAGGAACACACTGTCTTCACTCTGATCTAGGAACACACTGTCTTCACTCTGCTCCATACACATACACAGCAACTCTTCGTTAGGAACACACTGTCTTCAATCTGTTTTAGGAACACACTGTCTTCATTCTGCTCTAGGAACACACTGTCTTCACTCGGCGTTAGGAACATACTGTCTTTACTCTGCTCTAGGAACACACTGTCTTCACTCTGCTTTACGAACACTCTGTCTTCACTCTACTCCATGCACATACTTCCCAACTCTGCGTTAGGAATGCACTGTCTTCACCCTGCGTTAGGAACACACTGTCTTCATTCTGCTCTAGGAACACACTGTCTTCACTCTACCTTAAATGTAATGTCATCACTCTGCTCTAGGAACACACTGTCTTCACTCTGCTCCATGAACGTACACCGCAACACTTCCTTAGGAACACACTGTCTTCACTCTGCTCTAGGAACACACTGTCTTCACTAGGCATTAGGAACACACTCTTTTCACTCTACATTAGGAACACACTGTCTTCATTCTGCTCTAGGAAGACACTGTCATCACTCTGCATTAGGAACACACTGTCTTCACTCTGCATTAGGAACACACTGACTTCACTCTGCTCTAGGAACACACTGTCTTGACTCTGCTCCATACACATACACAGCAACTCTTCGTTTGGAACACACTGTCTTCACTCTCTTTTAGGAACACACTGTCTTCATTCTGCTCTAGGAACACACTGTCTTCACTCTGCGTTAGGAACATACTGTCTTTGCTCTAGGAACACACTGTCTTCACTCTGCATTAGGAACACACTGTCTTCACTCTGCATTAGGAACACACTGTCTTCACTCTGATTTAGGAACACACTGTCTTCACTCTGCATTAGGAACACACTGTCTTCACTCTGCATTAGGAACACACTGTCTTCACTATGCGTTAAGAACACACTGTCTTCACTATGCGTTAAGAACACACTGTCTTCACTATGCGTTAGGAACACACTGTCTTCACTATGCGTTAGGAACACACTGTCTTATCTGCTCTAGGAACACACTGTCTTCACTCTGCATTAGGAACACACTGTCTTCACTCTGCCCTAGGAAGACACTGTCTTCACTCTGCATTAGGAACACACTGTCTTCAGTCTGCATTAGGAACATACTGTCTTCACTCTGCTCTAGGAACACACAGTCTTCACTCTGCTTCATGCACATACCCCGCAACTCTGCGTTAGAACACACTGTCTTCACTCTGCTCTAGGAACACACTGTCTTCACTCTGCATTAGGAACACACTGTCTTCACTCTGCATTAGGAACACACTGTCTTCACTCTGCTCTAGGAACACACTGTCTTCACTAGGCATTAGGAACACACTCTTTTCACTCTGCATTAGGAACACACTGTCTTCATTCTGCTCTAGGAAGACACTGTCTTCACTCTGCATTAGGAACACACTGTCTTCACTCTGCATTAGGAACACACTGTCTTCACTCTCCTCTAGGAACACACTGTCTTGACTCTGCTCCATACACATACACAGCAACTCTTCGTTTGGAACACACTGTCTTCACTCTGTTTTACGAACACACTAGCCTGGTCTACAAGAGCTAGTTCCAGGACAGCCTCCAAAGCCACAGAGAAACCCTGTCTCGAAAAACCAAACCAAAAAAAAAAAAAAAAAAAAAGGAACACACTGTCTTCATTCTGCTCTAGGAACACACTGTCTTCACTCTGCTCTAGGAACACACTGTCTTCACTCTGCATTAGGAACACACTGTCTTCACTCTGCCCTAGGAAGACACTGTCTTCACTCTGCATTAGGAACACACTATCTTCACTATGCGTTAAGAACACACTGTCTTCACTATGAGTTAGGAACACACAGTCTTCACTCTGCTCCATGCACATACCCCGCAACTCTGCGTTAGAACACGCTGTCTTCACTCTGCATTAGGAACACACTGTCTTCACTCTGCTCTAGGAGCACACTGTCTTCACTCTGCTCCATGCACATACTTCGCAACTATGTGTTAGGAACGCACTGTCTTAACTCTGCTTTAGGAACACTCTGTCTTCACTCTACTCCATGCACATACTTCCCAACTCTGCGTTAGGAACGCACTGTCTTCACTCTGCGTTAGGAACACACTGTCTTCATTCTGCTCTAGGAACACACTGTCTTCACTCTGCCTTAGGAATATACTGTCTACACTCTGCTCTAGGAACACACTGTCTTCACTCTGCTCCATGAACGTACACCGCAACTCTTCCTTAGGAACACACTGTCTTCACTCTGCTCTAGGATCACACTGTCTTCACTAGGCATTAGGAACACACGCTTTTCACTCTGCATTAAGAACACACTGTCTTCATTCTGCTCTAGGAAGACACTGTCTTCACTCTGCATTAGGAACACACTGTCTTCACTCTGCATTAGGAACACACTGTCTTCACTCTGCTCTAGGAACACACTGTCTTGACTCTGCTCCATACACATACACAGCAACACTTCGTTTGGAACACACTGTCTTCACTCTGTTTTAGGAACACACTGTCTTCATTCTGCTCTAGGAACACATTGTCTTCACTCTGCGTTAGGAACATACTGTCTTTACTCTGCTCTAGGAACACACTGTCTTCACTCTGCATTAGGAACACACTGTCTTCACTCTGCATTAGGAACACCCTGTCTTCACTCTGATTTAGGAACACACTGTCTTCACTCTGCATTAGGAACACACTGTCTTCACTCTGCATTAGGAACACACTATCTTCACTATGCGTTAAGAACACACTGTCTTCACTATGCGTTAGGAACACACTGTCTTCACTATGCGTTAGGAACACACTGTCTTCACTCTGCTCTTGGAACACACTGTCTTCACTCTGCATTAGGAACACACTGTCTTCACTCTGCTCTAGGAAGACACTGTCTTCACTCTGCATTAGGAACACACTGTCTTCACTCTGCATTAGGAGCAATCTGTCTTCACTCTGCTCTAGGAACACACAGTCTTCACTCTGCCTCATGCACATACCCCGCATCTCTGAGTTAGCACACACTGTCTTCACTCTGCTCTAGGAACACACTGTCTTCACTGTGCATTAGGAACACACTGTCTTCACTCTGCATTAGGAACACACTGTCTTCACTCTGCTCTAGGAACACACTGTCTTCACTCTGCTCTATACACATACACAGCAACTCTTCGTTAGGAACACACTGTCTTCACTCTGTTTTAGGAACACACTGTCTTCATTCTGCTCTAGGAACACACTGTCTTCACTCTGCGTTAGGAACATACTGTCTTTACTCTGCACTAGGAACACACTGTCTTCACTCTGCTTTAGGAACACTCTGTCTTCACTCTACTCCATGCACATACTTCCCAACTCTGCGTTAGGAACGCACTGTCTTCACCCTGCATTAGGAACACACTGTCTTCATTCTGCTCTAGGAACACACTGTCTTCACTCTGCCTTAGGAATATAATGTCTTCATTCTGATCTAGGAACACACTGTCTTCACTCTGCTCCATGAACGTACACCGCAACTCTTCCTTAGGAACACACTGTCTTCACTCTGCTCTAGGAACACACTGTCTTCACTAGGCATTAGGGACACACTCTTTTCACTCTACATTAGGAACACACTGTCTTCATTCTGCTCTAGGAAGACACTGTCTTCACTCTGCATTAGGAACACACTGTCTTCACTCTGCATTAGGAACACACTGTCTTCACTCTGCTCTAGGAACACACTGTCTTGACTCTGCTCCATACACATACACAGCAACTGTTCGTTTGGAACACACTGTCTTCACTCTGTTTTAGGAACACACTGTCTTCATTCTGCTCTAGGAACACACTGTCTTCACTCTGCGTAAGGAACATACTCTCTTTACTCTGCTCTAGGAACACACTGTCTTCACTCTGCATTAGGAACACACTGTCTTCACTCTGCATTAGGAACACACTGTCTTCACTCTGATTTAGGAACACACTGTCTTCACTCTGCATTAGGAACACACTGTCTTCACTCTTCATTAGGAACACACTGTCTTCACTATGCGTTAAGAACACACTGTCTTCACTATGCGTTAGGAACACACTGTCTTCACTATGCGTTAGGAACACAGTCTTCACTCTGCTCTAGGAAGTCACTGTCTTCACTCTGCATTAGGAACACACTGTCTTCACTCTGCCCTAGGAAGACACTGTCTTCACGCTTCATTAGGAACACACTGTCTTCACTCTGCATTAGGAACAAACTGTCTTCACTCTGCTCTAGGAACACACAGTCTTCACTCTGCTTCATGCACATACCCCGCAACTCTGCGTTAGAACACACTGTCTTCACTCTGCTCCAGGAACACACTGTCTTCACTCTGCATTAGGAAGACACTGTCTTCACTCTGCATTAGGAACACACTGTCTTCACTCTGCTCTAGGAACACACTGTCTTCACTCTGCTCCATACACATACACAGCAACTCTTCGTTAGGAACACACTGTCTTCACTCTGTTTTAGGAACACACTGTCTTCATTCTGCTCTAGGAACACACTGTCTTCACTCTGCGTTAGGAACATACTGTATTTACTCTGCTCTAGGAACACACTGTCTTACTCTGCATTAGGAACACACTGTCTTCACTCTGCTCTAGGAACACACTGTCTACATTCTGCCTTAGGAACACACTGTCTTCACTCTGCGTTAGGAATACACTGTGTTCACTATTTCTTAGGAACACACTGTCTTCTCTATGCGTTACGAACACACTGTCTTCATTTGCTCTAGGAGCACACTGTCTTCACTCTGCATTAGGAACACACTGTCTTCACTCTGCATTAGGAACACACTGTCTTCACTCTGCTCTAGGAAGACACTGTCTTCACTCTGCAGTAGGAACACACTGTCTTCACTCTGCATTAGGAACAACTGTCTTCACTCTGCTCTAGGAACACACAGTCTTCACTCTGCTCCATGCACATACCCCGCAACTCTGCGTTAGAACACACTGTCTTCACTCTGCACTAGGAACACACTGTCTTCACTCTGCATTAGGAACACACTGTCTTCACTCTGCTTTAGGAACAACTGTCTTCACTCTGCTCTAGGAACACACAGTCTTCACTCTGCTCCATGCACATACCCTGAAACTCTGCGTTAGAACATACTGTATTCACTCTGCATTAGGAACACACTGTCTTGACTCTGCTCTAGGAACACACTGTCTTCACTCTGCATTAGGAACACACTATCTTCACTATGCGTTAAGAACACACTGTCTTCACTATGCGTTAGGAACACACTGTCTTGACTCTGCTCCATACACATACACAGCAACTCTTCGTTTGGAACACACTGTCTTCACTCTCTTTTAGGAACACACTGTCTTCATTCTGCTCTAGGAACACACTGTCTTCACTCTGCGTTAGGAACATACTGTCTTTACTCTGCTCTAGGAACACACTGTCTTCACTCTGCATTAGGAACACACTGTCTTCACTCTGCATTAGGAACACACTGTCTTCACTCTGATTTAGGAACACACTGTCTTCACTCTGCATTAGGAACACACTGTCTTCACTCTGCATTAGGAACACACTGTCTTCACTATGCGTTAAGAACACACTGTCTTCACTATGCGTTAAGAACACACTGTCTTCACTATGCGTTAGGAACACACTGTCTTCACTATGCGTTAGGAACACACTGTCTTATCTGCTCTAGGAACACACTGTCTTCACTCTGCATTAGGAACACACTGTCTTCACTCTGCCCTAGGAAGACACTGTCTTCACTCTGCATTAGGAACACACTGTCTTCAGTCTGCATTAGGAACATACTGTCTTCACTCTGCTCTAGGAACACACAGTCTTCACTCTGCTTCATGCACATACCCCGCAACTCTGCGTTAGAACACACTGTCTTCACTCTGCTCTAGGAACACACTGTCTTCACTCTGCATTAGGAACACACTGTCTTCACTCTGCATTAGGAACACACTGTCTTCACTCTGCTCTAGGAACACACTGTCTTCACTAGGCATTAGAAACACACTCTTTTCACTCTGCATTAGGAACACACTGTCTTCATTCTGCTCTAGGAAGACACTGTCTTCACTCTGCATTAGGAACACACTGTCTTCACTCTGCATTAGGAACACACTGTCTTCACTCTCCTCTAGGAACACACTGTCTTGACTCTGCTCCATACACATACACAGCAACTCTTCGTTTGGAACACACTGTCTTCACTCTGTTTTACGAACACACTAGCCTGGTCTACAAGAGCTAGTTCCAGGACAGCCTCCAAAGCCACAGAGAAACCCTGTCTCGAAAAACCAAACCAAAAAAAAAAAAAAAAAAAAAGGAACACACTGTCTTCATTCTGCTCTAGGAACACACTGTCTTCACTCTGCTCTAGGAACACACTGTCTTCACTCTGCATTAGGAACACACTGTCTTCACTCTGCCCTAGGAAGACACTGTCTTCACTCTGCATTAGGAACACACTATCTTCACTATGCGTTAAGAACACACTGTCTTCACTATGAGTTAGGAACACACAGTCTTCACTCTGCTCCATGCACATACCCCGCAACTCTGCGTTAGAACACGCTGTCTTCACTCTGCATTAGGAACACACTGTCTTCACTCTGCTCTAGGAGCACACTGTCTTCACTCTGCTCCATGCACATACTTCGCAACTATGTGTTAGGAACACACTGTCTTAACTCTGCTTTAGGAACACTCTGTCTTCACTCTACTCCATGCACATACTTCCCAACTCTGCGTTAGGAACGCACTGTCTTCACTCTGCGTTAGGAACACACTGTCTTCATTCTGCTCTAGGAACACACTGTCTTCACTCTGCCTTAGGAATATACTGTCTACACTCTGCTCTAGGAACACACTGTCTTCACTCTGCTCCATGAACGTACACCGCAACTCTTCCTTTGGAACACACTGTCTTCACTCTGCTCTAGGATCACACTGTCTTCACTAGGCATTAGGAACACACGCTTTTCACTCTGCATTAAGAACACACTGTCTTCATTCTGCTCTAGGAAGACACTGTCTTCACTCTGCATTAGGAACACACTGTCTTCACTCTGCATTAGGAACACACTGTCTTCACTCTGCTCTAGGAACACACTGTCTTGACTCTGCTCCATACACATACACAGCAACACTTCGTTTGGAACACACTGTCTTCACTCTGTTTTAGGAACACACTGTCTTCATTCTGCTCTAGGAACACATTGTCTTCACTCTGCGTTAGGAACATACTGTCTTTACTCTGCTCTAGGAACACACTGTCTTCACTCTGCATTAGGAACACACTGTCTTCACTCTGCATTAGGAACACCCTGTCTTCACTCTGATTTAGGAACACACTGTCTTCACTCTGCATTAGGAACACACTGTCTTCACTCTGCATTAGGAACACACTATCTTCACTATGCGTTAAGAACACACTGTCTTCACTATGCGTTAGGAACACACTGTCTTCACTATGCGTTAGGAACACACTGTCTTCACTCTGCTCTTGGAACACACTGTCTTCACTCTGCATTAGGAACACACTGTCTTCACTCTGCTCTAGGAAGACACTGTCTTCACTCTGCATTAGGAACACACTGTCTTCACTCTGCATTAGGAGCAATCTGTCTTCACTCTGCTCTAGGAACACACAGTCTTCACTCTGCCTCATGCACATACCCCGCATCTCTGAGTTAGCACACACTGTCTTCACTCTGCTCTAGGAACACACTGTCTTCACTGTGCATTAGGAACACACTGTCTTCACTCTGCATTAGGAACACACTGTCTTCACTCTGCTCTAGGAACACACTGTCTTCACTCTGCTCTATACACATACACAGCAACTCTTCGTTAGGAACACACTGTCTTCACTCTGTTTTAGGAACACACTGTCTTCATTCTGCTCTAGGAACACACTGTCTTCACTCTGCGTTAGGAACATACTGTCTTTACTCTGCACTAGGAACACACTGTCTTCACTCTGCTTTAGGAACACTCTGTCTTCACTCTACTCCATGCACATACTTCCCAACTCTGCGTTAGGAACGCACTGTCTTCACCCTGCATTAGGAACACACTGTCTTCATTCTGCTCTAGGAACACACTGTCTTCACTCTGCCTTAGGAATATAATGTCTTCATTCTGATCTAGGAACACACTGTCTTCACTCTGCTCCATGAACGTACACCGCAACTCTTCCTTAGGAACACACTGTCTTCACTCTGCTCTAGGAACACACTGTCTTCACTAGGCATTAGGGACACACTCTTTTCACTCTACATTAGGAACACACTGTCTTCATTCTGCTCTAGGAAGACACTGTCTTCACTCTGCATTAGGAACACACTGTCTTCACTCTGCATTAGGAACACACTGTCTTCACTCTGCTCTAGGAACACACTGTCTTGACTCTGCTCCATACACATACACAGCAACTGTTCGTTTGGAACACACTGTCTTCACTCTGTTTTAGGAACACACTGTCTTCATTCTGCTCTAGGAACACACTGTCTTCACTCTGCGTAAGGAACATACTCTCTTTACTCTGCTCTAGGAACACACTGTCTTCACTCTGCATTAGGAACACACTGTCTTCACTCTGCATTAGGAACACACTGTCTTCACTCTGATTTAGGAACACACTGTCTTCACTCTGCATTAGGAACACACTGTCTTCACTCTTCATTAGGAACACACTGTCTTCACTATGCGTTAAGAACACACTGTCTTCACTATGCGTTAGGAACACACTGTCTTCACTATGCGTTAGGAACACAGTCTTCACTCTGCTCTAGGAAGTCACTGTCTTCACTCTGCATTAGGAACACACTGTCTTCACTCTGCCCTAGGAAGACACTGTCTTCACGCTTCATTAGGAACACACTGTCTTCACTCTGCATTAGGAACAAACTGTCTTCACTCTGCTCTAGGAACACACAGTCTTCACTCTGCTTCATGCACATACCCCGCAACTCTGCGTTAGAACACACTGTCTTCACTCTGCTCCAGGAACACACTGTCTTCACTCTGCATTAGGAAGACACTGTCTTCACTCTGCATTAGGAACACACTGTCTTCACTCTGCTCTAGGAACACACTGTCTTCACTCTGCTCCATACACATACACAGCAACTCTTCGTTAGGAACACACTGTCTTCACTCTGTTTTAGGAACACACTGTCTTCATTCTGCTCTAGGAACACACTGTCTTCACTCTGCGTTAGGAACATACTGTATTTACTCTGCTCTAGGAACACACTGTCTTACTCTGCATTAGGAACACACTGTCTTCACTCTGCTCTAGGAACACACTGTCTACATTCTGCCTTAGGAACACACTGTCTTCACTCTGCGTTAGGAATACACTGTGTTCACTATTTCTTAGGAACACACTGTCTTCTCTATGCGTTACGAACACACTGTCTTCATTTGCTCTAGGAGCACACTGTCTTCACTCTGCATTAGGAACACACTGTCTTCACTCTGCATTAGGAACACACTGTCTTCACTCTGCTCTAGGAAGACACTGTCTTCACTCTGCAGTAGGAACACACTGTCTTCACTCTGCATTAGGAACAACTGTCTTCACTCTGCTCTAGGAACACACAGTCTTCACTCTGCTCCATGCACATACCCCGCAACTCTGCGTTAGAACACACTGTCTTCACTCTGCACTAGGAACACACTGTCTTCACTCTGCATTAGGAACACACTGTCTTCACTCTGCTTTAGGAACAACTGTCTTCACTCTGCTCTAGGAACACACAGTCTTCACTCTGCTCCATGCACATACCCTGAAACTCTGCGTTAGAACATACTGTATTCACTCTGCATTAGGAACACACTGTCTTGACTCTGCTCTAGGAACACACTGTCTTCACTCTGCATTAGGAACACACTATCTTCACTATGCGTTAAGAACACACTGTCTTCACTATGCGTTAGGAACACACTGTCTTCACTCTGCTCTAGGAACACACTGTCTTCACTCTGCATTAGGAACACACTGTCTTCACTCTGCTCTAGGAAGACACTGTCTTCACTCTGCAGTAGGAACACACTGTCTTCACTCTGCATTAGGAGCAAACTGTCTTCACTCTGCTCTAGGAACACACAGTCTTCACTCTGCTCCATGCACATACCCCGCAACTCTGCATTAGAACACACTGTCTTCACTCTGCTCTAGGAACACACTGTCTTCACTCTGCATTAGGAACACACTGTCTTCACTCTGCATTAGGAACACACTGTCTTCACTCTGCTCTAGGAACACACTGTCTTCACTCTGCTCCATACACATACACAGCAACTCTTCTTTAGGAACACACTGTCTTCAATCTGTTTTAGGAACACACTGTCTTCATTCTGCTCTAGGAACACACTGTCTTCACTCGGCGTTAGGAACATACTGTCTTTACTCTGCTCTAGGAACACACTGTCTTCACGCTGCTTTAGGAACACTCTGTCTTCACTCTACTCCATGCATATACTTCCCAACTCTGCGTTAGGAACGCACTGTCTTCACCCTGCGTTAGGAACACACTGTCTTCATTCTGCTCTAGGAACACACTGTTTTCACTCTGTCTTAGGAATATAATGTCATCACTCTGCTCTAGGAACACACTGTCTTCACTCTGCTCCATGAACGTACACTGCAACACTTCCTTAGGAACACACTGTCTTCACTCTGCTCTAGGAACACACTGTCTTCACTAGGCATTAGGAACACACTCTTTTAACTCTACATTAGGAACACACTGTCTTCATTCTGCTCTAGGAAGACACTGTCTTCACTCTGCATTAGGAACACACTGTCTTCACTCTGCATTAGGAACACACTGACTTCACACTGCTCTAGGAACACACTGTCTTGACTCTGCATTAGGAACACATTGTCTTCACTCTGCTCTAGGAACACACTGTTTTGACTCTGCTCCATACACATACACAGCAACTCTTCGTTTGGAACACACTGTCTTCACTCTGTTTTTGGAACACACTGTCTTCATTCTGCTCTAGGAACACACTGTCTTCACTCTGCTCTAGGAAGACACTGTCTTTACTCTGCTCTAGGAACACACTGTCTTACTCTGCATTAGGAACACACTGTCTTCACTCTGCATTAGGAACACACTGTCTTCACTCTGCATTAGGAACACATTGTCTTCACTCTGCTCTAGGAACACACTGTCTTGACTCTGCTCCATACACATACACAGCAACTCTTCGTTTGGAACACACTGTCTTCACTCTGTTTTAGGAACACACTGTCTTCATTCTGCTCTAGGAACACACTGTCTTCACTCTGCGTTAGGAACACACTGTCTTTACTCTGCTCTAGGAACACACTGTCTTACTCTGCATTAGGAACACACTGTCTTCACTCTGCATTAGGAACACACTGTCTTCACTCTGATTTAGGAACACACTGTCTTCACTCTGCATTAGGAACACACTGTCTTCACTCTGCATTAGGAACACACTGTCTTCACTATGCGTTAGGAACACACAGTCTTCACTCTGCTTCATGCACATACCCCGCAACTCTGCGTTAGAACACACTGTCTTCACTCTGCTCTAGGAACACACTGTCTTCACTCTGCATTAGGAACACACTGTCTTCACTCTGCATTAGGAACGCACTGTCTTCACTCTGCTCTAGGAACACACTGTCTTCACTCTGCTCCATACACATACACAGCAAGTCTTCGTTAGGAACACACTGTCTTCACTCTGTTTTAGGAACACACTGTCTTCATTCTGCTCTAGGAACACACTGTCTTCACTCTGCGTTAGGAACATACTGTCTTTACTCTGCTCTAGGAACACACTGTCTTCACTCTGCATTAGGAACACACTGTCTTCACTCTGCTCTAGGAAGACACTGTCTTCACTCTGCCTTAGGAACACACTGTCTTCACTCTGCGTTAGGAATACACTGTCTTCACTATGCGTTATGAACACACTGTCTTCTCTATGCATTATGAACCCACTGTCTTCATTTGCTCTAGGAACACACTGTCACTCTGCATTAGGAACACACTGTCTTCATTCTTCATTAGGAACAAACTGTCTTCACTCTGCTCTAGGAACACACAGTCTTCACTCTGCTCCATGCACATACCCCGCAACTCTGTGTTAGAACACACTGTCTTCACTCTGCTCTAGGAACACACTGTCTTCACTCTGCATTAGGAACACACTGTCTTCACTCTGCATTAGGAACACACTGTCTTCACTCTGCTCTAGGAACACACTGTCTTCACTCTGCATTAGGAACACACTGTCTTCACTCTGCATTAGGAACAACTGTCTTCACTCTGCTCTAGGAACACACAGTCTTCACTCTGCTCCATGCACATACCCCGCAACTCTGCGTTAGAACACACTGTCTTCACTCTGCATTAGGAACACACTGTCTTCACTCTGCTCTAGGAACACACTGTCTTCACTCTGCATTAGGAACACACTATCTTCACTATGCGTTAAGAACACACTGTCTTCACTATGCGTTAGGAACACACTGTCTTCACTATGCATTAGGAACACACTGTCTTCACTCTACTCTAGGAACACACTGTCTTCACTCTTCATTAGGAACACACTGTCTTCACTCTGCTCTAGGAAGACACTGTCTTCACTCTGCATTAGGAACACACTGTCTTCACTCTGCATTAGGAGCAAACTGTCTACACTCTGCTCTAGGAACACACAGTCTTCACTCTGCTCCATGCACATACCCCGCAACTCTGCGTTAGAACACACTGTCTTCACTCTGCTCTAGGAACACTCTCTCTTCACTCTGCATTAGGAACACACTGTCTTCACTCTGCATTAGGAACACACTGTCTTCACTCTGCATTAGGAACACACTGTCTTCATTCTGCTCTAGGAACACACTGTCTTCACTCTGCGTTAGGAACATACTGTCATTACTCTGCACTAGGAACACACTGTCTTCACTCTGCTTTAGGAACACTCTGTCTTCACTCTACTCCATGCACATACTTCCCAACTCTGCGTTAGGAACGCAATGTCTTCACCCTGCGTTAGGAACACACTGTCTTCATTCTGCTCTAGGAACACACTGTTTTCACTCTGCCTTAGGAATATACTGTCTTCACTCTGCTCTAGGAACACACTGTCTTCACTCTGCTCCATGAACGTACACCGCAACTCTTCCTTAGGAACACACTGTCTTCACTCTGCTCTAGGAACTCACTGTCTTCACTAGGCATTAGGAACACACTCTTTTCACTCTGCATTAGGAACACACTGTCTTCATTCTGCTCTAGGAAGACACTGTCTTCACTCTGCATTAGGAACACACTGTCTTCACTCTGCATTAGGAACACTCTGTCTTCACTCTGCTCTAGGAACACACTGTCTTGACTCTGCTCCATACACATACACAGCAACTCTTCGTTTGGAACACACTGTCTTCACGCTGTTTTAGGAACACACAGTCTTCATTCTGCTCTAGGAACACACTGTCTTCACTCTGCGTTAGGATCATACTGTCTTCACTATGCATTAGGAACACACTGTCTTCACTCTGATTTAGGAACACACTGTCTTCACTCTGCATTAGGAACACACTGTCTTCACTCTGCATTAGGAACACACTGTCTTCACTCTGCATTAGGAACACACTGTCTTCACTCTGCATTAGGAACACAGTGTCTTCACTATGCGTTAAAAACACACTGTCTTCACTATGCTCTAGGAACACACTGTCTTCACTCTGCATTAGGAACACACTGTCTTCACTCTGCCCTAGGAAGACACTGTCTTCACTCTGCATTAGGAACAAACTGTCTTCACTCTGCTCTAGGAACACACAGTCTTCACTCTGCTTCATGCATATACCCCGCAACTCTGCGTTAGAACACACTGTCTTCACTCTGCTCTAGGAACACACTGTCTTCACTCTGCATTAGGAACACACTGTCCTCACTCTGCATTAGGAACTCACTGTCTTCACTCTGCTCTAGGAACACACTGTCTTCACTCTGCTCCATACACATACACAGTAACTCTTCGTTTGGAACACACTGTCTTCACTCTGTTTTAGGAACACACTGTCTTCATTCTGCTCTAGGAACAAACTGTCTTCACTCTGCGTTAGGAACATACTGTCTTTACTCTGCTCTAGGAACACACTGTCTTACTCTGCATTAGGAACACACTGTCTTCACTCTGCATTAGGAACACACTGTCTTCACTCTGATTTAGGAACACACTGTCTTCACTCTGCATTAGGAACACACTGTCTTCACTCTGCATTAGGAACACACTGTCTTCACTATGCGTTAGGAACACACTGTCTTCACTATGCGTTAGGAACACACTGTCTTATCTGCTCTAGGAACACACTGTCTTCACTCTGCATTAGGAACACACTGTCTTCACTCAGCCCTAGGAAGACACTGTATTCACTCTGCATTAGGAACACACTGTCTTCACTCTGCATTAGGAACAAACTGTCTTCACTCTGCTCTAGGAACACACAGTCTTCACTCTGCTTCATGCACATACCCCGCAACTCTGCGTTAGAACACACTGTCTTCACTCTGCTCTAGGAACACACTGTCTTCACTCTGCATTAGGAACACACTGTCTTCACTCTGCATTAGGAACGCACTTCTTCACTCTGCTCTAGGAACACACTGTCTTCACTCTGCTCCATACACATACACAGCAAGTCTTCGTTAGGAAAACACTGTCTTCACTCTGTTTTAGGAACACACTGTCTTCATTCTGCTCTAGGAACACACTGTCTTCACTCTGCGTTAGGAACATACTGTCTTTACTCTGCTCTAGGAACACACTGTCTTCACTCTGCATTAGGAACACACTGTCTTCACTCTGCTTTAGGAAGACACTGTCTTCACTCTGCCTTAGGAACACACTATCTTCACTCTGCGTTAGGAATAAACTGTCTTCACTCTGCTCTAGGAACACACAGTCTTCACTCTGCTCCATGCACATACCCCGCAACTCTGCGTTAGAACACACTGTCTTCACTCTGCTCTAGGAACACAGTGTCTTCACTCTGCATTAGGAACACACTGTCTTCACTCTGCATTAGGAACAACTGTCTTCACTCTGCTCTAGGAACACACAGTCTTCACTCTGCTCCATGCACATACCCCGCAACTCTGCATTAGAACACACTGTCTTCACTCTGCATTAGGAACACACTGTCTTCACTCTGCTCTAGGAACACACTGTCTTCACTCTGCATTAGGAACACACTATCTTCACTATGCGTTAAGAACACACTGTCTTCACTATGCGTTAGGAACACACTGTCTTCACTATGCGTTAGGAACACACTGTCTTCACTCTACTCTAGGAACACACTGTCTTCACTCTTCATTAGGAACACACTGTCTTCACTCTGCTCTAGGAAGACACTGTCTTCACTCTGCATTAGGAACACACTCTCTTCACTCTGCATTAGGAGCAAACTGTCTACACTCTGCTCTAGGAACACACAGTCTTCACTCTGCTCCATGCACATACCCCGCAACTCTGCGTTAGAACACACTGTCTTCACTCTGCTCTAGGAACACTCTGTCTTCACTCTGCATTAGGAACACACTGTCTTCACTCTGCATTAGGAACACACTGTCTTCACTCTGCATTAGGATCACACTGTCTTCATTCTGCTCTAGGAACACACTGTCTTCACTCTGCTTTAGGAACACTCTGTCTTCACTCTACTCCATGCACATACTTCCCAACTCTGCGTTAGGAACGCACTGTCTTCACCCTGCGTTAGGAACACACTGTCTTCATTCTGCTCTAGGAACAGACTGTTTTCACTCTGCCTTAGGAAATACTGTCTTCACTCTGCTCTAGGAACACACTGTCTTCACTCTGCTCCATGAACGTACACAGCAACTCTTCCTGAGGAACACACTGTCTTCACTCTGCTCTAGGAACTCACTGTCTTCACTAGGCATTAGGAACACACTCTTTTCACTCTGCATTAGGAACACACTGTCTTCATTCTGCTCTAGGAAGACACTGTCTTCACTCTGCATTAGGAACACACTGTCTTCACTCTGCATTAGGAACACACTGTCTTCACTCTGCTCTAGGAACACACTGTCTTGACTCTGCTCCATACACATACACAGCAACTCTTCGTTTGGAACACACTGTCTTCACGCTGTTTTAGGAACACACTGTCTTCATTCTGCTCTAGGAACACACTGTCTTCACTCTGCGTTAGGAACATACTGTCTTTACTCTGCATTAGGAACACACTGTCTTCACTCTGATTTAGGAACACACTGTCTTCACTCTGCATTAGGAACACACTGTCTTCACTCTGCATTAGGAACACACTGTCTTCACTCTGCATTAGGAACACACTGTCTTCACTCTGCATTAGGAACACACTGTCTTCACTATGCGTTAAGAACACACTGTCTTCACTATGCGTTAGGAACACACTGTCTTCACTATGCGTTAGGAACACACTGTCTTCACTCTGCTCTAGGAACACACTGTCTTCACTCTGCATTAGGAACACACTGTCTTCACTCTGCCCTAGGAAGACACTGTCTTCACTCTGCATTAGGAACAAACTGTCTTCACTCTGCTCTAGGAACACACAGTCTTCACTCTGCTTCATGCACATACCCCGCAACTCTGCGTTAGAACACACTGTCTTCAATCTGCTCTAGGAACACACTGTCTTCACTCTGCATTAGGAACACACTGTCCTCACTCTGCATTAGGAACTCACTGTCTTCACTCTGCTCTAGGAACACAGTGTCTTCACTCTGCTCCATACACATACACAGCAACTCTTCGTTAAGAACACACTGTCTTCACTCTGTTTTAGGAACACACTGTCTTCATTCTGCTCTAGGAACACACTGTCTTCACTCTGCGTTAGGAACATACTGTCTTTACTCTGCTCTAGGAACACACTGTCTTCACTCTGAATTAGGAACACACTGTCTTCACTCTGCGTTAGGAATACACTGTCTTCACTATGCGTTAGGAACACACTGTCTTCACTATGCGTTACGAACACACTGTCTTCATTTGCTCTAGGAACACACTGTCTTCACTCTGCAATAGGAACACACTGTCTTCATTCTCATTAGGAACAAACTGTCTTCACTCTGCTCTAGGAACACACAGTCTTCACTCTGCCTCATGCACATACCCCGCAACTCTGCGTTAGAACACACTGTCTTCACTCTGCTCTAGGAACACACTGTCTTCACTCTGCATTAGGAACACACTGTCTTCACTCTGCATTAGGAACACACTGTCTTCACTCTGCTCTAGGAACACACTGTCTTCACTCTGCTCCATACACAAACCCTGCAACTCTGCGTTAGGAACACTGTCTTCACTCTGCTCTAGGAACACACTGTCTTCACTCTGCATTAAAAATTCACTGTCTTCACTCTGCATTAGGAACACACTGTCTTCACTCTGCTCTAGGAACACACTGTCTTCACTCTGCTAAATGCACATACTTCGCAACTCTGTGTTAGGAACGCACTGTCTTCACTCTGCTTTAGGAACACACTGTCTTCACTCTACTCCATGCACATACTTCCCAACTCTGCGTTAGGAACTCACTGTCTTCACTCTGCGTTATGAACACACTGTCTTCATTCTGCTCTAGGAACACACTGTCTTCACTCTGCCTTAGGAACACACTGTTTTCACTCTGCATTAGTAACACACTGTCTTCATTCTGCTCTCGGAAGACACTGTCTTCACTCTGCATTAGGAACAAACTGTCTTCACTCTGCTCTAGGAAGACACTGTCTTCACTCTGCCTTAGGAACACACTGTCTTCATTATGCGTTATGAACACACTGTCTTCACTCTGCTCTAGGAACACACAGTCTTCACTCTGCTTCATGCACATACCCCGCAACTCTGCGTTAGAACACACTGTCTTCACTCTGCTCTAGGAACACACTGTCTTCACTCTGCTCCATACACATACACAGCAACTCTTCGTTAGGAACACACTGTCTTCACTCTGTTTTAGGAACACACTGTCTTCATTCTGCTCTAGGAACACACTGTCTTCACTCTGCGTTTGGAACATACTGTCTTTACTCTGCTCTAGGAACACACTGTATTCACTCTGCATTAGGAACACACTGTCTTCACTCTGCTCTAGGAAGACACTGTCTTCACTCTGCCTTAGGAACACACTGTCTTCACTCTGCGTTAGGAATACACTGTCTTCACTATGCGTTAGGAACACACTGTCTTCACTATGCGTTACGAACACACTGTCTTCATTTGCTCTACGAACAAACACACTGTCTTCACTCTGCAATAGGAACACACTGTCTTCATTCTTCATTAGGAACAAACTGTCTTCACTCTGCTCTAGGAACACACAGTCTTCACTCTGCCTCATGCACATACCCCGAAACTCTGCGTTAGAACACACTGTCTTCACTCTGCTCTAGGAACACACTGTCTTCACTCTGCATTAGGAACACACTGTCTTCACTCTGCATTAGGAACACACTGTCTTCACTCTGCTCTAGGAACACACTGTCTTCACTCTGCTCCATACACAAACCCTGCAACTCTGCGTTAGGAACACTGTCTTCACTCTGCTCTAGGAACACACTGTCTTCACTCTGCATTAAAAATACACTGTCTTCACTCTGCATTAGGAACACACTGTCTTCACTCTGCTCTAGGAACACACTGTCTTCACTCTGCTAAATGCACATACTTCGCAACTCTGTGTTAGGAACAAACTGTCTTCACTCTGCTTTAGGAACACACTGTCTTCACTCTACTCCATGCACATACTTCGCAACTCTGCGTTAGGAACGCACTGTCTTCACTCTACGTTAGGAACACACTGTCTTCATTCTGCTCTAGGAACACACTGTCTTCACTCTGCGTTAGGAACACACTGTCTTCACTATGCGTTAGGAACACACTGTCTTCACTATGCGTTAGGAACACACTGTCTTCACTATGTGTTAGGAACACACTGTCTTCACTCTGCATTAGGAACACACTGTCTTCACTCTGCTCTAGAAAGACACTGTCTTCACTCTGCATTAGGAACACACTGTCTTTACTCTGCATTAGGAACAAACTGTCTTCACTCTGCTCTAGGAACACACAGTCTTCACTCTGCTCCATGCACATACCCCGCAACTCTGCCTTAGAACACACTGTCTTCACTCTTCTCTAGGAACACACTGTCTTCACTCTGCATTAGGAACCCACTGTCTTCACTCTGCACTAGGAACACACTGTCTTGACTCTGCTCTAGGAACACACTGTCTTGACTCTGCTCCATGCACATACTTCGCAACTCTGTGTTAGGAACGCACTGTCTTCACTCTGATTTAGGAACACACTGTCTTCACTCTACTCCATGCACATACTTCCCAACTCTGCGTTAGGAACGCACTGTCTTCACTCTGCGTTACGAACACACTGTCTTCATTCTGCTCTAGGAACACACTGTCTTCACTCTGCGTTAGGAATATACTGTCTTCACTCTGCTCTAGGAAGACACTGTCTTCACTCTGCCTTAGGAACACACTGTTTTCACTCTGCATTAGGAACACACTGTCTTCATTCTGCTCTAGGAAGACACTGTCTTCACTCTGCATTAGGAACACACTGTCTTCACTCTGCATTAGGAACACACTGTCTTCACTCTGCTCTAAGAAGGCACTGTCTTCACTCTGCCTTAAAAACACACTGTCTTCACTTTGCGTTAGGAACACACTGTATTCACTATGTGTTAGGAACACACTGTCTTCACTCTGCTCTAGGAACACACTGTCTTCACTCTTTATTAGGAACACACTGTCTTCACTCTGCTCTAGGAACACACTGTCTTCACTCTGCATTAGGAACACACTGTCTTCACTCTGCATTAGGAACACACTGTCTTCACTCTGCTCTAGGAACACACTGTCTTCACTCTGCTCCATACACAAACCCTGCAACTCTGCGTTAGGAACACTGTCTTCACTCTGCTCTAGGAACACACTGTCTTCACTCTGCATTAAAAATACACTGTCTTCACTCTGCATTAGGAACACACTGTCTTCACTCTGCTCTAGGAACACACTGTCTTCACTCTGCTCCATGCACATACTTCGCAACTCTGTGTTAGGAACACACTGTCTTCACTCTGCTTTAGGAACACACTGTCTTCACTCTACTCCATGCACATACTTCCCAACTCTGCGTTAGGAACGCACTGTCTTCACTCTGCATTACGAACACACTGTCTTCATTCTGCTCTAGGAACACACTGTCTTTACTCTGCGTTAGGAATATACTATCTTCACTCTGCTCTAGGAAGACACTGTCTTCACTCTGCCTTAGGAACACACTGTTTTCACTCTGCATTAGGAACACACTGTCTTCATTCTGCTCTAGGAAGACACTGTCTTCACTCTGCATTAGGAACACACTGTCTTCATTCTGCTCTAGGAAGACACTGTCTTCACTCTGCCTTAGGAACACACTGTCTTCACTATGCGTTAGGAACACACTGTCTTCATTCTGCTCTAGGAACAGACTGTCTTCACTCTGCCTTAGGAACACACTGTCTTCCCTATGCGTTAGGAACAAAATGTCTTCACTATGCGTTAGGAACACACTGTCTTCCCTATGCGTTAGGAACACACTGTCTTCATTCTGCTCTAGGAACACACTGTCTTCACTCTGCTCTAGGAACACTCTGTCTTCACTATGCTTTAGGAACAAACTGTTTTCACTGTGCATTACGAACACACTGTCTTCACTCTGCTCTAGGAACACACTGTCTTCATTCTGCATTAGGAACACACGGTCTTCACTATGTGTTAGGAACACACTGTCTTCACTCTGCTCTAGGAAGACACTGTCTTCACTATGCATTAGGAACACACTGTCTTCACTATGCGTTAGGAACACACTGTATTCACTCTGCTCTAGGAACACACTGTCTTCACTCTGCTCCATGCACATACTTCGCAACTCTGTGTTAGGAATGCACTGTCTTCACTCTGCGTTATTAACACACTGTCTTCATTCTGCTCTAGGAAGACACTGTCTTCACTCTGATCTAGGAACACACTGTCTTCACTATGCGTTAGGAACACACTGTCTTCACTCTGCTCTAGGAACACACTGACTTCACTCTGCATTAGGAACACACTGTCTTCACTCTGCTCTAGGAAGACACTGTCTTCACTCTGCATTAGGAATACACTGTCTTCACTCTGCATTAGGAACACACTGTCTTCACTCTGCTCTAGGAACACACTGTCTTCACTCTGCTCCATGCACATACTTCGCAACTCTGTGTTAGGAACGCACTGTCTTCATTCTGCAATAGGAACACTCTGTCTTCACTCTACTCTATGCACATACTTCCCAACTCTGCATTAGGAACTCACTGTCTTCACTCTGCGTTAGGAACACACTGTCTTCATTCTGCTCCATGAACGTACACCGCAACTCTTCCTTAGGAACACACTGTCTTCACTCTGCTCTAGGAACACACTGTCTTCACTAGGGATTAGGAACACACTCTTTTCACTCTGCATTAGGAACACACTGTCTTCACTCTGCATTAGGAACACACTGTCTTCACTATGCGTTAAGAACACACTGTCTTCACTATGCGTTAGGAACACAATGTGTTCACTCTGCTCTAGGAACACACTGTCTTCACTCTGCATTAGGAACACACTGTCTTCACTCTGCATTACGAACAAACTGTATTCACTCTGCTCTAGGAACACACAGTTTTCACTCTGCTCCATGCACATACCCCGCAACTCTGCGTTAGAACACACTGTCTTCACTCTGCTCTAGGAACACACTGTATTCACTCTGCATTAGGAACACACTGTCTTCACTCTGCATTAGGAACACACTGTCTTCACTCTGCTCTAGGAACACACTGTCTTCATTCTGCTCTAGGAACACACTGTCTTCACTCTGCGTTAGGAATATACTGTCTTCACTCTGCTCTAGGAACACACTGTGTTCACTCTGCTCCATGCACGTACACAGCAACTCTGCCTTAGGAACACACTGTCTTCACTCTGCTCTAGGAACACACTGTCTTCACTAGGCATTAGAAACACACTGTTTTCACTCTGCATTAGGAACACACTGTCTTCATTCTGCTCTAGGAAGACACTGTCTTCACTTTGCATTAGGAACACACTTTCTTCACTCTTTATTAGGAACACACTGTCTTCACTCTGCTCTTGGAAGACACTGTTTCACTCTGCCTTAGGAACACACTGTATTTACTATGCGTTAGGAACACACTGTCTTCATTCTGCTCTAGGAACACACTGTCTTCACTCTGCGTTAGGAACACACTGTCTTCACTATGCGTTAGGAACACACTGTCTTCACTATGCGTTAGGAACACACTGTCTTCACTTGCTCTAGGAACACGCTGTCTTCACTCTGCATTAGGAACACACTGTCTTCATTCTGCATTAGGAACAAACTGTCTTCATTCTGCTCTAGGAACACACAGTCTTCACTCTGCTCCATGCACATACCCTGCAACTCTGCGTTAGGAACACTGTCTTTACTCTGCTCTAGGAACACATTGTCTTCACTCTGCATTAAAAATACACTGTCTTCACTCTGCATTAGGAACACACTGTCTTCACTCTGCTCTAGGAACACACTGTCTTCACTCTGCTAAATGCACATACTTCGCAACCCTGTCTTAGGAACGCACTGTCTTCACTCTGCATTAGGAACACACTGTCTTCACTCTGATTTAGGAACACTGTCTTCACTCTGCTCTAGGAACACACTGTCTTCACTCTGCTTCAAGCACATACTTCGATACTCTGCATTAGGAACACACTGTCTTCACTCTGCATTAGGAACACGCTGTCTTCATTCTGCTCTAGGAACACACTGTCTTCACTCTGCTCTAGGAACACACTGTCTTCACTCTGCTTCATGCACATACTTCGCTACTCTGCATTAGGAACACACTGTCTTCACTCTGCATTAGGAACACACTGTCTTCACTCTGATTTAGGAACACACTGTCTTCACTCTGCATTAGGAACACACTGTCTTCACTCTGCATTAGGAACATACTGTCTTCACTATTCGTTAAGAACACACTGTCTTCACTATGCGTTAGGAACACACTGTCTTCACTATGCGTTGGGAACACACTGTCTTCACTCTGCTCTAGGAACACACTGTCTTCACTCTGCATTAGGAACACACTGTCTTCATTCTGCATTAGGAACAAACTGTCTTCACTCTGCTCTAGGAACACACAGTCTTCACTCTGCTCCATCCACATACCCCGCAACTCTGCATTAGAACACACTGTCTTCACTCTGCTCTAGGAAAACACTGTCTTAACCTTGCATTAGGAACACACTGTCTTCACTCTGCATTAGGAACACACTGTCTTCACTCTGCATTAGGAACACACTGTCTTCACTATGTGTTAGGAACACACTGTCTTCACTATGCGTTAGGAACACACTGTCTTCACTTGCTCTAGGAACACACTTTCTTCACTCTGCATTAGGAACACACTGTCTTCATTCTGCTCCATGCACATACCCTGCAACTCTGCTTTAGGAACACTGTCTTCACTCTGCTCTAGGAACACACAGTCTTCACTCTGCTCCATGCACATACCCTGCAACTCTGCTTTAGGAACACACTGTCTTCACTCTGCTCTAGGAACACACTGTCTTAACTCTGCTAAATGCACATACTTCGCAACTCTGTCTTAGGAACGCACTGTCTTCACTCTGCTTTAGGAACACACTGTCTTAATTCTGCTCTAGAAACACACTGTCTTCACTCTCCCTAAGGAACATACTGTCTTCACTCTGCTCTAGGAACACACTGTCTTCACTCTGCTCCATGCACGTACACCACAACTCTGCGTTAGGAACACTGTCTTCACTCTGCTCTAGGAACACTCTGTCTTCACTATGCTTTAGGAACAAACTGTTTTCACTGTGCATTACGAACACACTGTCTTCACTCTGCTCTAGGAATACACTGTCTTCATTCTGCCTTAGGAACACACTGTCTTCACTATGTGTTAGGAACACACTGTATTCACTCTGCTCTAGGAAGACACTGTCTTCACTATGCATTAGGAACACACTGTCTTCACTATGCGTTAGGAACACACTGTATTCACTCTGCTCTAGGAACACACTGTCTTCACTCTGCTCCATGCACATACTTCGCAACTCTGCGTTAGGAATGCACTGTCTTCACTCTGCGTTATTAACACACTGTCTTCATTCTGCTCTAGGAAGACACTGTCTTCACTCTGATCTAGGAACACACTGTCTTCACTATGCGTTAGGAACACACTGTCTTCACTATGCTTTAGGAACACACTGTCTTCACTATGCGTTAGGAACACACTGTCTTCACTCTGCTCTAGGAACACACTGTCTTCACTCTGCATTAGGAACACACTGTCTTCACTCTGCTCTAGGAAGACACTGTCTTCACTCTGCATTAGGAATACACTGTCTTCACTCTGCATTAGGAACAAACTGTCTTCACTCTGCTCTAGGAACACACAGTCTTCACTCTGCTCCATGCACATACCCCGCAACTCTGCGTTAGAACACACTGTCTTCACTCAACTCTAGGAACACACTGTCTTCACTCTGCTCCATGCACATACTTCGCAACTCTGTGTTAGGAACGCACTGTCTTCACTCTGCAATAGGAACACTCTGTCTTCACTCTAATCCATGCACATACTTCCCAACACTGCGTTAGGAACTCACTGTCTTCACTCTGCGTTAGGAACACACTGTCTTCATTCTGCTCTAGGAACACACTGTCTTCAATTTGCGTTAGGAATATACTGTCTTCACTCTGCTCTAGGAACACACTGTCTTCACTCTGCTCCATGAACGTACACCGCAACTCTTCTTTAGGAACACACTGTCTTCACTCTGCTCTAGGAACACACTGTCTTCACTAGGCATTAGGAACACACTCTTTTCACTCTGCATTAGGAACACACTGTCTTCACTCTGCATTAGGAACACACTGTCTTCACTATGCGTTAAGAACACACTGTCTTCACTATGCGTTAGGAACACACTGTCTTCACTTTGCTCTAGGAACACACTGTCTTCACTCTGCATTAGGAACACACTGTCTTCACTCTACATTAGGAACAAACTGTATTCACTCTGCTCTAGGAACACACAGTTTTCACTCTGCTCCATGCACATACCCCGCAACTCTGCGTTAGAACACACTGTCTTCACTCTGCTCTAGGAACACACTGTCTTCACTCTGCATTAGGAACACACTGTCTTCACTCTGCATTAGGAACACACTGTCTTCACTCTGCTCTAGGAACACACTGTCTTCATTCTGCTCTAGGAACACACTGTCTTCACTCTGCGTTAGGAATATACTGTCTTCACTCTGCTCTAGGAACACACTGTGTTCACTCTGCTCCATTCACGTACATCGCAACACTGCCTTAGGAACACACTGTCTTCACTCTGCTCTAAGATCACACTGTCTTCACTAGGCATTAGAAACACACTGTTTTCACTCTGCATTAGGAACACACTGTCTTCATTCTGCTCTAGGAAGACACTGTCTTCACTCTGCATTAGGAACACACTTTCTTCACTCTGCATTAGGAACACACTGTCTTCACTCTGCTCTAGGAAGACACTGTTTCACTCTGCCTTAGGAACACACTGTCTTTACTATGCGTTAGGAACACACTGTCTTCATTCAGCTCTAAAAACACACTGTCTTCACTCTGCGTTAGGAACACACAGTCTTCACTGTGCGTTAGGAACACACTGTCTTCACTATGCGTTAGGAACACACTGTCTTCACTATGTGTTAGGAACACACTGTCTTAACTATGCGTTAGGAACACACTGTCTTCACTCTGCTTTAGCAACACACTGTCTTCATTCTGCTCTAGAAACACACTGTCTTCACTCTCCCTTAGGAACATACTGTCTTCACTCTTCTCTAGGAACACACTGTCTTCACTCTGCTCCATGCACGTACACCACAACTCTGCGTTAGGAACACACTGTCTTCACTGTGCTCTAGGAACACTCTGTATTCACTATGCTTTAGGAACACACTGTTTTCACTGTGCATTACGAACACACTGTCTTCACTCTGCTCTATGAACACACTGTCTTCATTCTGCCTTAGGAACACACTGTCTTCACTATGTGTTAGGAACACACTGTCTTCACTCTGCTCTAGGAAGACACTGACTTCACTATGCATTAGGAACACACTGTCTTCACTATGCGTTAGGAACACACTGTCTTCACTATGCATTAGGAACACACTGTCTTAACTATGCGTTAGGAACACACTGTCTTCACTCTGCTCTAGCAACACACTGTCTTCACTCTGCTCCATGCACATACTTCCAACTCTGCGTTAGGAACGCACTGTCTTAACTCTGCGTTAGGAACACACTGTCTTCACTATGCGTTAGGAACACACTGTCTTCACTATGCGTTAGGAACACACTGTCTTCACTATGCGTTAGGAACACACTGTCTTCACTCTGCTCTAGGAACACACTGTCTTCACTCTGCATTAGGAACACACTGTCTTCACTCTGCTCTAGGAAGACACTGTCTTCACTCTGCATTAGGAACACACTGTCTTCACTCTGCATTAGGAACAAACTGTCTTCACTCTGCTCTAGGAACACACAGTCTTCACTCTGATCCATGCATATACCCCGCAACTCTGCATTAGAACACACTGTCTTCACTCTGCATTAGGAACACACTGTCTTCACTCTGCTCTAGGAACACACTGTCTTCACTCTGCTCCATGCACATACTTCGCAACTCTGTGTTAGGAACGCACTGTCTTCACTCTGCTTTAGGAACACTCTGTCTTCACTCTACTCCATGCACATACTTCCCAACTCTGCGTTAGAACACACTGTCTTCACTGTGCTTTAGGAACACACTGTCTCCATTCTGCTCTAGGAACACACTGTCTTCACTCTGCATTAGGAACACACTGTCTTCACTCTGCATTAGGAACACACTGTCTTCACTCTGCTCTAGGAAGACACTGTCTTCACTCTGCCTTAGGAACACACTGTCTTCACTATGCGTTAGGAACACACTGTCTTCATTCTGCTCTAGGAACACACTGTCTTCACTCTGCGTTAGGAACACACTGTCTTCACAATGCGTTAGGAACACACTGTCTTCACTATGCGTTAGGAACACACTGTCTTCACTATGTGTTAGGAACACACTGTCTTCACTCTGCTCTAGGAAGACACTGTCTTCACTATGCATTAGGAACACACTGTCTTCACTATGCGTTAGGAACACACTGTCTTCACTATGCATTAGGAACACACTGTCTTAACTATGCGTTAGGAACACACTGTCTTCACTCTGCTCTAGCAACACACTGTCTTCACTCTGCTCCATGCACATACTTCCAACTCTGCGTTAGGAACGCACTGTCTTAACTCTGCGTTAGGAACACACTGTCTTCACTATGCGTTAGGAACACACTGTCTTCACTATGCGTTAGGAACACACTGTCTTCACTATGCGTTAGGAACACACTGTCTTCACTCTGCTCTAGGAACACACTGTCTTCACTCTGCATTAGGAACACACTGTCTTCACTCTGCTCTAGGAAGACACTGTCTTCACTCTGCATTAGGAACACACTGTCTTCACTCTGCATTAGGAACAAACTGTCTTCACTCTGCTCTAGGAACACACAGTCTTCACTCTGATCCATGCATATACCCCGCAACTCTGCATTAGAACACACTGTCTTCACTCTGCATTAGGAACACACTGTCTTCACTCTGCTCTAGGAACACACTGTCTTCACTCTGCTCCATGCACATACTTCGCAACTCTGTGTTAGGAACGCACTGTCTTCACTCTGCTTTAGGAACACTCTGTCTTCACTCTACTCCATGCACATACTTCCCAACTCTGCGTTAGAACACACTGTCTTCACTGTGCTTTAGGAACACACTGTCTCCATTCTGCTCTAGGAACACACTGTCTTCACTCTGCATTAGGAACACACTGTCTTCATTCTGCTCTAGGAAGACACTGTCTTCACTCTGCATTAGGAACACACTGTCTTCACTCTGCATTAGGAACACACTGTCTTCAGTCTGCTCTAGGAAGACACTGTCTTCACTCTGCCTTAGGAACACACTGTCTTCACTATGCGTTAGGAACACACTGTCTTCATTCTGCTCTAGGAACACACTGTCTTCACTCTGCGTTAGGAACACACTGTCTTCACAATGCGTTAGGAACATACTGTCTTCACTATGCGTTAGGAACACACTGTCTTCACTATGCGTTAGGAACACACTGTCTTCACTATGCGTTAGGAACACACTGTCTTCACTCTGCTCTAGGAACACACTGTTCACTCTGCCTTAGGAACACACTGTCTTCACTCTGCTCTAGGAACACACTGTCTTCACTAGGCATTAGAAACTCACTGTTTTCACTCTGCATTAGGAACACACTGTTTTCATTCTGCTCTAGGAAGACACTGTCTTCACTCTGCATTAGGAACACACTTTCTTCACTCTGCATTAGGAACACACTGTCTTCACTCTGCTCTAGGAAGACACTGTTTCACTCTGCCTTAGGAACACACTGTCTTTACTATGCGTTAGGAACACACTGTCTTCATTCTGCTCTAGGAACACACTGTCTTCACTATGCGTTAGGAACACACTGTCCTCACTATGCGTTAGGAACACACTGTCTTCACTTGCTCTAGGAACACACTGTCTTCACTCTGCATTAGGAACACAATGTCTTCATTCTGCATTAGGAACAAACTGTCTTCACTCTGCTCTAGGAACACACAGTCTTCACTCTGCTCCATGCACATACCCTGCAACTCTGCGTTAGGAACACTGTCTTTACTCTGCTCTAGGAACACATTGTCTTCACTCTGCATTAAAAATTCACTGTCTTCACTCTGCATTAGGAACACACTGTCTTCACTCTGCTCTAGGAACACACTGTCTCCACTCTGCTAAATGCACATACTTCGCAACTCTGTCTTAGGAACGCACTGTCTTCACTCTGCTTTAGGAACACACTGTCTTCATTCTGCTCTAGAAACACACTGTCTTCACTCTCCCTTAGGAACATACTGTCTTCACTCTGCTCTAGGAACACACTGTCTTCACTCTGCTCCATGCACGTACACCACAACTCTGCGTTAGGAACACTGTCTTCACTCTGCTCTAGGAACACTCTGTCTTCACTATGCTTTAGGAACAAACTGTTTTCACTGTGCATTACGAACACACTGTCTTCACTCTGCTCTAGGAATACACTGTCTTCATTCTGCCTTAGGAACACACTGTCTTCACTATGTGTTAGGAACACACTGTATTCACTCTGCTCTAGGAAGACACTGTCTTCACTATGCATTAGGAACACACTGTCTTCACTATGCGTTAGGAACACACTGTATTCACTCTGCTCTTGGAACACACTGTCTTCACTCTGCTCCATGCACATACTTCGCAACTCTGCGTTAGGAATGCACTGTCTTCACTCTGCGTTATTAACACACTGTCTTCATTCTGCTCTAGGAAGACACTGTCTTCACTCTGATCTAGGAACACACTGTCTTCACTATGCGTTAGGAACACACTGTCTTCACTATGCTTTAGGAACACACTGTCTTCACTATGCGTTAGGAACACACTGTCTTCACTGTGCGTTAGGAACACACTGTCTTCACTATGCGTTAGGAACACACTGTCTTCACTTGCTCTAGGAACACACTGTCTTCACTCTGCATTAGGAACACACTGTCTTCATTCTGCATTAGGAACAAACTGTCTTCACTCTGCTCTAGGAACACACAGTCTTCACTCTGTTCCATGCACATACCCTGCAACTCTGCGTTAGGAACACTGTCTTTACTCTGCTCTAGGAACACATTGTCTTCACTCTGCATTAAAAATACACTCTCTTCACTCTGCATTAGGAACACACTGTCTTCACTCTGCTCTAGGAACACACTGTCTTCACTCTGCTAAATGCACATACTTCGCAACCCTGTCTTAGGAACGCACTGTCTTCACTCTGCTTTAGCAACACACTGTCTTCATTCTGCTCTAGAAACACACTGTCTTCACTCTCCCTTAGGAACATACTGTCTTCACTCTGCTCTAGGAACACACTGTCTTCATTCTGCTCCATGCACGTACACCACAACTCTGCGTTACGAACACACTGTCTTCACTGTGCTCTAGGAACACTCTGTATTCACTATGCTTTAGGAACACACTGTTTTCACTGTGCATTACGAACACACTGTCTTCACTCTGCTCTAGGAACACACTGTCTTCATTCTGCCTTAGGAACACACTGTCTTCACTATGTGTTAGGAACACACTGTCTTCACTCTGCTCTAGGAAGACACTGTCTTCACTATGCATTAGGAACACACTGTCTTCACTATGCGTTAGGAACACACTGTCTTCACTATGCATTAGGAACACACTGTCTTAACTATGCGTTAGGAACACACTGTCTTCACTCTGCTCTAGGAACACACTGTCTTCACTCTGCTCCATGCACATACTTCCAACTCTGCGTTAGGAACGCACTGTCTTAACTCTGCGTTAGGAAAACACTGTCTTCACTATGCGTTAGGAACACACTGTCTTCACTATGCGTTAGGAACACACTGTCTTCACTATGCGTTAGGAACACACTGTCTTCACTCTGCTCTAGGAACACACTGTCTTCACTCTGCATTAGGAACACACTGTCTTCACTCTGCTCTAGGAAGACACTGTCTTCACTCTGCATTAGGAACACACTGTCTTCACTCTGCATTAGGAACAAACTGTCTTCACTCTGCTCTAGGAACACACAGTCTTCACTCTGATCCATGCACATACCCCGCAACTCTGCATTAGAACACACTGTCTTCACTCTGCATTAGGAACACACTGTCTTCACTCTGCTCTAGGAACACACTGTCTTCACTCTGCTCCATGCACATACTTCGCAACTCTGTGTTAGGAACGCACTGTCTTCACTCTGCTTTAGGAACACTCTGTCTTCACTCTACTCCATGCACATACTTCCCAACTCTGTGTTAGGAACGCACTGTCTTCACTCTGCTTTAGGAACACTCTGTCTTCACTCTACTCCATGCACATACTTCCCAACTCTGCGTTAGAACACACTGTCTTCACTGTGCTTTAGGAACACACTGTCTCCATTCTGCTCTAGGAACACACTGTCTTCACTCTGCATTAGGAACACACTGTCTTCATTCTGCTCTAGGAAGACACTGTCTTCACTCTGCATTAGGAACACACTGTCTTCACTCTGCATTAGGAACACACTGTCTTCACTCTGCTCTAGGAAGACACTGTCTTCACTCTGCCTTAGGAACACACTGTCTTCACTATGCGTTAGGAACACACTGTCTTCATTCTGCTCTAGGAACACACTGTCTTCACTCTGCGTTAGGAACACACTGTCTTCACTATGCGTTAGGAACACACTGTCTCCACTATGCGTTAGGAACACACTGTCTTCACTATGCGTTAGGAACACACTGTCTTCACTATGCGTTAGGAACACACTGTCTTCACTCTGCTCTAGGAACACACTGTTCACTCTGCCTTAGGAACACACTGTGTTCACTCTGCTCTAGGAACACACTGTCTTCACTAGGCATTAGAAACACACTGTTTTCACTCTGCATTAGGAACACACTGTTTTCATTCTGCTCTAGGAAGACACTGTCTTCACTCTGCATTAGGAACACACTTTCTTCACTCTGCATTAGGAACACACTGTCTTCACTCTGCTCTAGGAAGACACTGTTTCACTCTGCCTTAGGAACACACTGTCTTTACTATGCGTTAGGAACACACTGTCTTTATTCTGCTCTAGGAACACACTGTCTTCACTCTGCGTTAGGAACACACTGTCTTCACTATGCGTTAGGAACACACTGTCTTCACTATGCGTTAGGAACACACTGTCTTCACTTGCTCTAGGAACACACTGTCTTGACTCTGCATTAGGAAGACAATGTCTTCATTCTGCATTAGGAACAAACTGTCTTCACTCTGCTCTAGGAACACACAGTCTTCACTCTGCTCCATGCACATACCCTGCAACTCTGCGTTAGGAACACTGTCTTTACTCTGCTCTAGGAACACATTGTCTTCACTCTGCATTAAAAATTCACTGTCTTCACTCTGCATTAGGAACACACTGTCTTCACTCTGCTCTAGGAACACACTGTCTCCACTCTGCTAAATGCACATACTTCGCAACCCTGTCTTAGGAACGCACTGTCTTCACTCCGCTTTAGGAACACACTGTCTTCATTCTGCTCTAGAAACATACAGTCTTCACTCTCCCTTAGGAACATACTGTCTTCACTCTGCTCTAGGAACACACTGTCTTCACTCTGCTCCATGCAAGTACACCACAACTCTGCGTTAGGAACACACTGTCTTCACTCTGCTCAAGGAACACTCTGTATTCACTATGCTTTAGGAACACACTGTTTTCACTGTGCATTACGAACACACTGTCTTCGCTCTGCTCTAGGAACACACTGTCTTCATTCTGCCTTAGGAACACACTGTCTTCACTATGTGTTAGGAACACACTGTCTTCACTCTGCTCTAGGAAGACACTGTCTTCACTATGCATTAGGAACACACTGTCTTCACTATGCGTTAGGAACACACTGTCTTCACTCTGCTCTAGGAACACACTGTCTTCACTCTGATTTAGGAACACTGTCTTCTCTCTGCTCTAGGAACACACTGTCTTCACTCTGCTCCATGCACATACTTCCCAACTCTGCGTTAGGAACACGCTGTCTTCATTCTGCTCTAGGAACACACTGTCTTCACTCTGCTCCATGCACATACTTCCAACTCTGCGTTAGGAACGCACTGTCTTAACTCTGCGTTAGGAACACACTGTCTTCATATGCGTTAGGAACACACTGTCTTCACTATGCGTTAGGAACACACTGTCTTCACTATGCGTTAGGAACACACTGTCTTCACTCTGCTCTAGGAACACACTGTCTTCACTCTGCATTAGGAACACACTGTCTTCACTCTGCTCTAGGAAGACACTGTCTTCACTCTGCATTAGGAACACACTGTCTTCACTCTGCATTAGGAACAAACTGTCTTCACTCTGCTCTAGGAACACACAGTCTTCACTCTGATCCATGCACATACCCCGCAACTCTGCATTAGAACACACTGTCTTCACTCTGCATTAGGAACACACTGTCTTCACTCTGCTCTAGGAACACACTGTCTTCACTCTGCTCCATGCACATACTTCGCAACTCTGT
Source organism: Microtus pennsylvanicus (assembly GCF_037038515.1). Lineage (NCBI taxonomy): Eukaryota > Metazoa > Chordata > Mammalia > Rodentia > Cricetidae > Microtus > Microtus pennsylvanicus. The sequence goes on from NC_134601.1 coordinate 108,712,416, forward strand.
GTTAGGAACGCACTGTCTTCACTCTGCTTTAGGAACACTCTGTCTTCACTCTACTCCATGCACATACTTCCCAACTCTGTGTTAGGAACGCACTGTCTTCACTCTGCTTTAGGAACACTCTGTCTTCACTCTACTCCATGCACATACTTCCCAACTCTGCGTTAGAACACACTGTCTTCACTGTGCTTTAGGAACACACTGTCTCCATTCTGCTCTAGGAACACACTGTCTTCACTCTGCATTAGGAACACACTGTCTTCATTCTGCTCTAGGAAGACACTGTCTTCACTCTGCATTAGGAACACACTGTCTTCACTCTGCATTAGGAACACACTGTCTTCACTCTGCTCTAGGAAGACACTGTCTTCACTCTGCCTTAGGAACATACTGTCTTCACTATGCGTTAGGAACACACTGTCTTCATTCTGCTCTAGGAACACACTGTCTTCACTCTGCGTTAGGAACACACTGTCTTCACTATGCGTTAGGAACACACTGTCTCCACTATGCGTTAGGAACACACTGTCTTCACTATGCGTTAGGAACACACTGTCTTCACTCTGCTTTAGGAACACTCTGTCTTCACTCTACTCCATGCACATACTTCCCAACTCTGCGTTAGAACACACTGTCTTCACTGTGCTTTAGGAACACACTGTCTCCATTCTGCTCTAGGAACACACTGTCTTCACTCTGCATTAGGAACACACTGTCTTCATTCTGCTCTAGGAACACACTGTCTTCACTCTGCTCTAGGAACACACTGTCTTCACTCTGCTCCATGCACATACTTCGCAACTCTGTGTTAGGAACGCACTGTCTTCACTCTGCTTTAGGAACACTCTGTCTTCACTCTACTCCATGCACATACTTCCCAACTCTGTGTTAGGAACGCACTGTCTTCACTCTGCTTTAGGAACACTCTGTCTTCACTCTACTCCATGCACATACTTCCCAACTCTGCGTTAGAACACACTGTCTTCACTGTGCTTTAGGAACACACTGTCTCCATTCTGCTCTAGGAACACACTGTCTTCACTCTGCATTAGGAACACACTGTCTTCATTCTGCTCTAGGAAGACACTGTCTTCACTCTGCATTAGGAACACACTGTCTTCACTCTGCATTAGGAACACACTGTCTTCACTCTGCTCTAGGAAGACACTGTCTTCACTCTGCCTTAGGAACATACTGTCTTCACTATGCGTTAGGAACACACTGTCTTCATTCTGCTCTAGGAACACACTGTCTTCACTCTGCGTTAGGAACACACTGTCTTCACTATGCGTTAGGAACACACTGTCTCCACTATGCGTTAGGAACACACTGTCTTCACTATGCGTTAGGAACACACTGTCTTCACTATGCTTTAGGAACACACTGTCTTCACTCTGCTCTAGGAACACACTGTTCACTCTGCCTTAGGAACACACTGTGTTCACTCTGCTCTAGGAACACATTGTCTTCACTAGGCATTAGAAACACACTGTTTTCACTCTGCATTAGGAACACACTGTTTTCATTCTGCTCTAGGAAGACACTGTCTTCACTCTGCATTAGGAACACACTTTCTTCACTCTGCATTAGGAACACACTGTCTTCACTCTGCTCTAGGAAGACACTGTTTCACTCTGCCTTAGGAACACACTGTCTTTACTATGCGTTAGGAACACACTGTCTTTATTCTGCTCTAGGAACACACTGTCTTCACTCTGCGTTAGGAACACACTGTCTTCACTATGCGTTAGGAACACACTGTCTTCACTATGCGTTAGGAACACACTGTCTTCACTTGCTCTAGGAACACACTGTCTTGACTCTGCATTAGGAAGACAATGTCTTCATTCTGCATTAGGAACAAACTGTCTTCACTCTGCTCTAGGAACACACAGTCTTCACTCTGCTCCATGCACATACCCTGCAACTCTGCGTTAGGAACACTGTCTTTACTCTGCTCTAGGAACACATTGTCTTCACTCTGCATTAAAAATTCACTGTCTTCACTCTGCATTAGGAACACACTGTCTTCACTCTGCTCTAGGAACACACTGTCTCCACTCTGCTAAATGCACATACTTCGCAACCCTGTCTTAGGAACGCACTGTCTTCACTCCGCTTTAGGAACACACTGTCTTCATTCTGCTCTAGAAACATACAGTCTTCACTCTCCCTTAGGAACATACTGTCTTCACTCTGCTCTAGGAACACACTGTCTTCACTCTGCTCCATGCAAGTACACCACAACTCTGCGTTAGGAACACACTGTCTTCACTCTGCTCTAGGAACACTCTGTATTCACTATGCTTTAGGAACACACTGTTTTCACTGTGCATTACGAACACACTGTCTTCGCTCTGCTCTAGGAACACACTGTCTTCATTCTGCCTTAGGAACACACTGTCTTCACTATGTGTTAGGAACACACTGTCTTCACTCTGCTCTAGGAAGACACTGTCTTCACTATGCATTAGGAACACACTGTCTTCACTATGCGTTAGGAACACACTGTCTTCACTCTGCTCTAGGAACACACTGTCTTCACTCTGATTTAGGAACACTGTCTTCTCTCTGCTCTAGGAACACACTGTCTTCACTCTGCTCCATGCACATACTTCCCAACTCTGCGTTAGGAACACGCTGTCTTCATTCTGCTCTAGGAACACACTGTCTTCACTCTGCTCCATGCACATACTTCCAACTCTGCGTTAGGAACGCACTGTCTTAACTCTGCGTTAGGAACACACTGTCTTCACTATGCGTTAGGAACACACTGTCTTCACTATGCGTTAGGAACACACTGTCTTCACTATGCGTTAGGAACACACTGTCTTCACTCTGCTCTAGGAACACACTGTCTTCACTCTGCATTAGGAACACACTGTCTTCACTCTGCTCTAGGAAGACACTGTCTTCACTCTGCATTAGGAACACACTGTCTTCACTCTGCATTAGGAACAAACTGTCTTCACTCTGCTCTAGGAACACACAGTCTTCACTCTGATCCATGCACATACCCCGCAACTCTGCATTAGAACACACTGTCTTCACTCTGCATTAGGAACACACTGTCTTCACTCTGCTCTAGGAACACACTGTCTTCACTCTGCTCCATGCACATACTTCGCAACTCTGTGTTAGGAACGCACTGTCTTCACTCTGCTTTAGGAACACTCTGTCTTCACTCTACTCCATGCACATACTTCCCAACTCTGTGTTAGGAACGCACTGTCTTCACTCTGCTTTAGGAACACTCTGTCTTCACTCTACTCCATGCACATACTTCCCAACTCTGCGTTAGAACACACTGTCTTCACTGTGCTTTAGGAACACACTGTCTCCATTCTGCTCTAGGAACACACTGTCTTCACTCTGCATTAGGAACACACTGTCTTCATTCTGCTCTAGGAAGACACTGTCTTCACTCTGCATTAGGAACACACTGTCTTCACTCTGCATTAGGAACACACTGTCTTCACTCTGCTCTAGGAAGACACTGTCTTCACTCTGCCTTAGGAACATACTGTCTTCACTATGCGTTAGGAACACACTGTCTTCATTCTGCTCTAGGAACACACTGTCTTCACTCTGCGTTAGGAACACACTGTCTTCACTATGCGTTAGGAACACACTGTCTTCACTATGCTTTAGGAACACACTGTCTTCACTATGCTTTAGGAACACACTGTCTTCATTCTGCTCTAGGAACACACTGTCTCCACTATGCGTTAGGAACACACTGTCTTCACTATGCGTTAGGAACACACTGTCTTCACTATGCTTTAGGAACACACTGTCTTCACTATGCGTTAGGAACACACTGTCTTCACTATGCGTTAGGAACACACTGTCTTCACTCTGCTCTAGGAACACACTGTTCACTCTGCCTTAGGAACACACTGTGTTCACTCTGCTCTAGGAACACACTGTCTTCACTAGGCATTAGAAACACACTGTTTTCACTCTGCATTAGGAACACACTGTTTTCATTCTGCTCTAGGAAGACACTGTCTTCACTCTGCATTAGGAACACACTTTCTTCACTCTGCTTTAGGAACACACTGTCTTCACTCTGCTCTAGGAAGACACTGTTTCACTCTGCCTTAGGAACACACTGTCTTTACTATGCGTTAGGAACACACTGTCTTTATTCTGCTCTAGGAACACACTGTCTTCACTCTGCGTTAGGAACACACTGTCTTCACTATGCGTTAGGAACACACTGTCTTCACTATGCGTTAGGAACACACTGTCTTCACTTGCTCTAGGAACACACTGTCTTGACTCTGCATTAGGAAGACAATGTCTTCATTCTGCATTAGGAACAAACTGTCTTCACTCTGCTCTAGGAACACACAGTCTTCACTCTGCTCCATGCACATACCCTGCAACTCTGCGTTAGGAACACTGTCTTTACTCTGCTCTAGGAACACATTGTCTTCACTCTGCATTAAAAATTCACTGTCTTCACTCTGCATTAGGAACACACTGTCTTCACTCTGCTCTAGGAACACACTGTCTCCACTCTGCTAAATGCACATACTTCGCAACCCTGTCTTAGGAACGCACTGTCTTCACTCCGCTTTAGGAACACACTGTCTTCATTCTGCTCTAGAAACATACAGTCTTCACTCTCCCTTAGGAACATACTGTCTTCACTCTGCTCTAGGAACACACTGTCTTCACTCTGCTCCATGCAAGTACACCACAACTCTGCGTTAGGAACACACTGTCTTCACTCTGCTCTAGGAACACTCTGTATTCACTATGCTTTAGGAACACACTGTTTTCACTGTGCATTACGAACACACTGTCTTCGCTCTGCTCTAGGAACACACTGTCTTCATTCTGCCTTAGGAACACACTGTCTTCACTATGTGTTAGGAACACACTGTCTTCACTCTGCTCTAGGAAGACACTGTCTTCACTATGCATTAGGAACACACTGTCTTCACTATGCGTTAGGAACACACTGTCTTCACTCTGCTCTAGGAACACACTGTCTTCACTCTGATTTAGGAACACTGTCTTCTCTCTGCTCTAGGAACACACTGTCTTCACTCTGCTCCATGCACATACTTCCCAACTCTGCGTTAGGAACACGCTGTCTTCATTCTGCTCTAGGAGCACACTGTCTTCACTCTGCGTTAGGAACACAATTTCTTTACTCGGCTCTAAGAAAACACTGTCTTCACTCGGCATTAGGAACACACTGTCTTCACTCTGCATTAGGAACACACTGTCTTCACTCTGATTTAGGAACACACTGTCTTCACTCTGCATTAGGCACACACTGTCTTCACTCTGCATTAGGAACATACTGTCTTCACTATGCTTTAAGAACACACTGTCTTCACTATGCGTTAGGAACACACTGTCTTCACTATGCGTTGGGAACACACTGTCTTCACTCTGCTCTAGGAACACACTGTCTTCACTCTGCATTAGGAACACACTGTCTTCACTCTGCTCTAGGAACACACTGTCTTCACTAGGCATTAGGAACACACTGTTTTCACTCTGCATTAGGAACACACTGTCTTCATTCTGCTCTAGGAAGACACTGTCTTCAATCTGCATTAGAAACACACTGTCTTCACTCTGCATTAGGAACACACAGTCTTCACTCTGCTCTAGGAAGACACTGTCTTCACTCTGCCTTAGGAACACACTGTCTTTACTATGCGTTAGGAATACACTGTCTTCATTCTGCTCTAGGAACACACTGTCTTCACTCTGCGTTAGGAACACACTGTCTTCACTATGCGTTAGGAACACACTGTCTTCACTATGCGTTAGGAACACACTGTCTTCATTCTGCTCTAGGAAGACACTGTCCTCACTCTGATCTCGGAACACACTGTCTTCACTATGTGTTAGGAACACACTCTCTTCACTATGCGTTAGGAACACACTGTCTTCACTATGTGTTAGGAACACACTGTCTTCACTGTGCTCTAGGAACACACTGTCTTCACTCTGCATTAGGAACACACTGTCTTTACTCTGCTCTAGGAAGACACTGTCTTCACTCTGCATTAGGAACACACTGTCTTCACTCTGCATTCGGAACAAACGGTCTTCACTCTGCTCTAGGAACACAGAGTCTTCACTCTGCTCCATGCACATACCCCGCAACTCTGCGTTAGAACACACTGTCTTCACTCTGCATTAGGAACACACTGTCTTCACTCTGCTCTAGGAACACACTGTCTTCACTCTGCTCCATGAACGAACACCGCAACTCTTCCTTAGGAACACACTGTCTTCACTCTGCTCTAGGAACACACTGTCTTCACTAGGCATTAGGAACACACTCTTTTCACTCTGCATTAGGAACACGCTGTCTTCACTCTGCATTAGGAACACACTGTCTTCAGTCTGCATTAGGAACATACTGTCTTCACTATGCGTTAAGAACACACTGTCTTCACTATGCGTTAGGAACACACTGTCTTCACTATGCGTTGGGAACACACTGTATTCACTCTGCTCTAGGAACACACTGTATTCACTCTGCATTAGGAACACACTGTATTCACTCTGCTCTAGGAACACACTGTCTTCAATAGGCATCAGGAACACACTGTTTTCACTCTGCATTAGGAACACACTGTCTTCATTCTGCTCTAGGAAGACACTGTCTTCAATCTGCATTAGGAACACACTGTCTTCACTCTGCATTAGGAACACACAGTCTTCACTCTGCTCTAGGAAGACACTGTATTCACTCTGCTCTAGGAAGACACTGTCTTCATTCTGCTCTAGGAACACACTGTCCTCACTCTGCGTTAGGAACACACTGTCTTCACTATGCGTTAGGAATACACTGTCTTCACTATGCGTTAGGAACACACTGTCTTCATTCTGCTCTAGGAAGACACTGTCTTCACTCTGATCTAGGAACACACTGTCTTCACTATGTGTTAGCAACACACTCTCTTCACTATGCGTTAGGAACACACTCTCTTCACTATGCGTTAAGAACATATTTCTTCACTCTGCTCGAGGAACACACTGTCTTCACTCTGCTCTAGGAAGACACTGTCTTCACTCTGCATTAGGAACACACTGTCTTCACTCTGCATTAGGAAAAAACGGTCTTCAGTCTTCTCTAGGAACACACAGTCTTCACTCTGCTCCATGCACATACCCCGCAACTCTGCGTTAGAACACACTGTCTTCACTCTGCATTAGGAACACACTGTCTTCACTCTGCTCTGGGAACACACTGTCTTCACTCTGCTCCATGAACGTACACGGCAACTCTTCCTTAGGAACACACTGTCCTCACTCTGCTCTAGGAACACACTGTCTTCACTAGGCATTAGGAACACACTGTCTTCACTCTGCTCTAGGAACACACTGTCTTCACTCTGCATTAGGAACACACTGTCTTCACTCTGCATTAGGAACACACTGTCTTCACTATGCGTTAAGAACACACTGTCTTCACTATGCGTTAGGAACACACTGTCTTCACTCTGCTCTAGAAACACACAGTCTTCACTCTGCTCCATGCACATACCCCGCAACTCTGCGTTAGAACACACTGTCTTCACTCTGCTCTAGGAACACACTGTATTCACTCTGCATTAGGAACACACTGTCTTCACCCTGCATTAGGAACACACTGTCTTCACTCTGCTCTAGGAACACACTGTCTTCATTCTGCTCTAGGAACACACTGTCTTCAATCTGCGTTAGGAATATACTGTCTTAACTCTGCTCTAGGAACACACTGTGTTCAATCTGCTCTATGCACGTACACCGCAACTCTGCCTTCGGAAAACACTGTCTTCACTCTGCTCTAGGAACACACTGTCTTCACTAGGCATTAGAAGCACACTGTTTTCACTCTGCATTAGGAACACACTGTCTTCATTCTGCTCTAGGAAGACACTCTTCACTCTGCATTAGGAACACACTTTCTTCACTCTGCATTAGGAACACACTGTCTTCACTCGGCTCTAGGAAGACACTGTTTCACTCTGCCTTAGGAACACACTGTCTTTACTATGGGTTAGGAACACAATGTCTTCATTCTGCTCTAGGAACACACTGTCTTCACTCTGCGTTAGGAACACACTGTCTTCACTATGCGTTAGGAACACACTGTCTTCACTATGCGTTAGGAACACACTGTCTTCACTTGCTCTAGGAACACACTGTCTTCACTCTGCATTAGAAACACACTGTCTTCATTCTGCATTAGGAACAAACTGTCTTCACTCTGCTCTAGGAACACACAGTCTTCACTCTGCTCCATGCACATACCCTGCAACTCTGCATTAGGAACACTGTCTTCACTCTGCATTAGGAACACACTGTCTTCACTCTGCTCTAGGAAGACACTGTCTTCACTCTGCTAAATGCACATACTTCGCAACCCTGTCTTAGGAACGCACTGTCTTCACTCCGCTTTAGGAACACACTGTCTTCATTCTGCTCTAGAAACACACTGTCTTCACTCTCCCTTAGGAACATATTGTCTTCACTCTGCTCTAGGAACACACTGTCTTCACTCTGCTCCATGCACGTACACCACAACTCTGCGTTAGGAACACACTGTCTTCACTCTGTTCTAGGAACACTCTGTATTCACTATGCTTTAGGAACACACTGTCTTCACTCTGCGTTAGGAACACACTGTCTTTATTCTGCTCTAAGAACACACTGTCTTCACTCGGCATTAGGAACACACTGTCTTCATTCTGCATTAGGAACACACTGTCTTCACTCTGATTTAGGAACACACTGTCTTCACTCTGCATTAGGAACACACTGTCTTCATTCTGCATTAGGAACATACTGTCTTCACTATGCGTTAAGAACACACTGTCTTCACTATGCGTTAGGAACACACTGTCTTCACTATGCGTTGGGAACACACTGTCTTCACTCTATTCTAGGAACACACTGTCTTCACTCTGCATTAGGAACACACTGTCTTCACTCTGCATTAGGAATAAACTGTCTTCACTCTGCTCTAGGAACACACAGTCTTCACTCTACTCCATGCACATACCCCGCAACTCTGCTTTAGAACACACTGTCTTCACTCTGCTCTAGGAACACACTGTCTTCACCTTGCATTAGGAACACACTGTCGTCACTCTGCATTAGGAACACACTGTCTTCACTCTGCTCTAGGAACACACTGTCTTCACTCTGCTCCATGCACATACTTCGCAACTCTTGTTAGGAACGCACTGTCTTCACTCTGCTTTAGGAACACACTGTCTTCACTCTACTCCATGCACATACTTCCCAACTCTGCGTTAGGAACGCACTGTCTTCACTCTGCGTTAGGAACACACTGTCTTCATTCTACTCTAGGAACACACTGTCTTCACTCTGCGTTAGGAATATACTGTCTTCACACTGCTCTAGGAACACACTGTGTTCACTAGGCATTAGGAACACACTGTTTTCACTCTGCATTAGGAACACATTGTCTTCATTCTGCTCTAGGAAGACACTGTCTTCACTCTGCATTAGGAACACACTGTCTTCACTCTGCTCTAGGAACACACTGTCTTCACTAGGCATTAGGAACACACTGTTTTCACTCTGCATTAGGAACACACTGTCTTCATTCTGCTCTAGGAAGACACTGTCTTCACTCTGCATTAGGAACACACTGTCTTCACTCTGCATTAGGAACACACAGTCTTCACTCTGCTCTAGGAAGACACTGTCTTCACTCTGCATTAGGAACACACTGTCTTCACTCTGCATTAGGAACACACTGTCTTCACTATGCGTTAAGAACACACTGTCTTCACTATGCGTTAGGAACACACAGTCTTCACTATGCGTTAGGAACACACTGTCTTCACTCTGCTCTAGAAACACACTGTCTTCACTCTGCATTAGGAACACACTGTCCTCACTCTGCATTAGGAACAAACTGACTTCACTCTGCTCTAGGAACACACAGTCTTCACTCTGCTCCATGCACATACCCCGCAACTCTGCGTTAGAACACACTGTCTTCACTCTGCTCTAGGAACACACTGTCTTCATTCTGCTCTAGGAACACACTGTCATCACTCTGCGTTAGGAATATATTGTCTTCACTCTGCTCTAGGAACACAGTGTGTTCACTCTGCTCCATGCACGTACACCGCAACTCTGCCTGAGGAACACACTGTCTTCACTCTGCTCTAGGAACACACTGTCTTCACTAGGCATTAGAAACACACTGTTTTCACTCTGCATTAGCAACACACTGTCTTCATTCTGCTCTAGGAAGACACTGTCTTCACTCTGCATTAGGAACACACTTTCTTCACTCTTGCATTAGGAACACACTGTCTTCACTCGGCTCTAGGAACACACTGTCTTCACTATGCGTTAGGAACACACTGTCTTCACTTGCTCTAGGAACACACTGTCTTCACTCTGCATTAGGAACACACTGTCTTCATTCTGCATTAGGAACAAACTGTCTTCACTCTGCTCTAGGAACACACAGTCTTCACTCTGCTCCATGCACATACCCTGCAACTCTGCGTTAGGAACACTGTCTTCACTCTGCATTAGGAACACACTGTCTTCACTCTGCTCTAGGAAGACACTGTCTTCACTCTGCTAAATGCACATACTTCGCAACCCTGTCTTAGGAACGCACTGTCTTCACTCCGCTTTAGGAACACACTGTCTTCATTCTGCTCTAGAAACACACTGTCTTCACTCTCCCTTAGGAACATACTGTCTTCACTCTGCTCTAGGAACACTCTGTATTCACTATGCTTTAGGAACACACTGTCTTCACTCTGCGTTAGGAACACACTGTCTTTATTCTGCTCTAAGAACACACTGTCTTCACTCGGCATTAGGAACACACTGTCTTCATTCTGCATTAGGAACACACTGTCTTCACTCTGATTTAGGAACACACTGTCTTCACTCTGCATTAGGAACAAACTGTCTTCACTCTGATTTAGGAACACACTGTCTTCACTCTGCATTAGGAACACACTGTCTTCATTCTGCATTAGGAACATACTGTCTTCACTATGCGTTAAGAACACACTGTCTTCACTATGCGTTAGGAACACACTGTCTTCACTATGCGTTGGGAACACACTGTCTTCACTCTATTCTAGGAACACACTGTCTTCACTCTGCATTAGGAACACACTGTCTTCACTCTGCTCTAGGAACACATTGTCTTCACTCTGCTCCATGCACATACTTCGCAACTCTTGTTAGGAACGCACTGTCTTCACTCTGCTTTAGGAACACACTGTCTTCACTCTACTCCATGCACATACTTCCCAACTCTGCGTTAGGAACGCACTGTCTTCATTCTGCGTTAGGAACCCACTGTCTTCATTCTACTCTAGGAACACACTGTCTTCACTCTGCGTTAGGAATATACTGTCTTCACACTGCTCTAGGAACACACTGTGTTCACTAGGCATTAGGAACACACTGTTTTCACTCTGCATTAGGAACACACTGTCTTCATTCTGCTCTAGAAAGACACTGTCTTCACTCTGCATTAGGAACACACTGTCTTCACTCTGCTCTAGGAACACACTGTCTTCACTAGGCATTAGGAACACACTGTTTTCACTCTGCATTAGGAACACACTGTCTAAATTCTGCTCTAGGAAGACACTGTCTTCACTCTGCATTAGGAACACACTGTCTTCACTCTGCATTAGGAACACACAGTCTTCCCTCTGCTCTAGGAAGACACTGTCTTCACTCTGCATTAAGAACACACTGTCTTCACTCTGCATTAGGAACACACTGTCTTCACTATGCGTTAAGAACACACTGTCTTCACTATGCGTTAGGAACACACTGTCTTCACTATGCGTTAGGAACACACTGTCTTCACTCTGCTCTAGAAACACACTGTCTTCACTCTGCATTAGGAACACACTGTCCTCACTCTGCATTAGGAACAAACTGTCTTCACTCTGCTCTAGGAACACACAGTCTTCACTCTGCTCCATGTACATACCCCGCAACTCTGCGTTAGAACACACTGTCTTCACTCTGCTCTAGGAACACACTGTCTTCACTCTCCATTAGGAACATACTGTCTTCACTCTGCATTAGGAACACACTGTCTTCACTCTGCTCTAGGAACACACTGTCTTCATTCTGCTCTAGGAACACACTGTCATCACTCTGCCTTAGGAATATACTGTCTTCACTCTGCTCTAGGAACACAGTGTGTTCACTCTGCTCCATGCACGTACACCGCAACTCTGCCTGAGGAACACACTGTCTTCACTCTGCTCTAGGAACACACTGTCTTCACTAGGCATTAGAAACACACTGTTTTCACTCTGCATTAGGAACACACTTTCTTCATTCTGCTCTAGGAAGACACTGTCTTCACTCTGCATTAGGAACACACTTTCTTCACTCTGCATTAGGAACACACTGTCTTCACTCTACTCTAGGAAGACACTGTTTCACTCTGCCTTAGGAACACACTGTCTTTACTATGCGTTAGGAACACACTGTCTTCATTCTGCTCTAGGAACACACTGTCTTCACTCTGCGTTAGGAACACACTGTCTTCACTATGCATTAGGAACACACTGTCTTCACTATGCGTTAGGAACACACTGTCTTCACTTGCTCTAGGAATACACTGTCCTCACTCTGCATTAGGAACACACTGTCTTCATTCTGCATTAGGAATAAACTGTCTTCACTCTGCTCTAGGAACACACAGTCTTCACTCTGCGTTAGGAACACACTGTCTTCACTATGCATTAGGAACACACTGTCTTCACTATGCATTAGGAACACACTGTCTTCACTATGCGTTAGGAACACACTGTCTTCACTTGCTCTAGGAACACACTGTCCTCACTCTGCATTAGGAACACACTGTCTTCATTCTGCTCCATGCACATACCCTGCAACTCTGCGTTAGGAACACTGTCTTTACTCTGCTCTAGGAACACATTGTCTTCACTCTGCATTAAAAATACACTGTCTTCACTCTGCATTAGGAACACACTATCTTCACTCTGCTCTAGGAACACACTGTCTTCACTCTGCTAAATGCACATACTTCGCAACCCTGTCTTAGGAACGCACTGTCTTCACTCCGCTTTAGGAACACACTGTCTTCATTCTGCTCAAGAAACACACTGTCTTCACTCTCCCTTAGGAACATACTGTCTTCACTCTGCTCTAGGAACACACTGTCTTCACTCTTCTCTAGGAACACTCTGTATTCACTATGCTTTAGGAACACACTGTCTTCACTCTGCTCTAGGAACACACTGTCTTCATTCTGCCTTAGGAACACACTGTCTTCACTATGTGTTAGGAACACACTGTCTTCACTCTGCTCTAGGAAGACACTGTCTTCACTATGCATTAGGAACACACTGTCTTCACTATGCGTTAGGAACAGACGGTCTTCACTCTGCTCTAGGAAGACACTGTCTGCACTATGCATTAGAAACAAACTGTCTTCACTCTGTTTTAGGAACACACTGTCTTCACTCTGCATTAGGAACATACTGTCTTCACTATGCGTTAAGAACACACTGTCTTCACTATGCGTTAGGAACACACTGTCTTCACTATGCGTTGGGAACACACTGTCTTCACTCTGCTCTAGGAACACACTGTCTTCACTCTGCATTAGGAACACACTGTCTTCACTCTGCATTAGGAACACACTGTCTTCACTCTGATTTAGGAACACTGTCTTCACTCTGCTCTAGGAACACACTGTCTTCACTCTGCTCCATGCACATACTTCGAAACTCTGCGTTAGGAACACACTGTCTTCACTCTGCGTTAGGAACACGCTGTCTTCATTCTGCTCTAGGAACACACTGTCTTCACTCTGCGTTAGGAACACACTGTCTTTACTCGGCACTAAGAACACACTGTCTTCACTCGGCATTAGGAACACACTGTCTTCACTCTGCATTAGGAACACACTGTCTTCACTCTGATTTAGGAACACACTGTCTTCACTCTGCATTAGGAACACACTGTCTTCACTCTGCATTAGGAACATACTGTCTTCACTATGCGTTAAGAACACACTGTCTTCACTATGCGTTAGGAACACACTGTCTTCACTATGCGTTGGGAACACACTGTCTTCACTCTGCTCTAGGAACACACTGTTTTCACTCTGCATTAGGAACACACTGTCTTCACTCTGCTCTAGGAACACACTGTCTTCACTAGGCATTAGGAACACACTGTTTTCACTCTGCATCAGGAACACACAGTCTTCACTCTGCTCTAGGAAGACACTGTCTTCACTCTGCCTTAGGAACACACTGTCTTTACTATGCGTTAGGAATACACTGTCTTCATTCTGCTCTAGGAACACACTGTCTTCACTCTGCGTTAGGAACACACTGTCTTCACTATGCGTTAGGAACACACTGTCTTCACTATGCGTTAGGAACACACTGTCTTCATTCTGCTCTAGGAAGACACTGTCTTCACTCTGATCTAGGAACACACTGTCTTCACTATGTGTTAGGAACACACTCTCTTCTCTATGCGTTAGGAACACACTGTCTTCACTATGAGTTAGGAACACACTGTCTTCACTCTGCTCTAGGATCACACTGTCTTCACTCTGCATTAGGAACACACTGTCTTCACTCTGCTCTAGGAAGACACTGTCTTCACTCTGCATTAGGAACACACTGTCTTCACTCTGCATTAGGAACAAACGGTCTTCACTCTGCTCTAGGAACACACAGTCTTCACTCTGCTCCATGCACATACCCTGCAACTCTGCGTTAGGTACACTGTCTTCACTCTGCATTAGGAACACACTGTCTTCACTCTGCTCTAGGAAGACACTGTCTTCACTCTGCTAAATGCACATACTTCGCAACCCTGTCTTAGGAACGCACTGTCTTCACTCCGCTTTAGGAACACACTGTCTTCATTCTGCTCTAGAAACACACTGTCTTCACTCTCCCTTAGGAACATACTGTCTTCACTCTGCTCTAGGAACACACTGTCTTCACTCTGCTCCATGCACGTACACCACAACTCTGCGTTAGGAACACGCTGTCTTCACTCTGCTCTAGGAACACTCTGTATTCACTATGCTTTAGGAACACACTGTCTTCACTCTGCGTTAGGAACACACTGTCTTTATTCTGCTCTAAGAACACACTGTCTTCACTCGGCATTAGGAACACACTGTCTTCATTCTGCATTAGGAACACACTGTCTTCACTCTGATTTAGGAACACACTGTCTTCATTCTGCATTAGGAACACACTGTCTTCATTCTGCATTAGGAACATACTGTCTTCACTATGCGTTAAGAACACACTGTCTTCACTATGCGTTAGGAACACACTGTCTTCACTATGCGTTGGGAACACACTGTCTTCACTCTATTCTAGGAACACACTCTCTTCACTCTGCATTAGGAACACACTGTCTTCCCTCTGCTCTAGGAACACACTGTCTTCACTCTGCTCCATGCACATACTTCGCAACTCTTGTTAGGAACGCACTGTCTTCACTCTGCTTTAGGAACACACTGTCTTCACTCTACTCCATGCACATACTTACCAACTCTGCGTTAGGAACGCACTGTCTTCACTCTGCGTTAGGAACACACTGTCTTCATTCTACTCTAGGAACACACTGTCTTCACTCTGCGTTAGGAATATACTGTCTTCACACTGCTATAGGAACACACTGTGTTCACTAGGCATTAGGAACACACTGTTTTCACTCTGCATTAGGAACACACTGTCTTCATTCTGCTCTAGAAAGACACTGTCTTCACTCTGCATTAGGAACACACTGTCTTCACTCTGCTCTAGGAACACACTGTCTTCACTAGGCATTAGGAACACACTGTTTTCACTCTGCATTAGGAACACACTGTCGTCATTCTGCTCTAGGAAGACACTGTCTTCACGCTGCATTAGGAACACACTGTCTTCACTCTGCATTAGGAACACACAGTCTTCACTCTGCTCTAGGAAGACACTGTCTTCACTCTGCATTAGGAACACACTGTCTTCACTCTGCATTAGGAACACACTGTCTTCACTATGCGTTAAGAACACACTGTCTTCACTATGCGTTAGGAACACACTGTCTTCACTATGCGTTAGGAACACACTGTCTTCACTCTGCTCTAGAAACACACTGTCTTCACTCTGCATTAGGAACACACTGTCCTCACTCTGCATTAGGAACAAACTGTCTTCACTCTGCTCTAGGAACACACAGTCTTCACTCTGCTCCATGTACATACCCCGCAACTCTGCGTTAGAACACACTGTCTTCACTCTCCTCTAGGAACACACTGTTTTCACTCTGCATTAGGAACATACTGTCTTCACTCTGCATTAGGAACACACTGTCTTCACTCTGCTCTAGGAACACACTGTCTTCATTCTGCTCTAGGAACACACTGTCATCACTCTGCGTTAGGAATATACTGTCTTCACTCTGCTCTAGGAACACAGTGTGTTCACTCTGCTCCATGCACGTACACCGCAACTCTGCCTGAGGAACACTCTGTCTTCACTCTGCTCTAGGAACACACTGTCTTCACTAGGCATTAGAAACACACTGTTTTCACTCTGCATTAGGAACACACTTTCTTCATTCTGCTCTAGGAAGACACTGTCTTCACTCTGCATTAGGAACACACTTTCTTCACTCTGCATTAGGAACACACTGTCTTCACTCTACTCTAGGAAGACACTGTTTCACTCTGCCTTAGGAGCACACTGTCTTTACTATGCGTTAGGAACACACTGTCTTCATTCTGTTCTAGGAACACACTGTCTTCACTCTGCGTTAGGAACACACTGTCTTCACTATGCATTAGGAACACACTGTCTTCACTATGCGTTAGGAACACACTGTCTTCACTTGCTCTAGGAACACACTGTCCTCACTCTGCATTAGGAACACACTGTCTTCATTCTGCATTAGGAATAAACTGTCTTCACTCTGCTCTAGGAACACACAGTCTTCACTCTGCGTTAGGAACACACTGTCTTCACTATGCATTAGGAACACACTGTCTTCACTATGCATTAGGAACACACTGTCTTCACTATGCGTTAGGAACACACTGTCTTCACTTGCTCTAGGAACACACTGTCCTCACTCTGCATTAGGAACACACTGTCTTCATTCTGCATTAGGAATAAACTGTCTTCACTCTGCTCTAGGAACACACAGTCTTCACTCTGCTCCATGCACATACCCTGCAACTCTGCGTTAGGAACACTGTCTTTACTCTGCTCTAGGAACACATTGTCTTCACTCTGCATTAAAAATACACTGTCTTCACTCTGCATTAGGAACACACTATCTTCACTCTGCTCTAGGAACACACTGTCTTCACTCTGCTAAATGCACATACTTCGCAACCCTGTCTTAGGAACGCACTGTCTTCACTCCGCTTTAGGAACACACTGTCTTCATTCTGCTCAAGAAACACACTGTCTTCACTCTCCCTTAGGAACATAGTGTCTTCACTCTGCTCTAGGAACACACTGTCTTCACTCTGCTCTAGGAACACTCTGTATTCACTATGCTTTAGGAACACACTGTCTTCACTCTGCTCTAGGAACACACTGTCTTCATTCTGCCTTAGGAACACACTGTCTTCACTATGTGTTAGGAACACACTGTCTTCACTCTGCTCTAGGAAGACACTGTCTTCACTATGCATTAGGAACACACTGTCTTCACTATGCGTTAGGAACAGACGGTCTTCACACTGCTCTAGGAAGACACTGTCTTCACTATGCATTAGAAACAAACTGTCTTCACTCTGTTTTAGGAACACACTGTCTTCATTCTGCTCTAGGAAGACACTGTCTTCACTTTGCGTTAGGAACATACTGTCTTTACTCTGCTCTAGGAACACACTGTCTTCACTCTGCATTAGGAACACACTGTCTTCACTCTGCATTAGGAACACACTGTCTTCACTCTGATTTAGGAACACACTGTCTTCACTCTGCTCTAGGAAGACACTGTCTTCACTATGCATTAGGAACACACTGTCTTCACTATGCGTTAGGAACAGACGGTCTTCACACTGCTCTAGGAAGACACTGTCTTCACTCTGCTCCATGCACATACTTCGCAACTCTGCGTTAGGAACACACTGTCTTCACTCTGCGTTAGGAACACGCTGTCTTCATTCTACTCTAGGAACACACTGTCTTCACTCTGCGTTAGGAACACACTGTCTTTACTCGGCACTACGAACACACTGTCTTCACTCGGCATTAGGAACACACTGTCTACACTCTGCATTAGGAACACACTGTCTTCACTCTGATTTAGGAACACACTGTCTTCACTCTGCATTAGGAACACACTGTCTTCACTCTGCATTAGGAACATACTGTCTTCACTATGCGTTAAGAACACACTGTCTTCACTATGCGTTAGGAACACACTGTCTTCACTATGCGTTGGGAACACACTGTCTTCACTCTGCTCTAGGAACACACTGTCTTCACTCTGCATTAGGAACACACTGTCTTCACTCTGCTCTAGGAACACACTGTCTTCACTAGGCATTAGGAACACACTGTTTTCACTCTGCATCAGGAACACACAGTCTTCACTCTGCTCTAGGAAGACACTGTCTTCACTCTGCCTTAGGAACACACTGTATTTACTATGCGTTAGGAATACACTGTCTTCATTCTGCTCTAGGAACACACTGTCTTCACTCTGCGTTAGGAACACACTGTCTTCACTATGCGTTAGGAACACACTGTCTTCACTATGCGTTAGGAACACACTGTCTTCATTCTGCTCTAGGAAGACACTGTCTTCACTCTGATCTAGGAACACACTGTCTTCACTATGTGTTAGGAACACACTCTCTTCTCTATGCGTTAGGAACACACTGTCTTCACTATGAGTTAGGAACACACTGTCTTAACTCTGCTCTAGGAACACACTGTCTTCACTCTGCATTAGGAACACACTGTCTTCACTCTGCTCTAGGAAGACACTGTCTTCACTCTGCATTAGGAACACACTGTCTTCACTCTGCATTAGGAACAAACGGTCTTCACTCTGCTCTAGGAACACACAGTCTTTACTCTGCTCCATGCACATACCCTGCAACTCTGCGTTAGGAACACTGTCTTCACTCTGCATTAGGAACACACTGTCTTCACTCTGCTCTAGGAAGACACTGTCTTCACTCTGCTAAATGCACATACTTCACAACCCTGTCTTAGGAACGCACTGTCTTCACTCCGCTTTAGGAACACACTGTCTTCATTCTGCTCTAGAAACACACTGTCTTCACTCTCCCTTAGGAACATACTGTCTTCACTCTGCTCTAGGAACACACTGTCTTCACTCTGCTCCATGCACGTACACCACAACTCTGCGTTAGGAACACGCTGTCTTCACTCTGCTCTAGGAACACTCTGTATTCACTATGCTTTAGGAACACACTGTCTTCACTCTGCGTTAGGAACACACTGTCTTTATTCTGCTCTAAGAACACACTGTCTTCACTCGGCATTAGGAACACACTGTCTTCATTCTGCATTAGGAACACACTGTCTTCACTCTGATTTAGGAACACACTGTCTTCATTCTGCATTAGGAACACACTGTCTTCATTCTGCATTAGGAACATACTGTCTTCACTATGCGTTAAGAACACACTGTCTTCACTATGCGTTAGGAACACACTGTCTTCACTATGCGTTGGGAACACACTGTCTTCACTCTATTCTAGGAACACACTCTCTTCACTCTGCATTAGGAACACACTGTCTTCCCTCTGCTCTAGGAACACACTGTCTTCACTCTGCTCCATGCACATACTTCGCAACTCTTGTTAGGAACGCACTGTCTTCACTCTGCTTTAGGAACACACTGTCTTCACTCTACTCCATGCACATACTTACCAACTCTGCGTTAGGAACGCACTGTCTTCACTCTGCGTTAGGAACACACTGTCTTCATTCTACTCTAGGAACACACTGTCTTCACTCTGCGTTAGGAATATACTGTCTTCACACTGCTCTAGGAACACACTGTGTTCACTAGGCATTAGGAACACACTGTTTTCACTCTGCATTAGGAACACACTGTCTTCATTCTGCTCTAGAAAGACACTGTCTTCACTCTGCATTAGGAACACACTGTCTTCACTCTGCTCTAGGAACACACTGTCTTCACTAGGCATTAGGAACACACTGTTTTCACTCTGCATTAGGAACACACTGTCGTCATTCTGCTCTAGGAAGACACTGTCTTCACGCTGCATTAGGAACACACTGTCTTCACTCTGCATTAGGAACACACAGTCTTCACTCTGCTCTAGGAAGACACTGTCTTCACTCTGCATTAGGAACACACTGTCTTCACTCTGCATTAGGAACACACTGTCTTCACTATGCGTTAAGAACACACTGTCTTCACTATGCGTTAGGAACACACTGTCTTCACTATGCGTTAGGAACACACTGTCTTCACTCTGCTCTAGAAACACACTGTCTTCACTCTGCATTAGGAACACACTGTCCTCACTCTGCATTAGGAACAAACTGTCTTCACTCTGCTCTAGGAACACACAGTCTTCACTCTGCTCCATGTACATACCCCGCAACTCTGCGTTAGAACACACTGTCTTCACTCTCCTCTAGGAACACACTGTTTTCACTCTGCATTAGGAACATACTGTCTTCACTCTGCATTAGGAACACACTGTCTTCACTCTGCTCTAGGAACACACTGTCTTCATTCTGCTCTAGGAACACACTGTCATCACTCTGCGTTAGGAATATACTGTCTTCACTCTGCTCTAGGAACACAGTGTGTTCACTCTGCTCCATGCACGTACACCGCAACTCTGCCTGAGGAACACTCTGTCTTCACTCTGCTCTAGGAACACACTGTCTTCACTAGGCATTAGAAACACACTGTTTTCACTCTGCATTAGGAACACACTTTCTTCATTCTGCTCTAGGAAGACACTGTCTTCACTCTGCATTAGGAACACACTTTCTTCACTCTGCATTAGGAACACACTGTCTTCACTCTACTCTAGGAAGACACTGTTTCACTCTGCCTTAGGAGCACACTGTCTTTACTATGCGTTAGGAACACACTGTCTTCATTCTGTTCTAGGAACACACTGTCTTCACTCTGCGTTAGGAACACACTGTCTTCACTATGCATTAGGAACACACTGTCTTCACTATGCGTTAGGAACACACTGTCTTCACTTGCTCTAGGAACACACTGTCCTCACTCTGCATTAGGAACACACTGTCTTCATTCTGCATTAGGAATAAACTGTCTTCACTCTGCTCTAGGAACACACAGTCTTCACTCTGCGTTAGGAACACACTGTCTTCACTATGCATTAGGAACACACTGTCTTCACTATGCATTAGGAACACACTGTCTTCACTATGCGTTAGGAACACACTGTCTTCACTTGCTCTAGGAACACACTGTCCTCACTCTGCATTAGGAACACACTGTCTTCATTCTGCATTAGGAATAAACTGTCTTCACTCTGCTCTAGGAACACACAGTCTTCACTCTGCTCCATGCACATACCCTGCAACTCTGCGTTAGGAACACTGTCTTTACTCTGCTCTAGGAACACATTGTCTTCACTCTGCATTAAAAATACACTGTCTTCACTCTGCATTAGGAACACACTATCTTCACTCTGCTCTAGGAACACACTGTCTTCACTCTGCTAAATGCACATACTTCGCAACCCTGTCTTAGGAACGCACTGTCTTCACTCCGCTTTAGGAACACACTGTCTTCATTCTGCTCAAGAAACACACTGTCTTCACTCTCCCTTAGGAACATACTGTCTTCACTCTGCTCTAGGAACACACTGTCTTCACTCTGCTCTAGGAACACTCTGTATTCACTATGCTTTAGGAACACACTGTCTTCACTCTGCTCTAGGAACACACTGTCTTCATTCTGCCTTAGGAACACACTGTCTTCACTATGTGTTAGGAACACACTGTCTTCACTCTGCTCTAGGAAGACACTGTCTTCACTATGCATTAGGAACACACTGTCTTCACTATGCGTTAGGAACAGACGGTCTTCACACTGCTCTAGGAAGACACTGTCTTCACTATGCATTAGAAACAAACTGTCTTCACTCTGTTTTAGGAACACACTGTCTTCATTCTGCTCTAGGAACACACTGTCTTCACTTTGCGTTAGGAACATACTGTCTTTACTCTGCTCTAGGAACACATTGTCTTCACTCTGCATTAGGAACACACTGTCTTCACTCTGCATTAGGAACACACTGTCTTCACTCTGATTTAGGAACACACTGTCTTCACTCTGCTCTAGGAAGACACTGTCTTCACTATGCATTAGGAACACACTGTCTTCACTATGCGTTAGGAACAGACGGTCTTCACACTGCTCTAGGAAGACACTGTTTTCTCTCTGCTCCATGCACATACTTCGCAACTCTGCGTTAGGAACACACTGTCTTCACTCTGCGTTAGGAACACGCTGTCTTCATTCTACTCTAGGAACACACTGTCTTCACTCTGCGTTAGGAACACACTGTCTTTACTCGGCACTACGAACACACTGTCTTCACTCGGCATTAGGAACACACTGTCTACACTCTGCATTAGGAACACACTGTCTTCACTCTGCTCTAGGAACACACTGTCTTCACTAGGCATTAGGAACACACTGTTTTCACTCTGCATCAGGAACACACAGTCTTCACTCTGCTCTAGGAAGACACTGTCTTCACTCTGCCTTAGGAACACACTGTATTTACTATGCGTTAGGAATACACTGTCTTCATTCTGCTCTAGGAACACACTGTCTTCACTCTGCGTTAGGAACACACTGTCTTCACTATGCGTTAGGAACACACTGTCTTCACTATGCGTTAGGAACACACTGTCTTCATTCTGCTCTAGGAAGACACTGTCTTCACTCTGATCTAGGAACACACTGTCTTCACTATGTGTTAGGAACACACTCTCTTCTCTATGCGTTAGGAACACACTGTCTTCACTATGAGTTAGGAACACACTGTCTTCACTCTGCTCTAGGAACACACTGTCTTCACTCTGCATTAGGAACACACTGTCTTCACTCTGCATTAGGAACAAACGGTCTTCACTCTGCTCTAGGAACACACAGTCTTTACTCTGCTCCATGCACATACCCTGCAACTCTGCGTTAGGAACACTGTCTTCACTCTGCATTAGGAACACACTGTCTTCACTCTGCTCTAGGAAGACACTGTCTTCACTCTGCTAAATGCACATACTTCACAACCCTGTCTTAGGAACGCACTGTCTTCACTCCGCTTTAGGAACACACTGTCTTCATTCTGCTCTAGAAACACACTGTCTTCACTCTCCCTTAGGAACATACTGTCTTCACTCTGCTCTAGGAACACACTGTCTTCACTCTGCTCCATGCACGTACACCACAACTCTGCGTTAGGAACACACTGTCTTCACTCTGCTCTAGGAACACTCTGTATTCACTATGCTTTAGGAACACACTGTCTTCACTCTGCTCTAGGAACACACTGTCTTCACTCTGCATTAGGAACACACTGTCTTCATTCTGCATTAGGAACACACTGTCTTCACTCTGATTTAGGAACACACTGTCTTCACTCTGCATTAGGAACACACTGTCTTCATTCTGCATTAGGAACATACTGTCTTCACTATGCGTTAAGAACACACTGTCTTCACTATGCGTTAGGAACACACTGTCTTCACTATGCCTTGGGAACACACTGTCTTCACTCTATTCTAGGAACACACTGTCTTCACTCTGCATTAGGAACACACTGTCTTCCCTCTGCTCTAGGAACACACTGTCTTCACTCTGCTCCATGCACATACTTCGCAACTCTTGTTAGGAACGCACTGTCTTCACTCTGCTTTAGGAACACACTGTCTTCACTCTACTCCATGCACATACTTCCCAACTCTGCGTTAGGAACGCACTGTCTTCACTCTGCGTTAGGAACACACTGTCTTCATTCTACTCTAGGAACACACTGTCTTCACTCTGCGTTAGGAATATACTGTCTTCACACTGCTCTAGGAACACACTGTGTTCACTAGGCATTAGGAACACACTGTTTTCACTCTGCATTAGGAACACACTGTCTTCATTCTGCTCTAGAAAGACACTGTCTTCACTCTGCATTAGGAACACACTGTCTTCACTCTGCTTTAGGAACACACTGTCTTCACTAGGCATTAGGAACACACTCTTTTCACTCTGCATTAGGAACACACTGTCTTCATTCTGCTCTAGGAAGACACTGTCTTCACTCTGCATTAGGAACACACTGTCTTCACTCTGCATTAGGAACACACAGTCTTCACTCTGCTCTAGGAAGACACTGTCTTCACTCTGCATTAGGAACACACTGTCTTCACTCTGATTAGGAACACACTGTCTTCACTATGCGTTAAGAACACACTGTCTTCACTATGCGTTAGGAACACACTGTCTTCACTATGCGTTAGGAACACACTGTCTTCACTCTGCTCTAGAAACACACTGTCTTCACTCTGCATTAGGAACACACTGTCCTCACTCTGCATTAGGAACAAACTGTCTTCACTCTGCTCTAGGAACACACAGTCTTCACTCTGCTCCATGCACATACCCTGCAACTCTGCGTTAGGAACACTGTCTTTACTCTGCTCTAGGAACACATTGTCTTCACTCTGCATTAAAAATACACTGTCTTCACTCTGCATTAGGAACACACTATCTTCACTCTGCTCTAGGAACACACTGTCTTCACTCTGCTAAATGCACATACTTCGCAACCCTGTCTTAGGAACGCACTGTCTTCACTCCGCTTTAGGAACACACTGTCTTCATTCTGCTCAAGAAACACACTGTCTTCACTCTCCCTTAGGAACATACTGTCTTCACTCTGCTCTAGGAACACACTGTCTTCACTCTGCTCTAGGAACACTCTGTATTCACTATGCTTTAGGAACACACTGTCTTCACTCTGCTCTAGGAACACACTGTCTTCATTCTGCCTTAGGAACACACTGTCTTCACTATGTGTTAGGAACACACTGTCTTCACTCTGCTCTAGGAAGACACTGTCTTCACTATGCATTAGGAACACACTGTCTTCACTATGCGTTAGGAACAGACTGTCTTCACTCTGCTCTAGGAAGACACTGTCTTCACTATGCATTAGAAACAAACTGTCTTCACTCTGTTTTAGGAACACACTGTCTTCATTCTGCTCTAGGAACACTCTGTATTCACTATGCTTTAGGAACACACTGTCTTCACTCTGCGTTAGGAACACACTGTCTTTATTCTGCTCTAAGAACACACTGTCTTCACTCGGCATTAGGAACACACTGTCTTCATTCTGCATTAGGAACACACTGTCTTCACTCTGATTTAGGAACACACTGTCTTCACTCTGCATTAGGAACACACTGTCTTCATTCTGCATTAGGAACATACTGTCTTCACTATGCGTTAAGAACACACTGTCTTCACTATGCGTTAGGAACACACTGTCTTCACTATGCCTTGGGAACACACTGTCTTCACTCTATTCTAGGAACACACTGTCTTCACTCTGCATTAGGAACACACTGTCTTCCCTCTGCTCTAGGAACACACTGTCTTCACTCTGCTCCATGCACATACTTCGCAACTCTTGTTAGGAACGCACTGTCTTCACTCTGCTTTAGGAACACACTGTCTTCACTCTACTCCATGCACATACTTCCCAACTCTGCGTTAGGAACGCACTGTCTTCACTCTGCGTTAGGAACACACTGTCTTCATTCTACTCTAGGAACACACTGTCTTCACTCTGCGTTAGGAATATACTGTCTTCACACTGCTCTAGGAACACACTGTGTTCACTAGGCATTAGGAACACACTGTTTTCACTCTGCATTAGGAACACACTGTCTTCATTCTGCTCTAGAAAGACACTGTCTTCACTCTGCATTAGGAACACACTGTCTTCACTCTGCTTTAGGAACACACTGTCTTCACTAGGCATTAGGAACACACTCTTTTCACTCTGCATTAGGAACACACTGTCTTCATTCTGCTCTAGGAAGACACTGTCTTCACTCTGCATTAGGAACACACTGTCTTCACTCTGCATTAGGAACACACAGTCTTCACTCTGCTCTAGGAAGACACTGTCTTCACTCTGCATTAGGAACACACTGTCTTCACTCTGATTAGGAACACACTGTCTTCACTATGCGTTAAGAACACACTGTCTTCACTATGCGTTAGGAACACACTGTCTTCACTATGCGTTAGGAACACACTGTCTTCACTCTGCTCTAGAAACACACTGTCTTCACTCTGCATTAGGAACACACTGTCCTCACTCTGCATTAGGAACAAACTGTCTTCACTCTGCTCTAGGAACACACAGTCTTCACTCTGCTCCATGCACATACCCTGCAACTCTGCGTTAGGAACACTGTCTTTACTCTGCTCTAGGAACACATTGTCTTCACTCTGCATTAAAAATACACTGTCTTCACTCTGCATTAGGAACACACTATCTTCACTCTGCTCTAGGAACACACTGTCTTCACTCTGCTAAATGCACATACTTCGCAACCCTGTCTTAGGAACGCACTGTCTTCACTCCGCTTTAGGAACACACTGTCTTCATTCTGCTCAAGAAACACACTGTCTTCACTCTCCCTTAGGAACATACTGTCTTCACTCTGCTCTAGGAACACACTGTCTTCACTCTGCTCTAGGAACACTCTGTATTCACTATGCTTTAGGAACACACTGTCTTCACTCTGCTCTAGGAACACACTGTCTTCATTCTGCCTTAGGAACACACTGTCTTCACTATGTGTTAGGAACACACTGTCTTCACTCTGCTCTAGGAAGACACTGTCTTCACTATGCATTAGGAACACACTGTCTTCACTATGCGTTAGGAACAGACTGTCTTCACTCTGCTCTAGGAAGACACTGTCTTCACTATGCATTAGAAACAAACTGTCTTCACTCTGTTTTAGGAACACACTGTCTTCATTCTGCTCTAGGAACACACTGTCTTCACTTTGCGTTAGGAACATACTGTCTTTACTCTGCTCTAGGAACACACTGTCTTCACTCTGCATTAGGAACACACTGTCTTCACTCTGCATTAGGAACACACTGTCTTCACTCTGATTTAGGAACACTGTCTTCACTCTGCTCTAGGAACACACTGTCTTCACTCTGCTCCATGCACATACTTCGCAACTCTGCGTTAGGAACACACTGTCTTCACTCTGCGTTAGGAACACGCTGTTTTCATTCTGCTCTAGGAACACACTGTCTTCACTCTGCGTTAGGAACACACTGTCTTTACTCGGCACTAAGAACACACTGTCTTCACTCGGCATTAGGAACACACTGTCTTCACTCTGCATTAGGAACACACTGTCTTCACTCTGATTTAGGAACACAATGTCTTCACTCTGCATTAGGAACACACTGTCTTCACTCTGCATTAGGAACATACTGTCTTCACTATGTGTTAGGAACACACTCTCTTCTCTATGCGTTAGGAACACACTGTCTTCACTATGAGTTAGGAACACACTGTCTTCACTCTGCTCTAGGAACACACTGTCTTCACTCTGCATTAGGAACACACTGTCTTCACTCTGCTCTAGGAAGACACTGTCTTCACTCTGCATTAGGAACACACTGTCTTCACTCTGCATTAGGAACAAACGGTCTTCACTCTGCTCTAGGAACACACAGTCTTTACTCTGCTCCATGCACATACCCTGCAACTCTGCGTTAGGAACACTGTCTTCACTCTGCATTAGGAACACACTGTCTTCACTCTGCTCTAGGAAGACACTGTCTTCACTCTGCTAAATGCACATACTTCACAACCCTGTCTTAGGAACGCACTGTCTTCACTCCGCTTTAGGAACACACTGTCTTCATTCTGCTCTAGAAACACACTGTCTTCACTCTCCCTTAGGAACATACTGTCTTCACTCTGCTCTAGGAACACACTGTCTTCACTCTGCTCCATGCACGTACACCACAACTCTGCGTTAGGAACACACTGTCTTCACTCTGCTCTAGGAACACTCTGTATTCACTATGCTTTAGGAACACACTGTCTTCACTCTGCTCTAGGAACACACTGTCTTCACTCTGCATTAGGAACACACTGTCTTCATTCTGCATTAGGAACACACTGTCTTCACTCTGATTTAGGAACACACTGTCTTCACTCTGCATTAGGAACACACTGTCTTCATTCTGCATTAGGAACATACTGTCTTCACTATGCGTTAAGAACACACTGTCTTCACTATGCGTTAGGAACACACTGTCTTCACTATGCCTTGGGAACACACTGTCTTCACTCTATTCTAGGAACACACTGTCTTCACTCTGCATTAGGAACACACTGTCTTCCCTCTGCTCTAGGAACACACTGTCTTCACTCTGCTCCATGCACATACTTCGCAACTCTTGTTAGGAACGCACTGTCTTCACTCTGCTTTAGGAACACACTGTCTTCACTCTACTCCATGCACATACTTCCCAACTCTGCGTTAGGAACGCACTGTCTTCACTCTGCGTTAGGAACACACTGTCTTCATTCTACTCTAGGAACACACTGTCTTCACTCTGCGTTAGGAATATACTGTCTTCACACTGCTCTAGGAACACACTGTGTTCACTAGGCATTAGGAACACACTGTTTTCACTCTGCATTAGGAACACACTGTCTTCATTCTGCTCTAGAAAGACACTGTCTTCACTCTGCATTAGGAACACACTGTCTTCACTCTGCTTTAGGAACACACTGTCTTCACTAGGCATTAGGAACACACTCTTTTCACTCTGCATTAGGAACACACTGTCTTCATTCTGCTCTAGGAAGACACTGTCTTCACTCTGCATTAGGAACACACTGTCTTCACTCTGCATTAGGAACACACAGTCTTCACTCTGCTCTAGGAAGACACTGTCTTCACTCTGCATTAGGAACACACTGTCTTCACTCTGATTAGGAACACACTGTCTTCACTATGCGTTAAGAACACACTGTCTTCACTATGCGTTAGGAACACACTGTCTTCACTATGCGTTAGGAACACACTGTCTTCACTCTGCTCTAGAAACACACTGTCTTCACTCTGCATTAGGAACACACTGTCCTCACTCTGCATTAGGAACAAACTGTCTTCACTCTGCTCTAGGAACACACAGTCTTCACTCTGCTCCATGCACATACCCTGCAACTCTGCGTTAGGAACACTGTCTTTACTCTGCTCTAGGAACACATTGTCTTCACTCTGCATTAAAAATACACTGTCTTCACTCTGCATTAGGAACACACTATCTTCACTCTGCTCTAGGAACACACTGTCTTCACTCTGCTAAATGCACATACTTCGCAACCCTGTCTTAGGAACGCACTGTCTTCACTCCGCTTTAGGAACACACTGTCTTCATTCTGCTCAAGAAACACACTGTCTTCACTCTCCCTTAGGAACATACTGTCTTCACTCTGCTCTAGGAACACACTGTCTTCACTCTGCTCTAGGAACACTCTGTATTCACTATGCTTTAGGAACACACTGTCTTCACTCTGCTCTAGGAACACACTGTCTTCATTCTGCCTTAGGAACACACTGTCTTCACTATGTGTTAGGAACACACTGTCTTCACTCTGCTCTAGGAAGACACTGTCTTCACTATGCATTAGGAACACACTGTCTTCACTATGCGTTAGGAACAGACTGTCTTCACTCTGCTCTAGGAAGACACTGTCTTCACTATGCATTAGAAACAAACTGTCTTCACTCTGTTTTAGGAACACACTGTCTTCATTCTGCTCTAGGAACACTCTGTATTCACTATGCTTTAGGAACACACTGTCTTCACTCTGCGTTAGGAACACACTGTCTTTATTCTGCTCTAAGAACACACTGTCTTCACTCGGCATTAGGAACACACTGTCTTCATTCTGCATTAGGAACACACTGTCTTCACTCTGATTTAGGAACACACTGTCTTCACTCTGCATTAGGAACACACTGTCTTCATTCTGCATTAGGAACATACTGTCTTCACTATGCGTTAAGAACACACTGTCTTCACTATGCGTTAGGAACACACTGTCTTCACTATGCCTTGGGAACACACTGTCTTCACTCTATTCTAGGAACACACTGTCTTCACTCTGCATTAGGAACACACTGTCTTCCCTCTGCTCTAGGAACACACTGTCTTCACTCTGCTCCATGCACATACTTCGCAACTCTTGTTAGGAACGCACTGTCTTCACTCTGCTTTAGGAACACACTGTCTTCACTCTACTCCATGCACATACTTCCCAACTCTGCGTTAGGAACGCACTGTCTTCACTCTGCGTTAGGAACACACTGTCTTCATTCTACTCTAGGAACACACTGTCTTCACTCTGCGTTAGGAATATACTGTCTTCACACTGCTCTAGGAACACACTGTGTTCACTAGGCATTAGGAACACACTGTTTTCACTCTGCATTAGGAACACACTGTCTTCATTCTGCTCTAGAAAGACACTGTCTTCACTCTGCATTAGGAACACACTGTCTTCACTCTGCTTTAGGAACACACTGTCTTCACTAGGCATTAGGAACACACTCTTTTCACTCTGCATTAGGAACACACTGTCTTCATTCTGCTCTAGGAAGACACTGTCTTCACTCTGCATTAGGAACACACTGTCTTCACTCTGCATTAGGAACACACAGTCTTCACTCTGCTCTAGGAAGACACTGTCTTCACTCTGCATTAGGAACACACTGTCTTCACTCTGATTAGGAACACACTGTCTTCACTATGCGTTAAGAACACACTGTCTTCACTATGCGTTAGGAACACACTGTCTTCACTATGCGTTAGGAACACACTGTCTTCACTCTGCTCTAGAAACACACTGTCTTCACTCTGCATTAGGAACACACTGTCCTCACTCTGCATTAGGAACAAACTGTCTTCACTCTGCTCTAGGAACACACAGTCTTCACTCTGCTCCATGCACATACCCTGCAACTCTGCGTTAGGAACACTGTCTTTACTCTGCTCTAGGAACACATTGTCTTCACTCTGCATTAAAAATACACTGTCTTCACTCTGCATTAGGAACACACTATCTTCACTCTGCTCTAGGAACACACTGTCTTCACTCTGCTAAATGCACATACTTCGCAACCCTGTCTTAGGAACGCACTGTCTTCACTCCGCTTTAGGAACACACTGTCTTCATTCTGCTCAAGAAACACACTGTCTTCACTCTCCCTTAGGAACATACTGTCTTCACTCTGCTCTAGGAACACACTGTCTTCACTCTGCTCTAGGAACACTCTGTATTCACTATGCTTTAGGAACACACTGTCTTCACTCTGCTCTAGGAACACACTGTCTTCATTCTGCCTTAGGAACACACTGTCTTCACTATGTGTTAGGAACACACTGTCTTCACTCTGCTCTAGGAAGACACTGTCTTCACTATGCATTAGGAACACACTGTCTTCACTATGCGTTAGGAACAGACTGTCTTCACTCTGCTCTAGGAAGACACTGTCTTCACTATGCATTAGAAACAAACTGTCTTCACTCTGTTTTAGGAACACACTGTCTTCATTCTGCTCTAGGAACACACTGTCTTCACTTTGCGTTAGGAACATACTGTCTTTACTCTGCTCTAGGAACACACTGTCTTCACTCTGCATTAGGAACACACTGTCTTCACTCTGCATTAGGAACACACTGTCTTCACTCTGATTTAGGAACACTGTCTTCACTCTGCTCTAGGAACACACTGTCTTCACTCTGCTCCATGCACATACTTCGCAACTCTGCGTTAGGAACACACTGTCTTCACTCTGCGTTAGGAACACGCTGTTTTCATTCTGCTCTAGGAACACACTGTCTTCACTCTGCGTTAGGAACACACTGTCTTTACTCGGCACTAAGAACACACTGTCTTCACTCGGCATTAGGAACACACTGTCTTCACTCTGCATTAGGAACACACTGTCTTCACTCTGATTTAGGAACACAATGTCTTCACTCTGCATTAGGAACACACTGTCTTCACTCTGCATTAGGAACATACTGTCTTCACTATGCGTTAAGAACACACTGTCTTCACTATGCGTTAGGAACACACTGTCTTCACTATGCGTTGGGAACACACTGTCTTCACTCTGCTCTAGGAACACACTGTCTTCACTCTGCATTAGGAACACACTGTCTTCACTCTGCTCTAGGAACACACTGTCTTCACTAGGCATTAGGAACACACTGTTTTCACTCTGCATGAGGAACACACAGTCTTCACTCTGCTCTAGGAAGACACTGTCTTCACTCTGCCTTAGGAACACACTGTCTTTACTATGCGTTAGGAATACACTGTCTTCATTCTGCTCTAGGAACACACTGTCTTCACTCTGCGTTAGGAACACACTGTCTTCACTATGCGTTAGGAACACACTGTCTTCACTATGCGTTAGGAACACACTGTCTTCATTCTGCTCTAGGAAGACACTGTCTTCACTCTGATCTAGGAACACACTGTCTTCACTATGTGTTAGGAACACACTCTCTTCTCTATGCGTTAGGAACACACTGTCTTCACTATGAGTTAGGAACACACTGTCTTCTCTCTGCTCTAGGAACACACTGTCTTCACTCTGCATTAGGAACACACTGTCTTCACTCTGCTCTAGGAAGACACTGTCTTCACTCTGCATTAGGAACACACTGTCTTCACTCTGCATTAGGAACAAACGGTCTTCACTCTGCTCTAGGAACACACAGTCTTCAAACTGCTCCATGCACATACCCCGCAACTCTGCGTTAGAAAACACTGTCTTCACTCTGCGTTAGGAACACGCTGTCTTCATTCTGCTCTAGGAACACACTGTCTTCACTCTGCGTTAGGAACACACTGTCTTTACTCGGCACTAAGAACACACTGTCTTCACTCGGCATTAGGAACACACTGTCTTCACTCTGCATTAGGAACACACTGTCTTCACTCTGATTTAGGAACACAATGTCTTCACTCTGCATTAGGAACACACTGTCTTCACTCTGCATTAGGAACATACTGTCTTCACTATGCGTTAAGAACACACTGTCTTCACTATGCGTTAGGAACACACTGTCTTCACTATGCGTTGGGAACACACTGTCTTCACTCTGCTCTAGGAACACACTGTCTTCACTCTGCATTAGGAACACACTGTCTTCACTCTGCTCTAGGAACACACTGTCTTCACTAGGCATTAGGAACACACTGTTTTCACTCTGCATGAGGAACACACAGTCTTCACTCTGCTCTAGGAAGACACTGTCTTCACTCTGCCTTAGGAACACACTGTCTTTACTATGCGTTAGGAATACACTGTCTTCATTCTGCTCTAGGAACACACTGTCTTCACTCTGCGTTAGGAACACACTGTCTTCACTATGCGTTAGGAACACACTGTCTTCACTATGCGTTAGGAACACACTGTCTTCATTCTGCTCTAGGAAGACACTGTCTTCACTCTGATCTAGGAACACACTGTCTTCACTATGTGTTAGGAACACACTCTCTTCTCTATGCGTTAGGAACACACTGTCTTCACTATGAGTTAGGAACACACTGTCTTCACTCTGCTCTAGGAACACACTGTCTTCACTCTGCATTAGGAACACACTGTCTTCACTCTGCTCTAGGAAGACACTGTCTTCACTCTGCATTAGGAACACACTGTCTTCACTCTGCATTAGGAACAAACGGTCTTCACTCTGCTCTAGGAACACACAGTCTTCAAACTGCTCCATGCACATACCCCGCAACTCTGCGTTAGAACACACTGCCTTCACTCTGCATTAGGAACACACTGTCTTCACTCTTCTCTAGGAACACACTGTCTTCAGTCGGCTCCACGCACATACTTCGCAACTCTGTGTTAGGAACGCACTGTCTTCACTCTGCTTTAGGAACACTCTGTCTTCACTCTACTCCATGCACATACTTCCCAACTCTGCGTTAGGAACTCACTGTCTTCACTCTGCGTTAGGAACACACTGTCTTCATTCTGCTCTAGGAACACACTGTCTTCAATCTGCGTTAGGAATATACTGTCTTCACTCTGCTCTAGGAACCCACTGTCTTCACTCTGCTCCATGAACGTACACCGCAACTCTTCCTTAGGAACACACTGTCTTCACTCTGCTCTAGGAACACACTGTCTTCACTAGGAATTAGGAACACACTCTTTTCACTCTGCATTAGGAACACACTGTCTTCATTCTGCTCTAGGAAGACACTGTCTTCACTCTGCATTAGGAACACACTGTCTTCACTCTGCATTAGGAACACACTGTCTTCACTCTGCTCTAGGAACACACTGTCTTCACTCTGCTCCATACACATACACAGCAACTCTTCGTTAGGAACACACTGTCTTCATTCTGCTCTAGGAACACACTGTCTTCACTCTGCGTTAGGAACATACTGTCTTTACTCTGCTCTAGGAACACACTGTCTTCACTCTGCATTAGGAACACACTGTCTTCACTCTGCATTAGGAACACACTGTCTTCACCCTGATTTAGGAACACACTGTCTTCATTCTGCTCTAGGAACACACTGTCTTCACTCTGCATTAGGAACACACTGTCTTCACTATGCGTTAAGAACATACTTTCTTCACTATGCGTTAGGAACACACTGTCTTCACTATGCGTTAGGAACACACTGTCTTCACTCTGCTCTAGGAACACACTGTCTTCACTCTGCATTAGGAACACACTGTCTTCACTCTGCATTAGGAACAACTGTCTTCACTCTGCTCTAGGAACACACAGTCTTCACTCTGCTCCATGCACATACCCCGCAACTCTGCGTTAGAACACACTGTCTTCACTCTGCTCTAGGAACACACTGTCTTCACTCTGCATTAGGAACACACTGTCTTCACTCTGCTCTAGGAACACATTGTCTTCACTCTGCTCCATGCACATACTTCGCAACTCTGTGTTAGGAACGCACTGTCTTCACTCTGCTTTAGGAAAACACTGTCTTCACTCTACTCCATGCACATACTTCCCAACTCTGCATAAGGAACGCACAGTCTTCACTCTGCGTTAGGAACACACTGTCTTCATTCTGCTCTAGGAACACACTGTCTTCACTCTGCGTTAGGAATATACTGTCTTCACTCTGCTCTAGGAAGACACTGTGTTCACTCTGCTCCATGCACGTACACCGCAACTCTGGCTTAGGAACACACTGTCTTCACTCTGCTCTAGGAACACACTGTCTTCACTAGGCATTAGAAACACACTGTTTTCACTCTGCATTAGGAACACACTGTCTTCATTCTGCTCTAGGAAGACACTGTCTTCACTCTGCATTAGGAACACACTGTCTTCACTCTGCATTAGGAACACACTGTCTTCACTCTGCTCTAGGAAGACACTGTCTTCACTCTGCCTTAGGAACACACTGTCTTTACTATGCGTTATGAACACACTGTCTTCATTCTGCTCTAGGAACACACTGTCTTCACTCTGCTCTAGGAACACACTGTCTTCACTCTGCTAAATGGACATACTTCGCAACCCTGTCTTAGTAACGCACTGTCTTCACTCTGCTTTAGGAACACACTGTCTTCATTCTGCTCTAGAAACACACTGTCTTCACTCTCCCTTAGGAACATACTGTCTTCACTCTGCTCTAGGAACACACTGTCTTCACTATGCATTAGGAACACACTGTCTTCACTATGCGTTAGGAACACACTGTCTTCACTCTGCTCTAGGAAGACACTGTCTTCACTATGCATTAGAAACACACTGTCTTCCCTCTGTTTTAGGAACACACTGTCTTCATTCTGCTCTAGGAACACACTGTCTTCACTTTGCGTTAGGAACCTACTGTCTTTACTCTGCTCTAGGAACACACTGTCTTCACTCTGCATTAGGAACACACTGTCTTCACTCTGCATTAGGAACACACTGTCTTCACTATGCTTTAAGAACACACTGTCTTCACTATGCGTTAGGAACACACTGTCTTCACTATGCGTTAGGAACACACTGTCTTCACTCTGATCTAGGAACA
Organism: Microtus pennsylvanicus; assembly: GCF_037038515.1. Lineage (NCBI taxonomy): Eukaryota > Metazoa > Chordata > Mammalia > Rodentia > Cricetidae > Microtus > Microtus pennsylvanicus. The sequence goes on from NC_134601.1 coordinate 108,748,579, forward strand.
CACTGTCTTCACTCTGTATTAGGAACACACTGTCTTCATTCTGCATTAGGAACAAACTGTCTTCACTCTGCTCTAGGAACACACATTCTTCACTCTGCTCCATGCACATACCCCGCATCTCTGCTTTAGAACACACTGTCTTCACTCTGCTCTAGGAACACACTGTCTTCACTCTGCATTAGGAACACACTGTCTTCACTCGGCATTAGGAACAAACTGTCTTCACTCTGATCTAGGAACACACTGTCTTCACTCTGCTCTAGGAACACACTGTCTTCATTCTGCATTAGGAACAAACTGTCTTCATTCTGCTCTAGGAACACACAGTCTTCACTCTGCTCCATGCACATACCCCGCATCTCTGCTTTAGAACACACTGTCTTCACCCTGCTCTGGGAACACACTGTCTTCACTCTGCTCCATGCACATACTTCGCAACTCTGTGTTAGGAACGCACTGTCTTCACTCTGCTTTAGGAACACACTGTCTTCACTCTACTCCATGCACGTACTTCCCAACTCTGCGTTAGGAACGCACTGTCTTCACACTGCGTTAGGAACACACTGTCTTCATTCTGCTCTAGGAACACACTGTCTTCACTCTGCGTTAAGAATATACTGTCTTCACTCTGCTCTAGGAACACACTGTCTTCACTCTGCTCCATGCACGTACACCGCAACTCTGCCATAGGACACACTGTCTTCACTCTGCTCTAGGAACACACTGTCTTCACTAGGCATTAGGAACACACTGTTTTCACACTGCATTAGGAACACACTGTCTTCATTCTGCTCTAGGAAGACACTGTCTTCACTCTGCATTAGGAACACACTGTCTTCACTCTGCATTAGGAACACACTGTCTTCACTCTGCTCTAGGAAGACACTGTCTTCAATCTGCCTTAGGAACACACTGTCTTTACTATGCGTTAGGAACACACTGTCTTCATTCTGCTCTAGGAACACACTGTCTTCACTCTGCGTTCGGAACACACTGTCTTCACTATGCGTTAGGAACACACTGTCTTCACTATGCGTTAGGAACACACTGTCTTCACTATGCGTTAGGAACACACTGTCTTCACTTGCTCTAGGAACACACTGTCTTCACTCTGCATTAGGAACACACTGTCTTCACTCTGCTTTAGGAATACACTTTCTTGACTATGCGTTAGGAACACACTGTCTTCACTATGCGTTTCGAACACACTGTCTTCACTTGCTCTAGGAACACACTGTCTTCATTCTGCATTAGGAACACACTATCTTCATTCTGCATTAGGAACAAACGGTCTTCACTCTGCTCTAGGAACACACAGTCTTCACTCTGCTCCATGCACATACCCTGCAACTCTGCGTTAGGAACACTGTCTTCACTCTGCTCTAGGAACACACTGTCTTCACTCTGCATTAAAAATACACTGTCTTCACTCTGCATTAGGAACACACTGTCTTCACTCTGCTTTAGTAACACACTGTCTTCATTCTGCTCTAGAAACACACTGTCTTCACTCTCCCTTAGGAACATACTGTCTTCACTCTGCTCTAGGAACACACTGTCTTCACTCTGCTTCATTCACGTACACAACAACTCTGCGTTAGAAACACACTGTCTTCACTCTCCTCTAGGAACACTCTGTCTTCACTATGCTTTAGGAACAAACTGTTTTCACTGTGCATTACCAACACACTGTCTTCACTCTGCTCTAGGAACACACTGTCTTCACTCTGCTAAATGCACATACTTCGCAACCCTGTCTTAGGAACGCACTGTCTTCACTCTGCTTGAGGACACACTGTCTTCATTCTGCTCTAGAAACACACTGTCTTCACTCTCCCTTAGGAACATACTGTCTTCACTCTGCTCTAGGAACACACTGTCTTCACTATGCATTAGGAACACACTGTATTCACTATGCGTTAGGAACACACTGTCTTCACTCTGCTCTAGGAAACACTGTCTTCACTATGCATTAGAAACACACTGTCTTCACTCTGTTTTAGGAACATACTGTCTTCATTCTGCTCTTGGAACACACTGTCTTCACTTTGCGTTAGGAACCTACTGTCTTTACTCTGCTCTAGGAACAAACTGTCTTCACTCTGCTCTAGGAACACACTGTCTTCATTCTGCATTAGGAACACACTGTCTTCACTCTGATTTAGGAACACTGTCTTCACTCTGCTCTAGGAACACACTGTCTTCACTCTGCTCCATGCACATACTTCGCAACTCTGCGTTAGGAACACACTGTCTTCACTCTGCCTTAGGAACATGCTGTCTTCATTCTGCTCTAGGAACACACTGTCTTCACTCTGCGTTAGGAACACACTGTCTTTACTCTGCTCTAGGAACTCACTGTCTTCACTCTGCTTTAGGAACACACTGTCTTCACTCTGCATTAGGAACACACTGTCTTCACTCTGATTTAGGAACACACTGTCTTCACTCTGCATTAGGAACACACTGTCTTCACTATGCGTTAGGAACACACTGTCTTCACTATGCGTTAGGAACACACTGTCTTCACTCTGCTCTAGGAACACACTGTCTTCTCTCTGTATTAGGAACACACTGTCTTCACTCTGCATTAGGAACAAACTGTCTTCACTCTGCTCTAGGAACACACAGTCTTCACTCTGCTCCAATCACATACCCCGCAAATCTGCGTTAGAACACACTGTCTTCACTCTGCTCTAGGAACACACTGTCTTCACTCTGCATTAGGAACACACTGTCTTCACTCTGCATTAGGAACATACTGTCTTCACTATGCGTTAGGAACACACTGTCTTCACTATGGGTTAGGAACACACTGTCTTCACTCTGCTCTAGGAACACACTGTCTTCACTCTGCATTAGGAACACACTGTCTTCACTCTGCATTAGGAACAAACTGTCTTCACTCTGCTCTAGGAACACACAGTCTTCACTCTGCTCCATGCACATACCCCGCAACTCTGCGTTAGAACACACTGTCTTCACTCTGCTCTAGGAACACACTGTCTTCACTCTGCATTAGGAACACACTGTCTTCACTCTGCTCTAGGAACACATTGTCTTCACTCTGCTCCATGCACATACTTCGCAACTCTGTGTTAGGAACGCACTGTCTTCACTCTGCTTTAGGAAAACACTGTCTTCACTCTACTCCATGCACATACTTCCCAACTCTGCATAAGGAACGCACAGTCTTCACTCTGCGTTAGGAACACACTGTCTTCATTCTGCTCTAGGAACACACTGTCTTCACTCTGCGTTAGGAATATACTGTCTTCACTCTGCTCTAGGAAGACACTGTGTTCACTCTGCTCCATGCACGTACACCGCAACTCTGGCTTAGGAACACACTGTGTTCACTCTGCTCTAGGAACACACTGTCTTCACTAGGCATTAGAAACACACTGTTTTCACTCTGCATTAGGAACACACTGTCTTCATTCTGCTCTAGGAAGACACTGTCTTCACTCTGCATTAGGAACACACTGTCTTCACTCTGCATTAGGAACACACTGTCTTCACTCTGCTCTAGGAAGACACTGTCTTCACTCTGCCTTAGGAACACACTGTCTTTACTATGCGTTATGAACACACTGTCTTCATTCTGCTCTAGGAACACACTGTCTTCACTCTGCTCTAGGAACACACTGTCTTCACTCTGCTAAATGGACATACTTCGCAACCCTGTCTTAGTAACGCACTGTCTTCACTCTGCTTTAGGAACACACTGTCTTCATTCTGCTCTAGAAACACACTGTCTTCACTCTCCCTTAGGAACATACTGTCTTCACTCTGCTCTAGGAACACACTGTCTTCACTATGCATTAGGAACACACTGTCTTCACTATGCGTTAGGAACACACTGTCTTCACTCTGCTCTAGGAAGACACTGTCTTCACTATGCATTAGAAACACACTGTCTTCCCTCTGTTTTAGGAACACACTGTCTTCATTCTGCTCTAGGAACACACTGTCTTCACTTTGCGTTAGGAACCTACTGTCTTTACTCTGCTCTAGGAACACACTGTCTTCACTCTGCATTAGGAACACACTGTCTTCACTCTGCATTAGGAACACACTGTCTTCACTATGCTTTAAGAACACACTGTCTTCACTATGCGTTAGGAACACACTGTCTTCACTATGCGTTAGGAACACACTGTCTTCACTCTGATCTAGGAACACACTGTCTTCACTCTGTATTAGGAACACACTGTCTTCATTCTGCATTAGGAACAAACTGTCTTCACTCTGCTCTAGGAACACACAGTCTTCACTCTGCTCCATGCACATACCCCGCATCTCTGCTTTAGAACACACTGTCTTCACTCTGCTCTAGGAACACACTGTCTTCACTCTGCATTAGGAACACACTGTCTTCACTCGGCATTAGGAACAAACTGTCTTCACTCTGATCTAGGAACACACTGTCTTCACTCTGCTCTAGGAACACACTGTCTTCATTCTGCATTAGGAACAAACTGTCTTCATTCTGCTCTAGGAACACACAGTCTTCACTCTGCTCCATGCACATACCCCGCATCTCTGCTTTAGAACACACTGTCTTCACCCTGCTCTGGGAACACACTGTCTTCACTCTGCTCCATGCACATACTTCGCAACTCTGTGTTAGGAACGCACTGTCTTCACTCTGCTTTAGGAACACACTGTCTTCACTCTACTCCATGCACATACTTCCCAACTCTGCGTTAGGAACGCACTGTCTTCACACTGCGTTAGGAACACACTGTCTTCATTCTGCTCTAGGAACACACTGTCTTCACTCTGCGTTAAGAATATACTGTCTTCACTCTGCTCTAGGAACACACTGTCTTCACTCTGCTCCATGCACGTACACCGCAACTCTGCCATAGGACACACTGTCTTCACTCTGCTCTAGGAACACACTGTCTTCACTAGGCATTAGGAACACACTGTTTTCACACTGCATTAGGAACACACTGTCTTCATTCTGCTCTAGGAAGACACTGTCTTCACTCTGCATTAGGAACACACTGTCTTCACTCTGCATTAGGAACACACTGTCTTCACTCTGCTCTAGGAAGACACTGTCTTCAATCTGCCTTAGGAACACACTGTCTTTACTATGCGTTAGGAACACACTGTCTTCATTCTGCTCTAGGAACACACTGTCTTCACTCTGCGTTCGGAACACACTGTCTTCACTATGCGTTAGGAACACACTGTCTTCACTATGCGTTAGGAACACACTGTCTTCACTATGCGTTAGGAACACACTGTCTTCACTTGCTCTAGGAACACACTGTCTTCACTCTGCATTAGGAACACACTGTCTTCACTCTGCTTTAGGAATACACTTTCTTGACTATGCGTTAGGAACACACTGTCTTCACTATGCGTTTCGAACACACTGTCTTCACTTGCTCTAGGAACACACTGTCTTCATTCTGCATTAGGAACACACTATCTTCATTCTGCATTAGGAACAAACGGTCTTCACTCTGCTCTAGGAACACACAGTCTTCACTCTGCTCCATGCACATACCCTGCAACTCTGCGTTAGGAACACTGTCTTCACTCTGCTCTAGGAACACACTGTCTTCACTCTGCATTAAAAATACACTGTCTTCACTCTGCATTAGGAACACACTGTCTTCACTCTGCTTTAGTAACACACTGTCTTCATTCTGCTCTAGAAACACACTGTCTTCACTCTCCCTTAGGAACATACTGTCTTCACTCTGCTCTAGGAACACACTGTCTTCACTCTGCTTCATTCACGTACACAACAACTCTGCGTTAGAAACACACTGTCTTCACTCTCCTCTAGGAACACTCTGTCTTCACTATGCTTTAGGAACAAACTGTTTTCACTGTGCATTACCAACACACTGTCTTCACTCTGCTCTAGGAACACACTGTCTTCACTCTGCTAAATGCACATACTTCGCAACCCTGTCTTAGGAACGCACTGTCTTCACTCTGCTTGAGGACACACTGTCTTCATTCTGCTCTAGAAACACACTGTCTTCACTCTCCCTTAGGAACATACTGTCTTCACTCTGCTCTAGGAACACACTGTCTTCACTATGCATTAGGAACACACTGTATTCACTATGCGTTAGGAACACACTGTCTTCACTCTGCTCTAGGAAACACTGTCTTCACTATGCATTAGAAACACACTGTCTTCACTCTGTTTTAGGAACATACTGTCTTCATTCTGCTCTTGGAACACACTGTCTTCACTTTGCGTTAGGAACCTACTGTCTTTACTCTGCTCTAGGAACAAACTGTCTTCACTCTGCTCTAGGAACACACTGTCTTCATTCTGCATTAGGAACACACTGTCTTCACTCTGATTTAGGAACACTGTCTTCACTCTGCTCTAGGAACACACTGTCTTCACTCTGCTCCATGCACATACTTCGCAACTCTGCGTTAGGAACACACTGTCTTCACTCTGCCTTAGGAACATGCTGTCTTCATTCTGCTCTAGGAACACACTGTCTTCACTCTGCGTTAGGAACACACTTTCTTTACTCTGCTCTAGGAACTCACTGTCTTCACTATGCGTTAGGAACACACTGTCTTCACTCTGCTCTAGGAACACACTGTCTTCTCTCTGTATTAGGAACACACTGTCTTCACTCTGCATTAGGAACAAACTGTCTTCACTCTGCTCTAGGAACACACAGTCTTCACTCTGCTCCAATCACATACCCCGCAAATCTGCGTTAGAACACACTGTCTTCACTCTGCTCTAGGAACACACTGTCTTCACTCTGCATTAGGAACACACTGTCTTCACTCTGCATTAGGAACATACTGTCTTCACTCTGCTCTAGGAACACACTGTCTTCACTCTGCTCCATGCACATACTTTGCAACTCTGTGTTAGGAACGCACTGTCTTCACTCTGCTTTAGGAACACACTGTCTTCACTCTTCTCCATGCACATACTTCCCAACTCTGCGTTAGGAACGCACTGTCCTCACTCTGCGTTAGGAACACACTGTCTTCATTCTGCTCTAGGAACACACTGTCTTCACTCTGCGTTAGGAATATACTGTCTTCACTCTGCTCTAGGAACACACTGTCTTCACTCTGCTCCATGCACGTACACCGCAACTCTGCCTTAGGAACACACTGTCTTCACTCTGCTCTAGGAAAACACTGTCTTCACTAGGCATTAGGAACACACTGTTTTCACTCTGCATTAGGAACACACTGTCTTCATTCTGCTCTAGGAAGACACTGTCTTCACTCTGCATTAGGAACACACTGTCTTCACTCTGCATTAGGAACACACTGTCTTCACTCTGCTCTAGGAACACACTGTCTTCACTCTGCCTTAGGAACACACTGTCTTTACTATGCGTTAGGAACACACTGTCTTCATACTGCTCTAGGAACACACTGTCTTCACTCTGCCTTAGGAACACACTGTCTTCACTATGCGTTAGGAACACACTGTCTTCACTATGTGTTAGGAACACACTGTCTTCACTTGCTCTAGGAACACACTGTCTTCACTCTGCATTAGGAACAAACTGTCTTCACTCTGCTTTAGGAATACACTGTCTTCACTATGCGTTAGGAACACACTGTCTTCACTATGCGTTAAGAACACACTGTCTTCACTTGCTCTAGGAACACACTGTCTTCACTCTGCATTAGGAACACACTGTCTTCATTCTGCATTAGGAACAAACTGTCTTCACTCTGCTCTAGGAACACACAGTCTTCACTCTGCTCCATGAACGTACACCGCAACTCTTCCTTAGGAACACACTGTCTTCACTCTGCTCTAGGAACACACTGTCTTCACTAGACATTAGGAACACACTCTTTTTACTCTGCATTAAGAACACACTGTCTTCATTCTGCTCTAGGAAGACACGGTCTTCACTCTGCATTAGGAACACACTGTCTTCATTCTGCCTTAGGAACACACTGTATTCACTATGTGTTAGGAACCCACTGTCTTCACTCTGCTCTAGGAAGACAGTGTCTTCACTATGCATTAGGAACACACTGTCTTCACTATGCGTTAGGAACACACTGTCTTCACTCTGCTCTAGGAAGACACTGTCTTCACTATGCATTAGAAACACACTGTCTTCACTCTGTTTTAGGAACACACTGTCTTCATTCTGCTCTAGGAACACACTGTCTTCACTTTGCGTTAGGAACCTACTGTCTTTACTCTGCTCAAGGAACACACTGTCTTCACTCTGCATTAGGAACACACTGTCTTCACTCTGCATTAGGAACACACTGTCTTCACTCTGATTTAGGAACAAAGTCTTCACTCTGCTCTAGGAACACACTGTCTTCACTCTGCTCCATGCACATACTTCGTAACTCTGCGTTAGGTACACACTGTCTTCACTCTGCGTTAGGAACACGCTGTCTTCATTCTGCTCTAGGAACACACTGTCTTCACTCTGCGTTAGGAACACACTGTCTTCTCTAGGCATTAGGAACACACTCTTTTCACTCTGCATTAAGAACACACTGTCTTCATTCTGCTCTAGGAAGACACGGTCTTCACTCTGCATTAGGAACACACTGTCTTCACTCTGCGTTAGGAACACACTGTCTTCACTCTGCTTTAGTAACACACTGTCTTCATTCTGCTCTAGAAACACACTGTCTTCACTCTCCCTTAGGAACACACTGTCTTCACTCTGCTCTAGGAACACACTGTCTTCACTCTGCTTCATTCACGTACACAACAACTCTGCGTTAGAAACACACTGTCTTCACTCTCCTCTAGGAACACTCTGTCTTCACTATGCTTTAGGAACAAACTGTTTTCACTGTGCATTACCAACACACTGTCTTCACTCTGCTCTAGGAACACACTGTCTTCACTCTGCTAAATGCACATACTTCGCAACCCTGTCTTAGGAACGCACTGTCTTCACTCTGCTTGAGGACACACTGTCTTCATTCTTCTCTAGAAACACACTGTCTTCACTCTCCCTTAGGAACATACTGTCTTCACTCTGCTCTAGGAACACACTGTCTTCACTATGCATTAGGAACACACTGTATTCACTATGCGTTAGGAACACACTGTCTTCACTCTGCTCTAGGAAACACTGTCTTCACTATGCATTAGAAACACACTGTCTTCACTCTGTTTTAGGAACACACTGTCTTCATTCTGCTCTAGGAACACACTGTCTTCACTTTGCGTTAGGAACCTACTGTCTTTACTCTGCTCAAGGAACACACTGTCTTCACTCTGCATTAGGAACACACTGTCTTCACTCTGCATTAGGAACACACTGTCTTCACTCTGATTTAAGAACAAAGTCTTCACTCTGCTCTAGGAACACACTGTCTTCACTCTGCTCCATGCACATACTTCGTAACTCTGCGTTAGGTACACACTGTCTTCACTCTGCGTTAGGAACACGCTGTCTTCATTCTGCTCTAGGAACACACTGTCTTCACTCTGCGTTAGGAACACACTGTCTTCTCTAGGCATTAGGAACACACTCTTTTCACTCTGCATTAAGAACACACTGTCTTCATTCTGCTCTAGGAAGACACGGTCTTCACTCTGCATTAGGAACACACTGTCTTCACTCTGCGTTAGGAACACACTGTCTTCATTCTGCTCTAGGAACACACTGTCTTCACTCTGAGTTAGGAATATACTGTCTTCACTCTGCTCTAGGAACACACTGTCTTCACTCTGCTCCATGCACGTACACCGCAACTCTGCCTTAGGAACACACTGTCTTCACTCTGCTCTAGGAAAACACTGTCTTCACTAGGCATTAGGAACACACTGTTTTCACTCTGCATTAGGAACACACTGTCTTCATTCTGCTCTAGGAAGACACTGTCTTCACTCTGCATTAGGAACACATTGTCTTCACTCTGCATTAGGAACACACTGTCTTCACTCTGCTCTAGGAACACACTGTCTTCACTCTGCCTTAGGAACACACGGTCTTTACTATGCGTTAGGAACACACTGTCTTCATACTGCTCTAGGAACACACTGTCTTCACTCTGCCTTAGGAACACACTGTCTTCACTATGCGTTAGGAACACACTGTCTTCACTATGCGTTAGGAACACACTGTCTTCACTTGCTCTAGGAACACACTGTCTTCACTCTGCATTAGGAACAAACTGTCTTCACTCTGCTTTAGGAATACACTGTCTTCACTATGCGTTAGGAACACACTGTCTTCACTATGCGTTAAGAACACACTGTCTTCACTTGCTCTAGGAACACACTGTCTTCACTCTGCATTAGGAACACACTGTCTTCATTCTGCATTAGGAACCAACTGTCTTCACTCTGCTCTAGGAACACACAGTCTTCACTCTGCTCCATGCACATACCCTGCAACTCTGCGTTAGGAACACTGTCTTCACTCTGCTCTAGGAACACACTGTCTTCACTCTGCATTAAAAATACACTGTCTTCACTCTGCATTAGGAACACACAGTCTTCACTCTGCTTTAGGAACACACTGTCTTCATTCTGCTCTATAAACATACTGTCTTCACTCTCCCTTAGGAACATACTGTCTTCACTCTGCTCTAGGAACACACTGTCTTCACTCTGCTCCATGCACGTACACCACAACTCTGCGTTAGAAACACACTGTCTTCAGTCTGCTCTAGGAACACTCTGTCTTCACTATGCTTTAGGAACAAACTGTTTTCACTGTGCATTACGAACACACTGTCTTCACTCTGCTCTAGGAACACACTGTCTTCACTATGCATTAGGAACACACTGTCTTCACTATGTGTTAGGAACACACTGTCTTCACTCTGGTCTAGGAACACACTGTCTTCACTCTGCTCCATGCACATACTTCGCAACTCTGCATTAGAAACGCACTGTCTTCACTCTGCGTTGTTAACACACTGTCTTCATTCTGCTCTAGGAAGACACTGTCTTCACTCTGATCTAGGAACACACTGTCTTCACTATGCGTTAGGAACACACTGTCTTCACTATGCGTTAGGAACAAACTGTCTTCACTATGCGTTAGGAACACACTGTCTTCACCCTGCTCTAGGAACACACTGTCTTCACTCTGCATTAGGAACACACTGTCTTCACTCTGCTCTAGGAAGACACTGTCTTCACTCTGCTCTAGGAACACACTGTCTTCACTCTGCTCCATGCACATACTTCGCAACTCTGTTTTAGGAACGCACTGTCTTCACTCTGCTTTAGAAACACTCTGTCTTCACTCTACTCCATGCACATACATCCCAACTCTGCGTTAGGAACGCACTGTCTTCACTCTGCGTTAGGAACACACTGTCTTCATTCTGCTCTAGGAACACACAGTCTTCACTCTGCTCCATGAACGTACACCGCAACTCTTCCTTAGGAACACACTGTCTTCACTCTGCTCTAGGAACACACTGTCTTCACTAGACATTAGGAACACACTCTTTTTACTCTGCATTAAGAACACACTGTCTTCATTCTGCTCTAGGAAGACACGGTCTTCACTCTGCATTAGGAACACACTGTCTTCATTCTGCCTTAGGAACACACTGTATTCACTATGTGTTAGGAACCCACTGTCTTCACTCTGCTCTAGGAAGACAGTGTCTTCACTATGCATTAGGAACACACTGTCTTCACTATGCGTTAGGAACACACTGTCTTCACTCTGCTCTAGGAAGACACTGTCTTCACTATGCATTAGAAACACACAGTCTTCACTCTGCTTTAGGAACACACTGTCTTCACTCTGCTAAATGCACATACTTCGCAACCCTGTCTTAGGAACGCACTGTCTTCACTCTGCTTGAGGACACACTGTCTTCATTCTGCTCTAGAAACACACTGTCTTCACTCTCCCTTAGGAACATACTGTCTTCACTCTGCTCTAGGAACACACTGTCTTCACTATGCATTAGGAACACACTGTATTCACTATGCGTTAGGAACACACTGTCTTCACTCTGCTCTAGGAAACACTGTCTTCACTATGCATTAGAAACACACTGTCTTCACTCTGTTTTAGGAACATACTGTCTTCATTCTGCTCTTGGAACACACTGTCTTCACTTTGCGTTAGGAACCTACTGTCTTTGCTCTAGGAACAAACTGTCTTCACTCTGCTCTAGGAACACACTGTCTTCATTCTGCATTAGGAACACACTGTCTTCACTCTGATTTAGGAACACTGTCTTCACTCTGCTCTAGGAACACACTGTCTTCACTCTGCTCCATGCACATACTTCGCAACTCTGCGTTAGGAACACACTGTCTTCACTCTGCCTTAGGAACATGCTGTCTTCATTCTGCTCTAGGAACACACTGTCTTCACTCTGCGTTAGGAACACACTGTCTTTACTCTGCTCTAGGAACTCACTGTCTTCACTCTGCTTTAGGAACACACTGTCTTCACTCTGCATTAGGAACACACTGTCTTCACTCTGATTTAGGAACACACTGTCTTCACTCTGCATTAGGAACACACTGTCTTCACTATGCGTTAGGAACACACTGTCTTCACTATGCGTTAGGAACACACTGTCTTCACTCTGCTCTAGGAACACACTGTCTTCTCTCTGTATTAGGAACACACTGTCTTCACTCTGCATTAGGAACAAACTGTCTTCACTCTGCTCTAGGAACACACAGTCTTCACTCTGCTCCAATCACATACCCCGCAAATCTGCGTTAGAACACACTGTCTTCACTCTGCTCTAGGAACACACTGTCTTCACTCTGCATTAGGAACACACTGTCTTCACTCTGCATTAGGAACATACTGTCTTCACTCTGCTCTAGGAACACACTGTCTTCACTCTGCTCCATGCACATACTTTGCAACTCTGTGTTAGGAACGCACTGTCTTCACTCTGCTTTAGGAACACACTGTCTTCACTCTACTCCATGTACATACTTCCCAACTCTGCGTTAGGAACGCACTGTCCTCACTCTGCGTTAGGAACACACTGTCTTCATTCTGCTCTAGGAACACACTGTCTTCACTCTGCGTTAGGAATATACTGTCTTCACTCTGCTCTAGGAACACACTGTCTTCACTCTGCTCCATGCACGTACACCGCAACTCTGCCTTAGGAACACACTGTCTTCACTCTGCTCTAGGAAAACACTGTCTTCACTAGGCATTAGGAACACACTGTTTTCACTCTGCATTAGGAACACACTGTCTTCATTCTGCTCTAGGAAGACACTGTCTTCACTCTGCATTAGGAACACACTGTCTTCACTCTGCATTAGGAACACACTGTCTTCACTCTGCTCTAGGAACACACTGTCTTCACTCTGCCTTAGGAACACACTGTCTTTACTATGCGTTAGGAACACACTGTCTTCATACTGCTCTAGGAACACACTGTCTTCACTCTGCCTTAGGAACACACTGTCTTCACTATGCGTTAGGAACACACTGTCTTCACTATGCGTTAGGAACACACTGTCTTCACTTGCTCTAGGAACACACTGTCTTCACTCTGCATTAGGAACAAACTGTCTTCACTCTGCTTTAGGAATACACTGTCTTCACTATGCGTTAGGAACACACTGTCTTCACTATGCGTTAAGAACACACTGTCTTCACTTGCTCTAGGAACACACTGTCTTCACTCTGCATTAGGAACACACTGTCTTCATTCTGCATTAGGAACAAACTGTCTTCACTCTGCTCTAGGAACACACAGTCTTCACTCTGCTCCATGCACATACCCTGCAACTCTGCGTTAGGAACACTGTCTTCACTCTGCTCTAGGAACACACTGTCTTCACTCTGCATTAAAAATACACTGTCTTCACTCTGCATTAGGAACACACAGTCTTCACTCTGCTTTAGGAACACACTGTCTTCACTATGCGTTAGGAACAAACTGTCTTCACTATGCGTTAGGAACACACTGTCTTCACCCTGCTCTAGGAACACACTGTCTTCACTCTGCATTAGGAACACACTGTCTTCACTCTGCTCTAGGAAGCACTGTCTTCACTCTGCTCTAGGAACACACTGTCTTCACTCTGCTCCATGCACATACTTCGCAACTCTGTTTTAGGAACGCACTGTCTTCACTCTGCTTTAGAAACACTCTGTCTTCACTCTACTCCATGCACATACATCCCAACTCTGCGTTAGGAACGCACTGTCTTCACTCTGCGTTAGGAACACACTGTCTTCATTCTGCTCTAGGAACACACAGTCTTCACTCTGCTCCATGAACGTACACCGCAACTCTTCCTTAGGAACACACTGTCTTCACTCTGCTCTAGGAACACACTGTCTTCACTAGACATTAGGAACACACTCTTTTTACTCTGCATTAAGAACACACTGTCTTCATTCTGCTCTAGGAAGACACGGTCTTCACTCTGCATTAGGAACACACTGTCTCAATTCTGCCTTAGGAACACACTGTATTCACTATGTGTTAGGAACCCACTGTCTTCACTCTGCTCTAGGAAGACAGTGTCTTCACTATGCATTAGGAACACACTGTCTTCACTATGCGTTAGGAACACACTGTCTTCACTCTGCTCTAGGAAGACACTGTCTTCACTATGCATTAGAAACACACTGTCTTCACTCTGTTTTAGGAACACACTGTCTTCATTCTGCTCTAGGAACACACTGTCTTCACTTTGCGTTAGGAACCTACTGTCTTTACTCTGCTCAAGGAACACACTGTCTTCACTCTGCATTAGGAACACACTGTCTTCACTCTGATTTAGGAACAAAGTCTTCACTCTGCTCTAGGAACACACTGTCTTCACTCTGCTCCATGCACATACTTCGTAACTCTGCGTTAGGTACACACTGTCTTCACTCTGCGTTAGGAACACGCTGTCTTCATTCTGCTCTAGGAACACACTGTCTTCACTCTGCGTTAGGAACACACTGTCTTCTCTAGGCATTAGGAACACACTCTTTTCACTCTGCATTAAGAACACACTGTCTTCATTCTGCTCTAGGAAGACACGGTCTTCACTCTGCATTAGGAACACACTGTCTTCACTCTGCGTTAGGAACACACTGTCTTCACTCTGCTTTAGTAACACACTGTCTTCATTCTGCTCTAGAAACACGCTGTCTTCACTCTCCCTTAGGAACATACTGTCTTCACTCTGCTCTAGGAACACACTGTCTTCACTCTGCTTCATTCACGTACACAACAACTCTGCGTTAGAAACACACTGTCTTCACTCTCCTCTAGGAACACTCTGTCTTCACTATGCTTTAGGAACAAACTGTTTTCACTGTGCATTACCAACACACTGTCTTCACTCTGCTCTAGGAACACACTGTCTTCACTCTGCTAAATGCACATACTTCGCAACCCTGTCTTAGGAACGCACTGTCTTCACTCTGCTTGAGGACACACTGTCTTCATTCTTCTCTAGAAACACACTGTCTTCACTCTCCCTTAGGAACATACTGTCTTCACTCTGCTCTAGGAACACACTGTCTTCACTATGCATTAGGAACACACTGTATTCACTATGCGTTAGGAACACACTGTCTTCACTCTGCTCTAGGAAACACTGTCTTCACTATGCATTAGAAACACACTGTCTTCACTCTGTTTTAGGAACACACTGTCTTCATTCTGCTCTAGGAACACACTGTCTTCACTTTGCGTTAGGAACCTACTGTCTTTACTCTGCTCAAGGAACACACTGTCTTCACTCTGCATTAGGAACACACTGTCTTCACTCTGCATTAGGAACACACTGTCTTCACTCTGATTTAGGAACAAAGTCTTCACTCTGCTCTAGGAACACACTGTCTTCACTCTGCTCCATGCACATACTTCGTAACTCTGCGTTAGGTACACACTGTCTTCACTCTGCGTTAGGAACACGCTGTCTTCATTCTGCTCTAGGAACACACTGTCTTCACTCTGCGTTAGGAACACACTGTCTTCTCTAGGCATTAGGAACACACTCTTTTCACTCTGCATTAAGAACACACTGTCTTCATTCTGCTCTAGGAAGACACGGTCTTCACTCTGCATTAGGAACACACTGTCTTCACTCTGCGTTAGGAACACACTGTCTTCATTCTGCTCTAGGAACACACTGTCTTCACTCTGCGTTAGGAATATACTGTCTTCACTCTGCTCTAGGAACACACTGTCTTCACTCTGCTCCATGCACGTACACCGCAACTCTGCCTTAGGAACACACTGTCTTCACTCTGCTCTAGGAAAACACTGTCTTCACTAGGCATTAGGAACACACTGTTTTCACTCTGCATTAGGAACACACTGTCTTCATTCTGCTCTAGGAAGACACTGTCTTCACTCTGCATTAGGAACACACTGTCTTCACTCTGCATTAGGAACACACTGTCTTCACTCTGCTCTAGGAACACACTGTCTTCACTCTGCCTTAGGAACACACGGTCTTTACTATGCGTTAGGAACACACTGTCTTCATACTGCTCTAGGAACACACTGTCTTCACTCTGCCTTAGGAACACACTGTCTTCACTATGCGTTAGGAACACACTGTCTTCACTATGCGTTAGGAACACACTGTCTTCACTTGCTCTAGGAACACACTGTCTTCACTCTGCATTAGGAACACACTGTCTTCATTCTGCATTAGGAACCAACTGTCTTCACTCTGCTCTAGGAACACACAGTCTTCACTCTGCTCCATGCACATACCCTGCAACTCTGCGTTAGGAACACTGTCTTCACTCTGCTCTAGGAACACACTGTCTTCACTCTGCATTAAAAATACACTGTCTTCACTCTGCATTAGGAACACACAGTCTTCACTCTGCTTTAGGAACACACTGTCTTCATTCTGCTCTATAAACATACTGTCTTCACTCTCCCTTAGGAACATACTGTCTTCACTCTGCTCTAGGAACACACTGTCTTCACTCTGCTCCATGCACGTACACCACAACTCTGCGTTAGAAACACACTGTCTTCAGTCTGCTCTAGGAACACTCTGTCTTCACTATGCTTTAGGAACAAACTGTTTTCACTGTGCATTACGAACACACTGTCTTCACTCTGCTCTAGGAACACACTGTCTTCACTATGCATTAGGAACACACTGTCTTCACTATGTGTTAGGAACACACTGTCTTCACTCTGGTCTAGGAACACACTGTCTTCACTCTGCTCCATGCACATACTTCGCAACTCTGCGTTAGAAACGCACTGTCTTCACTCTGCGTTGTTAACACACTGTCTTATTCTGCTCTAGGAAGACACTGTCTTCACTCTGATCTAGGAACACACTGTCTTCACTATGCGTTAGGAACACACTGTCTTCACTATGCGTTAGGAACAAACTGTCTTCACTATGCGTTAGGAACACACTGTCTTCACCCTGCTCTAGGAACACACTGTCTTCACTCTGCATTAGGAACACACTGTCTTCACTCTGCTCTAGGAAGACACTGTCTTCACTCTGCTCTAGGAACACACTGTCTTCACTCTGCTCCATGCACATACTTCGCAACTCTGTTTTAGGAACGCACTGTCTTCACTCTGCTTTAGAAACACTCTGTCTTCACTCTACTCCATGCACATACATCCCAACTCTGCGTTAGGAACGCACTGTCTTCACTCTGCGTTAGGAACACACTGTCTTCATTCTGCTCTAGGAACACACAGTCTTCACTCTGCTCCATGAACGTACACCGCAACTCTTCCTTAGGAACACACTGTCTTCACTCTGCTCTAGGAACACACTGTCTTCACTAGACATTAGGAACACACTCTTTTTACTCTGCATTAAGAACACACTGTCTTCATTCTGCTCTAGGAAGACACGGTCTTCACTCTGCATTAGGAACACACTGTCTTCATTCTGCCTTAGGAACACACTGTATTCACTATGTGTTAGGAACCCACTGTCTTCACTCTGCTCTAGGAAGACAGTGTCTTCACTATGCATTAGGAACACACTGTCTTCACTATGCGTTAGGAACACACTGTCTTCACTCTGCTCTAGGAAGACACTGTCTTCACTATGCATTAGAAACACACAGTCTTCACTCTGCTTTAGGAACACACTGTCTTCACTCTGCTAAATGCACATACTTCGCAACCCTGTCTTAGGAACGCACTGTCTTCACTCTGCTTGAGGACACACTGTCTTCATTCTGCTCTAGAAACACAATGTCTTCACTCTCCCTTAGGAACATACTGTCTTCACTCTGCTCTAGGAACACACTGTCTTCACTATGCATTAGGAACACACTGTATTCACTATGCGTTAGGAACACACTGTCTTCACTCTGCTCTAGGAAACACTGTCTTCACTATGCATTAGAAACACACTGTCTTCACTCTGTTTTAGGAACATACTGTCTTCATTCTGCTCTTGGAACACACTGTCTTCACTTTGCGTTAGGAACCTACTGTCTTTACTCTGCTCTAGGAACAAACTGTCTTCACTCTGCTCTAGGAACACACTGTCTTCATTCTGCATTAGGAACACACTGTCTTCACTCTGATTTAGGAACACTGTCTTCACTCTGCTCTAGGAACACACTGTCTTCACTCTGCTCCATGCACATACTTCGCAACTCTGCGTTAGGAACACACTGTCTTCACTCTGCCTTAGGAACATGCTGTCTTCATTCTGCTCTAGGAACACACTGTCTTCACTCTGCGTTAGGAACACACTGTCTTTACTCTGCTCTAGGAACTCACTGTCTTCACTCTGCTTTAGGAACACACTGTCTTCACTCTGCATTAGGAACACACTGTCTTCACTCTGATTTAGGAACACACTGTCTTCACTCTGCATTAGGAACACACTGTCTTCACTATGCGTTAGGAACACACTGTCTTCACTATGCGTTAGGAACACACTGTCTTCACTCTGCTCTAGGAACACACTGTCTTCTCTCTGTATTAGGAACACACTGTCTTCACTCTGCATTAGGAACAAACTGTCTTCACTCTGCTCTAGGAACACACAGTCTTCACTCTGCTCCAATCACATACCCCGCAAATCTGCGTTAGAACACACTGTCTTCACTCTGCTCTAGGAACACACTGTCTTCACTCTGCATTAGGAACACACTGTCTTCACTCTGCATTAGGAACATACTGTCTTCACTCTGCTCTAGGAACACACTGTCTTCACTCTGCTCCATGCACATACTTTGCAACTCTGTGTTAGGAACGCACTGTCTTCACTCTGCTTTAGGAACACACTGTCTTCACTCTACTCCATGCACATACTTCCCAACTCTGCGTTAGGAACGCACTGTCCTCACTCTGCGTTAGGAACACACTGTCTTCATTCTGCTCTAGGAACACACTGTCTTCACTCTGCGTTAGGAATATACTGTCTTCACTCTGCTCTAGGAACACACTGTCTTCACTCTGCTCCATGCACGTACACCGCAACTCTGCCTTAGGAACACACTGTCTTCACTCTGCTCTAGGAAAACACTGTCTTCACTAGGCATTAGGAACACACTGTTTTCACTCTGCATTAGGAACACACTGTCTTCATTCTGCTCTAGGAAGACACTGTCTTCACTCTGCATTAGGAACACACTGTCTTCACTCTGCATTAGGAACACACTGTCTTCACTCTGCTCTAGGAACACACTGTCTTCACTCTGCCTTAGGAACACACTGTCTTTACTATGCGTTAGGAACACACTGTCTTCATACTGCTCTAGGAACACACTGTCTTCACTCTGCCTTAGGAACACACTGTCTTCACTATGCGTTAGGAACACACTGTCTTCACTATGCGTTAGGAACACACTGTCTTCACTTGCTCTAGGAACACACTGTCTTCACTCTGCATTAGGAACAAACTGTCTTCACTCTGCTTTAGGAATACACTGTCTTCACTATGCGTTAGGAACACACTGTCTTCACTATGCGTTAAGAACACACTGTCTTCACTTGCTCTAGGAACACACTGTCTTCACTCTGCATTAGGAACACACTGTCTTCATTCTGCATTAGGAACAAACTGTCTTCACTCTGCTCTAGGAACACACAGTCTTCACTCTGCTCCATGCACATACCCTGCAACTCTGCGTTAGGAACACTGTCTTCACTCTGCTCTAGGAACACACTGTCTTCACTCTGCATTAAAAATACACTGTCTTCACTCTGCATTAGGAACACACAGTCTTCACTCTGCTTTAGGAACACACTGTCTTCATTCTGCTCTATAAACATACTGTCTTCACTCTCCGTTAGGAACATACTGTCTTCACTCTGCTCTAGGAACACACTGTCTTCACTCTGCTCCATGCACGTACACCACAACTCTGCGTTAGAAACACACTGTCTTCAGTCTGCTCTAGGAACACTCTGTCTTCACTATGCTTTAGGAACAAACTGTTTTCACTGTGCATTACGAACACACTGTCTTCACTCTGCTCTAGGAACACACTGTCTTCACTATGCATTAGGAACACACTGTCTTCACTATGTGTTAGGAACACACTGTCTTCACTCTGGTCTAGGAACACACTGTCTTCACTCTGCTCCATGCACATACTTCGCAACTCTGCGTTAGAAACGCACTGTCTTCACTCTGCGTTGTTAACACACTGTCTTCATTCTGCTCTAGGAAGACACTGTCTTCACTCTGATCTAGGAACACACTGTCTTCACTATGCGTTAGGAACACACTGTCTTCACTATGCGTTAGGAACAAACTGTCTTCACTATGCGTTAGGAACACACTGTCTTCACCCTGCTCTAGGAACACACTGTCTTCACTCTGCATTAGGAACACACTGTCTTCACTCTGCTCTAGGAAGACACTGTCTTCACTCTGCTCTAGGAACACACTGTCTTCACTCTGCTCCATGCACATACTTCGCAACTCTGTTTTAGGAACGCACTGTCTTCACTCTGCTTTAGAAACACTCTGTCTTCACTCTACTCCATGCACATACATCCCAACTCTGCGTTAGGAACGCACTGTCTTCACTCTGCGTTAGGAACACACTGTCTTCATTCTGCTCTAGGAACACACAGTCTTCACTCTGCTCCATGAACGTACACCGCAACTCTTCCTTAGGAACACACTGTCTTCACTCTGCTCTAGGAACACACTGTCTTCACTAGACATTAGGAACACACTCTTTTTACTCTGCATTAAGAACACACTGTCTTCATTCTGCTCTAGGAAGACACGGTCTTCACTCTGCATTAGGAACACACTGTCTTCATTCTGCCTTAGGAACACACTGTATTCACTATGTGTTAGGAACCCACTGTCTTCACTCTGCTCTAGGAAGACAGTGTCTTCTATATGCATTAGGAACACACTGTCTTCACTATGCGTTAGGAACACACTGTCTTCACTCTGCTCTAGGAAGACACTGTCTTCACTATGCATTAGAAACACACTGTCTTCACTCTGTTTTAGGAACACACTGTCTTCATTCTGCTCTAGGAACACACTGTCTTCACTTTGCGTTAGGAACCTACTGTCTTTACTCTGCTCAAGGAACACACTGTCTTCCTTCTGCATTAGGAACACACTGTCTTCACTCTGCATTAGGAACACACTGTCTTCACTCTGATTTAGGAACAAAGTCTTCACTCTGCTCTAGGAACACACTGTCTTCACTCTGCTCCATGCACATACTTCGTAACTCTGCGTTAGGTACACACTGTCTTCACTCTGCGTTAGGAACACGCTGTCTTCATTCTGCTCTAGGAACACACTGTCTTCACTCTGCGTTAGGAACACACTGTCTTCTCTAGGCATTAGGAACACACTCTTTTCACTCTGCATTAAGAACACACTGTCTTCATTCTGCTCTAGGAAGACACGGTCTTCACTCTGCATTAGGAACACACTGTCTTCACTCTGCGTTAGGAACACACTGTCTTCACTCTGCTTTAGTAACACACTGTCTTCATTCTGCTCTAGAAACACACTGTCTTCACTCTCCCTTAGGAACATACTGTCTTCACTCTGCTCTAGGAACACACTGTCTTCACTCTGCTTCATTCACGTACACTCTGCGTTAGGTACACACTGTCTTCACTCTGCGTTAGAAACACACTGTCTTCACTCTCCTCTAGGAACACTCTGTCTTCACTATGCTTTAGGAACAAACTGTTTTCACTGTGCATTACCAACACACTGTCTTCACTCTGCTCTAGGAACACACTGTCTTCACTCTGCTAAATGCACATACTTCGCAACCCTGTCTTAGGAACGCACTGTCTTCACTCTGCTTGAGGACACACTGTCTTCATTCTTCTCTAGAAACACACTGTCTTCACTCTCCCTTAGGAACATACTGTCTTCACTCTGCTCTAGGAACACACTGTCTTCACTATGCATTAGGAACACACTGTATTCACTATGCGTTAGGAACACACTGTCTTCACTCTGCTCTAGGAAACACTGTCTTCACTATGCATTAGAAACACACTGTCTTCACTCTGTTTTAGGAACACACTGTCTTCATTCTGCTCTAGGAACACACTGTCTTCACTTTGCGTTAGGAACCTACTGTCTTTACTCTGCTCAAGGAACACACTGTCTTCACTCTGCATTAGGAACACACTGTCTTCACTCTGCATTAGGAACACACTGTCTTCACTCTGATTTAGGAACAAAGTCTTCACTCTGCTCTAGGAACACACTGTCTTCACTCTGCTCCATGCACATACTTCGTAACTCTGCGTTAGGTACACACTGTCTTCACTCTGCGTTAGGAACACGCTGTCTTCATTCTGCTCTAGGAACACACTGTCTTCACTCTGCGTTAGGAACACACTGTCTTCTCTAGGCATTAGGAACACACTCTTTTCACTCTGCATTAAGAACACACTGTCTTCATTCTGCTCTAGGAAGACACGGTCTTCACTCTGCATTAGGAACACACTGTCTTCACTCTGCGTTAGGAACACACTGTCTTCATTCTGCTCTAGGAACACACTGTCTTCACTCTGCGTTAGGAATATACTGTCTTCACTCTGCTCTAGGAACACACTGTCTTCACTCTGCTCCATGCACGTACACCGCAACTCTGCCTTAGGAACACACTGTCTTCACTCTGCTCTAGGAAAACACTGTCTTCACTAGGCATTAGGAACACACTGTTTTCACTCTGCATTAGGAACACACTGTCTTCATTCTGCTCTAGGAAGACACTGTCTTCACTCTGCATTAGGAACACACTGTCTTCACTCTGCATTAGGAACACACTGTCTTCACTCTGCTCTAGGAACACACTGTCTTCACTCTGCCTTAGGAACACACGGTCTTTACTATGCGTTAGGAACACACTGTCTTCATACTGCTCTAGGAACACACTGTCTTCACTCTGCCTTAGGAACACACTGTCTTCACTATGCGTTAGGAACACACTGTCTTCACTATGCGTTAGGAACACACTGTCTTCACTTGCTCTAGGAACACACTGTCTTCACTCTGCATTAGGAACAAACTGTCTTCACTCTGCTTTAGGAATACACTGTCTTCACTATGCGTTAGGAACACACTGTCTTCACTATGCGTTAAGAACACACTGTCTTCACTTGCTCTAGGAACACACTGTCTTCACTCTGCATTAGGAACACACTGTCTTCATTCTGCATTAGGAACCAACTGTCTTCACTCTGCTCTAGGAACACACAGTCTTCACTCTGCTCCATGCACATACCCTGCAACTCTGCGTTAGGAACACTGTCTTCACTCTGCTCTAGGAACACACTGTCTTCACTCTGCATTAAAAATACACTGTCTTCACTCTGCATTAGGAACACACAGTCTTCACTCTGCTTTAGGAACACACTGTCTTCATTCTGCTCTATAAACATACTGTCTTCACTCTCCCTTAGGAACATACTGTCTTCACTCTGCTCTAGGAACACACTGTCTTCACTCTGCTCCATGCACGTACACCACAACTCTGCGTTAGAAACACACTGTCTTCAGTCTGCTCTAGGAACACTCTGTCTTCACTATGCTTTAGGAACAAACTGTTTTCACTGTGCATTACGAACACACTGTCTTCACTCTGCTCTAGGAACACACTGTCTTCACTATGCATTAGGAACACACTGTCTTCACTATGTGTTAGGAACACACTGTCTTCACTCTGGTCTAGGAACACACTGTCTTCACTCTGCTCCATGCACATACTTCGCAACTCTGCGTTAGAAACGCACTGTCTTCACTCTGCGTTGTTAACACACTGTCTTCATTCTGCTCTAGGAAGACACTGTCTTCACTCTGATCTAGGAACACACTGTCTTCACTATGCGTTAGGAACACACTGTCTTCACTATGCGTTAGGAACAAACTGTCTTCACTATGCGTTAGGAACACACTGTCTTCACCCTGCTCTAGGAACACACTGTCTTCACTCTGCATTAGGAACACACTGTCTTCACTCTGCTCTAGGAAGACACTGTCTTCACTCTGCTCTAGGAACACACTGTCTTCACTCTGCTCCATGCACATACTTCGCAACTCTGTTTTAGGAACGCACTGTCTTCACTCTGCTTTAGAAACACTCTGTCTTCACTCTACTCCATGCACATACATCCCAACTCTGCGTTAGGAACGCACTGTCTTCACTCTGCGTTAGGAACACACTGTCTTCATTCTGCTCTAGGAACACACAGTCTTCACTCTGCTCCATGAACGTACACCGCAACTCTTCCTTAGGAACACACTGTCTTCACTCTGCTCTAGGAACACACTGTCTTCACTAGACATTAGGAACACACTCTTTTTACTCTGCATTAAGAACACACTGTCTTCATTCTGCTCTAGGAAGACACGGTCTTCACTCTGCATTAGGAACACACTGTCTTCATTCTGCCTTAGGAACACACTGTATTCACTATGTGTTAGGAACCCACTGTCTTCACTCTGCTCTAGGAAGACAGTGTCTTCACTATGCATTAGGAACACACTGTCTTCACTATGCGTTAGGAACACACTGTCTTCACTCTGCTCTAGGAAGACACTGTCTTCACTATGCATTAGAAACACACTGTCTTCACTCTGTTTTAGGAACACACTGTCTTCATTCTGCTCTAGGAACACACTGTCTTCACTTTGCGTTAGGAACCTACTGTCTTTACTCTGCTCAAGGAACACACTGTCTTCACTCTGCATTAGGAACACACTGTCTTCACTCTGCATTAGGAACACACTGTCTTCACTCTGATTTAGGAACAAAGTCTTCACTCTGCTCTAGGAACACACTGTCTTCACTCTGCTCCATGCACATACTTCGTAACTCTGCGTTAGGTACACACTGTCTTCACTCTGCGTTAGGAACACGCTGTCTTCATTCTGCTCTAGGAACACACTGTCTTCACTCTGCGTTAGGAACACACTGTCTTCTCTAGGCATTAGGAACACACTCTTTTCACTCTGCATTAAGAACACACTGTCTTCATTCTGCTCTAGGAAGACACAGTCTTCACTCTGCATTAGGAACACACTGTCTTAACTCTGCGTTAGGAACACACTGTCTTCACTCTGCTTTAGTAACACACTGTCTTCATTCTGCTCTAGAAACACACTGTCTTCACTCTCCCTTAGGAACATACTGTCTTCACTCTGCTCTAGGAACACACTGTCTTCACTCTGCTTCATTCACGTACACTCTGCGTTAGGTACACACTGTCTTCACTCTGCGTTAGAAACACACTGTCTTCACTCTCCTCTAGGAACACTCTGTCTTCACTATGCTTTAGGAACAAACTGTTTTCACTGTGCATTACCAACACACTGTCTTCACTCTGCTCTAGGAACACACTGTCTTCACTCTGCTAAATGCACATACTTCGCAACCCTGTCTTAGGAACGCACTGTCTTCACTCTGCTTGAGGACACACTGTCTTCATTCTTCTCTAGAAACACACTGTCTTCACTCTCCCTTAGGAACATACTGTCTTCACTCTGCTCTAGGAACACACTGTCTTCACTATGCATTAGGAACACACTGTATTCACTATGCGTTAGGAACACACTGTCTTCACTCTGCTCTAGGAAACACTGTCTTCACTATGCATTAGAAACACACTGTCTTCACTCTGTTTTAGGAACACACTGTCTTCATTCTGCTCTAGGAACACACTGTCTTCACTTTGCGTTAGGAACCTACTGTCTTTACTCTGCTCAAGGAACACACTGTCTTCACTCTGCATTAGGAACACACTGTCTTCACTCTGCATTAGGAACACACTGTCTTCACTCTGATTTAGGAACAAAGTCTTCACTCTGCTCTAGGAACACACTGTCTTCACTCTGCTCCATGCACATACTTCGTAACTCTGCGTTAGGTACACACTGTCTTCACTCTGCGTTAGGAACACGCTGTCTTCATTCTGCTCTAGGAACACACTGTCTTCACTCTGCGTTAGGAACACACTGTCTTCTCTAGGCATTAGGAACACACTCTTTTCACTCTGCATTAAGAACACACTGTCTTCATTCTGCTCTAGGAAGACACGGTCTTCACTCTGCATTAGGAACACACTGTCTTCACTCTGCGTTAGGAACACACTGTCTTCATTCTGCTCTAGGAACACACTGTCTTCACTCTGCGTTAGGAATATACTGTCTTCACTCTGCTCTAGGAACACACTGTCTTCACTCTGCTCCATGCACGTACACCGCAACTCTGCCTTAGGAACACACTGTCTTCACTCTGCTCTAGGAAAACACTGTCTTCACTAGGCATTAGGAACACACTGTTTTCACTCTGCATTAGGAACACACTGTCTTCATTCTGCTCTAGGAAGACACTGTCTTCACTCTGCATTAGGAACACACTGTCTTCACTCTGCATTAGGAACACACTGTCTTCACTCTGCTCTAGGAACACACTGTCTTCACTCTGCCTTAGGAACACACGGTCTTTACTATGCGTTAGGAACACACTGTCTTCATACTGCTCTAGGAACACACTGTCTTCACTCTGCCTTAGGAACACACTGTCTTCACTATGCGTTAGGAACACACTGTCTTCACTATGCGTTAGGAACACACTGTCTTCACTTGCTCTAGGAACACACTGTCTTCACTCTGCATTAGGAACAAACTGTCTTCACTCTGCTTTAGGAATACACTGTCTTCACTATGCGTTAGGAACACACTGTCTTCACTATGCGTTAAGAACACACTGTCTTCACTTGCTCTAGGAACACACTGTCTTCACTCTGCATTAGGAACACACTGTCTTCATTCTGCATTAGGAACCAACTGTCTTCACTCTGCTCTAGGAACACACAGTCTTCACTCTGCTCCATGCACATACCCTGCAACTCTGCGTTAGGAACACTGTCTTCACTCTGCTCTAGGAACACACTGTCTTCACTCTGCATTAAAAATACACTGTCTTCACTCTGCATTAGGAACACACAGTCTTCACTCTGCTTTAGGAACACACTGTCTTCATTCTGCTCTATAAACATACTGTCTTCACTCTCCCTTAGGAACATACTGTCTTCACTCTGCTCTAGGAACACACTGTCTTCACTCTGCTCCATGCACGTACACCACAACTCTGCGTTAGAAACACACTGTCTTCAGTCTGCTCTAGGAACACTCTGTCTTCACTATGCTTTAGGAACAAACTGTTTTCACTGTGCATTACGAACACACTGTCTTCACTCTGCTCTAGGAACACACTGTCTTCACTATGCATTAGGAACACACTGTCTTCACTATGTGTTAGGAACACACTGTCTTCACTCTGGTCTAGGAACACACTGTCTTCACTCTGCTCCATGCACATACTTCGCAACTCTGCGTTAGAAACGCACTGTCTTCACTCTGCGTTGTTAACACACTGTCTTCATTCTGCTCTAGGAAGACACTGTCTTCACTCTGATCTAGGAACACACTGTCTTCACTATGCGTTAGGAACACACTGTCTTCACTATGCGTTAGGAACAAACTGTCTTCACTATGCGTTAGGAACACACTGTCTTCACCCTGCTCTAGGAACACACTGTCTTCACTCTGCATTAGGAACACACTGTCTTCACTCTGCTCTAGGAAGACACTGTCTTCACTCTGCTCTAGGAACACACTGTCTTCACTCTGCTCCATGCACATACTTCGCAACTCTGTTTTAGGAACGCACTGTCTTCACTCTGCTTTAGAAACACTCTGTCTTCACTCTACTCCATGCACATACATCCCAACTCTGCGTTAGGAACGCACTGTCTTCACTCTGCGTTAGGAACACACTGTCTTCATTCTTTCTGCTCTAGGAACACACAGTCTTCACTCTGCTCCATGAACGTACACCGCAACTCTTCCTTAGGAACACACTGTCTTCACTCTGCTCTAGGAACACACTGTCTTCACTAGACATTAGGAACACACTCTTTTTACTCTGCATTAAGAACACACTGTCTTCATTCTGCTCTAGGAAGACACGGTCTTCACTCTGCATTAGGAACACACTGTCTTCATTCTGCCTTAGGAACACACTGTATTCACTATGTGTTAGGAACCCACTGTCTTCACTCTGCTCTAGGAAGACAGTGTCTTCACTATGCATTAGGAACACACTGTCTTCACTATGCGTTAGGAACACACTGTCTTCACTCTGCTCTAGGAAGACACTGTCTTCACTATGCATTAGAAACACACTGTCTTCACTCTGTTTTAGGAACACACTGTCTTCATTCTGCTCTAGGAACACACTGTCTTCACTTTGCGTTAGGAACCTACTGTCTTTACTCTGCTCAAGGAACACACTGTCTTCACTCTGCATTAGGAACACACTGTCTTCACTCTGCATTAGGAACACACTGTCTTCACTCTGATTTAGGAACAAAGTCTTCACTCTGCTCTAGGAACACACTGTCTTCACTCTGCTCCATGCACATACTTCGTAACTCTGCGTTAGGTACACACTGTCTTCACTCTGCGTTAGGAACACGCTGTCTTCATTCTGCTCTAGGAACACACTGTCTTCACTCTGCGTTAGGAACACACTGTCTTCTCTAGGCATTAGGAACACACTCTTTTCACTCTGCATTAAGAACACACTGTCTTCATTCTGCTCTAGAAAGACACGGTCTTCACTCTGCATTAGGAACACACTGTCTTCACTCTGCGTTAGGAACACACTGTCTTCACTCTGCTTTAGTAACACACTGTCTTCATTCTGCTCTAGAAACACACTGTCTTCACTCTCCCTTAGGAACATACTGTCTTCACTCTGCTCTAGGAACACACTGTCTTCACTCTGCTTCATTCACGTACACAACAACTCTGCGTTAGAAACACACTGTCTTCACTCTCCTCTAGGAACACTCTGTCTTCACTATGCTTTAGGAACAAACTGTTTTCACTGTGCATTACCAACACACTGTCTTCACTCTGCTCTAGGAACACACTGTCTTCACTCTGCTAAATGCACATACTTCGCAACCCTGTCTTAGGAACGCACTGTCTTCACTCTGCTTGAGGACACACTGTCTTCATTCTTCTCTAGAAACACACTGTCTTCACTCTCCCTTAGGAACATACTGTCTTCACTCTGCTCTAGGAACACACTGTCTTCACTATGCATTAGGAACACACTGTCTTCACTCTGCTCTAGGAAACACTGTCTTCACTATGCATTAGAAACACACTGTCTTCACTCTGTTTTAGGAACACACTGTCTTCATTCTGCTCTAGGAACACACTGTCTTCACTTTGCGTTAGGAACCTACTGTCTTTACTCTGCTCAAGGAACACACTGTCTTCACTCTGCATTAGGAACACACTGTCTTCACTCTGCATTAGGAACACACTGTCTTCACTCTGATTTAGGAACAAAGTCTTCACTCTGCTCTAGGAACACACTGTCTTCACTCTGCTCCATGCACATACTTCGTAACTCTGCGTTAGGTACACACTGTCTTCACTCTGCGTTAGGAACACGCTGTCTTCATTCTGCTCTAGGAACACACTGTCTTCACTCTGCGTTAGGAACACACTGTCTTCTCTAGGCATTAGGAACACACTCTTTTCACTCTGCATTAAGAACACACTGTCTTCATTCTGCTCTAGGAAGACACGGTCTTCACTCTGCATTAGGAACACACTGTCTTCACTCTGCGTTAGGAACACACTGTCTTCATTCTGCTCTAGGAACACACTGTCTTCACTCTGCGTTAGGAATATACTGTCTTCACTCTGCTCTAGGAACACACTGTCTTCACTCTGCTCCATGCACGTACACCGCAACTCTGCCTTAGGAACACACTGTCTTCACTCTGCTCTAGGAAAACACTGTCTTCACTAGGCATTAGGAACACACTGTTTTCACTCTGCATTAGGAACACACTGTCTTCATTCTGCTCTAGGAAGACACTGTCTTCACTCTGCATTAGGAACACACTGTCTTCACTCTGCATTAGGAACACACTGTCTTCACTCTGCTCTAGGAACACACTGTCTTCACTCTGCCTTAGGAACACACGGTCTTTACTATGCGTTAGGAACACACTGTCTTCATACTGCTCTAGGAACACACTGTCTTCACTCTGCCTTAGGAACACACTGTCTTCACTATGCGTTAGGAACACACTGTCTTCACTATGCGTTAGGAACACACTGTCTTCACTTGCTCTAGGAACACACTGTCTTCACTCTGCATTAGGAACAAACTGTCTTCACTCTGCTTTAGGAATACACTGTCTTCACTATGCGTTAGGAACACACTGTCTTCACTATGCGTTAAGAACACACTGTCTTCACTTGCTCTAGGAACACACTGTCTTCACTCTGCATTAGGAACACACTGTCTTCATTCTGCATTAGGAACCAACTGTCTTCACTCTGCTCTAGGAACACACAGTCTTCACTCTGCTCCATGCACATACCCTGCAACTCTGCGTTAGGAACACTGTCTTCACTCTGCTCTAGGAACACACTGTCTTCACTCTGCATTAAAAATACACTGTCTTCACTCTGCATTAGGAACACACAGTCTTCACTCTGCTTTAGGAACACACTGTCTTCATTCTGCTCTATAAACATACTGTCTTCACTCTCCCTTAGGAACATACTGTCTTCACTCTGCTCTAGGAACACACTGTCTTCACTCTGCTCCATGCACGTACACCACAACTCTGCGTTAGAAACACACTGTCTTCAGTCTGCTCTAGGAACACTCTGTCTTCACTATGCTTTAGGAACAAACTGTTTTCACTGTGCATTACGAACACACTGTCTTCACTCTGCTCTAGGAACACACTGTCTTCACTATGCATTAGGAACACACTGTCTTCACTATGTGTTAGGAACACACTGTCTTCACTCTGGTCTAGGAACACACTGTCTTCACTCTGCTCCATGCACATACTTCGCAACTCTGCGTTAGAAACGCACTGTCTTCACTCTGCGTTGTTAACACACTGTCTTATTCTGCTCTAGGAAGACACTGTCTTCACTCTGATCTAGGAACACACTGTCTTCACTATGCGTTAGGAACACACTGTCTTCACTATGCGTTAGGAACAAACTGTCTTCACTATGCGTTAGGAACACACTGTCTTCACCCTGCTCTAGGAACACACTGTCTTCACTCTGCATTAGGAACACACTGTCTTCACTCTGCTCTAGGAAGACACTGTCTTCACTCTGCTCTAGGAACACACTGTCTTCACTCTGCTCCATGCACATACTTCGCAACTCTGTTTTAGGAACGCACTGTCTTCACTCTGCTTTAGAAACACTCTGTCTTCACTCTACTCCATGCACATACATCCCAACTCTGCGTTAGGAACGCACTGTCTTCACTCTGCGTTAGGAACACACTGTCTTCATTCTGCTCTAGGAACACACAGTCTTCACTCTGCTCCATGAACGTACACCGCAACTCTTCCTTAGGAACACACTGTCTTCACTCTGCTCTAGGAACACACTGTCTTCACTAGACATTAGGAACACACTCTTTTTACTCTGCATTAAGAACACACTGTCTTCATTCTGCTCTAGGAAGACACGGTCTTCACTCTGCATTAGGAACACACTGTCTTCATTCTGCCTTAGGAACACACTGTATTCACTATGTGTTAGGAACCCACTGTCTTCACTCTGCTCTAGGAAGACAGTGTCTTCACTATGCATTAGGAACACACTGTCTTCACTATGCGTTAGGAACACACTGTCTTCACTCTGCTCTAGGAAGACACTGTCTTCACTATGCATTAGAAACACACAGTCTTCACTCTGCTTTAGGAACACACTGTCTTCACTCTGCTAAATGCACATACTTCGCAACCCTGTCTTAGGAACGCACTGTCTTCACTCTGCTTGAGGACACACTGTCTTCATTCTGCTCTAGAAACACACTGTCTTCACTCTCCCTTAGGAACATACTGTCTTCACTCTGCTCTAGGAACACACTGTCTTCACTATGCATTAGGAACACACTGTATTCACTATGCGTTAGGAACACACTGTCTTCACTCTGCTCTAGGAAACACTGTCTTCACTATGCATTAGAAACACACTGTCTTCACTCTGTTTTAGGAACATACTGTCTTCATTCTGCTCTTGGAACACACTGTCTTCACTTTGCGTTAGGAACCTACTGTCTTTACTCTGCTCTAGGAACAAACTGTCTTCACTCTGCTCTAGGAACACACTGTCTTCATTCTGCATTAGGAACACACTGTCTTCACTCTGATTTAGGAACACTGTCTTCACTCTGCTCTAGGAACACACTGTCTTCACTCTGCTCCATGCACATACTTCGCAACTCTGCGTTAGGAACACACTGTCTTCACTCTGCCTTAGGAACATGCTGTCTTCATTCTGCTCTAGGAACACACTGTCTTCACTCTGCGTTAGGAACACACTGTCTTTACTCTGCTCTAGGAACTCACTGTCTTCACTCTGCTTTAGGAACACACTGTCTTCACTCTGCATTAGGAACACACTGTCTTCACTCTGATTTAGGAACACACTGTCTTCACTCTGCATTAGGAACACACTGTCTTCACTATGCGTTAGGAACACACTGTCTTCACTATGCGTTAGGAACACACTGTCTTCACTCTGCTCTAGGAACACACTGTCTTCTCTCTGTATTAGGAACACACTGTCTTCACTCTGCATTAGGAACAAACTGTCTTCACTCTGCTCTAGGAACACACAGTCTTCACTCTGCTCCAATCACATACCCCGCAAATCTGCGTTAGAACACACTGTCTTCACTCTGCTCTAGGAACACACTGTCTTCACTCTGCATTAGGAACACACTGTCTTCACTCTGCATTAGGAACATACTGTCTTCACTCTGCTCTAGGAACACACTGTCTTCACTCTGCTCCATGCACATACTTTGCAACTCTGTGTTAGGAACGCACTGTCTTCACTCTGCTTTAGGAACACACTGTCTTCACTCTACTCCATGCACATACTTCCCAACTCTGCGTTAGGAACGCACTGTCCTCACTCTGCGTTAGGAACACACTGTCTTCATTCTGCTCTAGGAACACACTGTCTTCACTCTGCGTTAGGAATATACTGTCTTCACTCTGCTCTAGGAACACACTGTCTTCACTCTGCTCCATGCACGTACACCGCAACTCTGCCTTAGGAACACACTGTCTTCACTCTGCTCTAGGAAAACACTGTCTTCACTAGGCATTAGGAACACACTGTTTTCACTCTGCATTAGGAACACACTGTCTTCATTCTGCTCTAGGAAGACACTGTCTTCACTCTGCATTAGGAACACACTGTCTTCACTCTGCATTAGGAACACACTGTCTTCACTCTGCTCTAGGAACACACTGTCTTCACTCTGCCTTAGGAACACACTGTCTTTACTATGCGTTAGGAACACACTGTCTTCATACTGCTCTAGGAACACACTGTCTTCACTCTGCCTTAGGAACACACTGTCTTCACTATGCGTTAGGAACACACTGTCTTCACTATGCGTTAGGAACACACTGTCTTCACTTGCTCTAGGAACACACTGTCTTCACTCTGCATTAGGAACAAACTGTCTTCACTCTGCTTTAGGAATACACTGTCTTCACTATGCGTTAGGAACACACTGTCTTCACTATGCGTTAAGAACACACTGTCTTCACTTGCTCTAGGAACACACTGTCTTCACTCTGCATTAGGAACACACTGTCTTCATTCTGCATTAGGAACAAACTGTCTTCACTCTGCTCTAGGAACACACAGTCTTCACTCTGCTCCATGCACATACCCTGCAACTCTGCGTTAGGAACACTGTCTTCACTCTGCTCTAGGAACACACTGTCTTCACTCTGCATTAAAAATACACTGTCTTCACTCTGCATTAGGAACACACAGTCTTCACTCTGCTTTAGGAACACACTGTCTTCATTCTGCTCTATAAACATACTGTCTTCACTCTCCGTTAGGAACATACTGTCTTCACTCTGCTCTAGGAACACACTGTCTTCACTCTGCTCCATGCACGTACACCACAACTCTGCGTTAGAAACACACTGTCTTCAGTCTGCTCTAGGAACACTCTGTCTTCACTATGCTTTAGGAACAAACTGTTTTCACTGTGCATTACGAACACACTGTCTTCACTCTGCTCTAGGAACACACTGTCTTCACTATGCATTAGGAACACACTGTCTTCACTATGTGTTAGGAACACACTGTCTTCACTCTGGTCTAGGAACACACTGTCTTCACTCTGCTCCATGCACATACTTCGCAACTCTGCGTTAGAAACGCACTGTCTTCACTCTGCGTTGTTAACACACTGTCTTCATTCTGCTCTAGGAAGACACTGTCTTCACTCTGATCTAGGAACACACTGTCTTCACTATGCGTTAGGAACACACTGTCTTCACTATGCGTTAGGAACAAACTGTCTTCACTATGCGTTAGGAACACACTGTCTTCACCCTGCTCTAGGAACACACTGTCTTCACTCTGCATTAGGAACACACTGTCTTCACTCTGCTCTAGGAAGACACTGTCTTCACTCTGCTCTAGGAACACACTGTCTTCACTCTGCTCCATGCACATACTTCGCAACTCTGTTTTAGGAACGCACTGTCTTCACTCTGCTTTAGAAACACTCTGTCTTCACTCTACTCCATGCACATACATCCCAACTCTGCGTTAGGAACGCACTGTCTTCACTCTGCGTTAGGAACACACTGTCTTCATTCTTTCTGCTCTAGGAACACACAGTCTTCACTCTGCTCCATGAACGTACACCGCAACTCTTCCTTAGGAACACACTGTCTTCACTCTGCTCTAGGAACACACTGTCTTCACTAGACATTAGGAACACACTCTTTTTACTCTGCATTAAGAACACACTGTCTTCATTCTGCTCTAGGAAGACACGGTCTTCACTCTGCATTAGGAACACACTGTCTTCATTCTGCCTTAGGAACACACTGTATTCACTATGTGTTAGGAACCCACTGTCTTCACTCTGCTCTAGGAAGACAGTGTCTTCACTATGCATTAGGAACACACTGTCTTCACTATGCGTTAGGAACACACTGTCTTCACTCTGCTCTAGGAAGACACTGTCTTCACTATGCATTAGAAACACACTGTCTTCACTCTGTTTTAGGAACACACTGTCTTCATTCTGCTCTAGGAACACACTGTCTTCACTTTGCGTTAGGAACACACTGTCTTCATTCTGCTCAAGGAACACACTGTCTTCACTCTGCATTAGGAACACACTGTCTTCACTCTGCATTAGGAACACACTGTCTTCACTCTGATTTAGGAACAAAGTCTTCACTCTGCTCTAGGAACACACTGTCTTCACTCTGCTCCATGCACATACTTCGTAACTCTGCGTTAGGTACACACTGTCTTCACTCTGCGTTAGGAACACGCTGTCTTCATTCTGCTCTAGGAACACACTGTCTTCACTCTGCGTTAGGAACACACTGTCTTCTCTAGGCATTAGGAACACACTCTTTTCACTCTGCATTAAGAACACACTGTCTTCATTCTGCTCTAGGAAGACACGGTCTTCACTCTGCATTAGGAACACACTGTCTTCACTCTGCGTTAGGAACACACTGTCTTCACTCTGCTTTAGTAACACACTGTCTTCATTCTGCTCTAGAAACACACTGTCTTCACTCTCCCTTAGGAACATACTGTCTTCACTCTGCTCTAGGAACACACTGTCTTCACTCTGCTTCATTCACGTACACAACAACTCTGCGTTAGAAACACACTGTCTTCACTCTCCTCTAGGAACACTCTGTCTTCACTATGCTTTAGGAACAAACTGTTTTCACTGTGCATTACCAACACACTGTCTTCACTCTGCTCTAGGAACACACTGTCTTCACTCTGCTAAATGCACATACTTCGCAACCCTGTCTTAGGAACGCACTGTCTTCACTCTGCTTGAGGACACACTGTCTTCATTCTTCTCTAGAAACACACTGTCTTCACTCTCCCTTAGGAACATACTGTCTTCACTCTGCTCTAGGAACACACTGTCTTCACTATGCATTAGGAACACACTGTATTCACTATGCGTTAGGAACACACTGTCTTCACTCTGCTCTAGGAAACACTGTCTTCACTATGCATTAGAAACACACTGTCTTCACTCTGTTTTAGGAACACACTGTCTTCATTCTGCTCTAGGAACACACTGTCTTCACTTTGCGTTAGGAACCTACTGTCTTTACTCTGCTCAAGGAACACACTGTCTTCACTCTGCATTAGGAACACACTGTCTTCACTCTGCATTAGGAACACACTGTCTTCACTCTGATTTAGGAACAAAGTCTTCACTCTGCTCTAGGAACACACTGTCTTCACTCTGCTCCATGCACATACTTCGTAACTCTGCGTTAGGTACACACTGTCTTCACTCTGCGTTAGGAACACGCTGTCTTCATTCTGCTCTAGGAACACACTGTCTTCACTCTGCGTTAGGAACACACTGTCTTCTCTAGGCATTAGGAACACACTCTTTTCACTCTGCATTAAGAACACACTGTCTTCATTCTGCTCTAGGAAGACACGGTCTTCACTCTGCATTAGGAACACACTGTCTTCACTCTGCGTTAGGAACACACTGTCTTCATTCTGCTCTAGGAACACACTGTCTTCACTCTGCGTTAGGAATATACTGTCTTCACTCTGCTCTAGGAACACACTGTCTTCACTCTGCTCCATGCACGTACACCGCAACTCTGCCTTAGGAACACACTGTCTTCACTCTGCTCTAGGAAAACACTGTCTTCACTAGGCATTAGGAACACACTGTTTTCACTCTGCATTAGGAACACACTGTCTTCATTCTGCTCTAGGAAGACACTGTCTTCACTCTGCATTAGGAACACACTGTCTTCACTCTGCATTAGGAACACACTGTCTTCACTCTGCTCTAGGAACACACTGTCTTCACTCTGCCTTAGGAACACACGGTCTTTACTATGCGTTAGGAACACACTGTCTTCATACTGCTCTAGGAACACACTGTCTTCACTCTGCCTTAGGAACACACTGTCTTCACTATGCGTTAGGAACACACTGTCTTCACTATGCGTTAGGAACACACTGTCTTCACTTGCTCTAGGAACACACTGTCTTCACTCTGCATTAGGAACAAACTGTCTTCACTCTGCTTTAGGAATACACTGTCTTCACTATGCGTTAGGAACACACTGTCTTCACTATGCGTTAAGAACACACTGTCTTCACTTGCTCTAGGAACACACTGTCTTCACTCTGCATTAGGAACACACTGTCTTCATTCTGCATTAGGAACCAACTGTCTTCACTCTGCTCTAGGAACACACAGTCTTCACTCTGCTCCATGCACATACCCTGCAACTCTGCGTTAGGAACACTGTCTTCACTCTGCTCTAGGAACACACTGTCTTCACTCTGCATTAAAAATACACTGTCTTCACTCTGCATTAGGAACACACAGTCTTCACTCTGCTTTAGGAACACACTGTCTTCATTCTGCTCTATAAACATACTGTCTTCACTCTCCCTTAGGAACATACTGTCTTCACTCTGCTCTAGGAACACACTGTCTTCACTCTGCTCCATGCACGTACACCACAACTCTGCGTTAGAAACACACTGTCTTCAGTCTGCTCTAGGAACACTCTGTCTTCACTATGCTTTAGGAACAAACTGTTTTCACTGTGCATTACGAACACACTGTCTTCACTCTGCTCTAGGAACACACTGTCTTCACTATGCATTAGGAACACACTGTCTTCACTATGTGTTAGGAACACACTGTCTTCACTCTGGTCTAGGAACACACTGTCTTCACTCTGCTCCATGCACATACTTCGCAACTCTGCGTTAGAAACGCACTGTCTTCACTCTGCGTTGTTAACACACTGTCTTCATTCTGCTCTAGGAAGACACTGTCTTCACTCTGATCTAGGAACACACTGTCTTCACTATGCGTTAGGAACACACTGTCTTCACTATGCGTTAGGAACAAACTGTCTTCACTATGCGTTAGGAACACACTGTCTTCACCCTGCTCTAGGAACACACTGTCTTCACTCTGCATTAGGAACACACTGTCTTCACTCTGCTCTAGGAAGACACTGTCTTCACTCTGCTCTAGGAACACACTGTCTTCACTCTGCTCCATGCACATACTTCGCAACTCTGTTTTAGGAACGCACTGTCTTCACTCTGCTTTAGAAACACTCTGTCTTCACTCTACTCCATGCACATACATCCCAACTCTGCGTTAGGAACGCACTGTCTTCACTCTGCGTTAGGAACACACTGTCTTCATTCTGCTCTAGGAACACACAGTCTTCACTCTGCTCCATGAACGTACACCGCAACTCTTCCTTAGGAACACACTGTCTTCACTCTGCTCTAGGAACACACTGTCTTCACTAGACATTAGGAACACACTCTTTTTACTCTGCATTAAGAACACACTGTCTTCATTCTGCTCTAGGAAGACACGGTCTTCACTCTGCATTAGGAACACACTGTCTTCATTCTGCCTTAGGAACACACTGTATTCACTATGTGTTAGGAACCCACTGTCTTCACTCTGCTCTAGGAAGACAGTGTCTTCACTATGCATTAGGAACACACTGTCTTCACTATGCGTTAGGAACACACTGTCTTCACTCTGCTCTAGGAAGACACTGTCTTCACTATGCATTAGAAACACACTGTCTTCACTCTGTTTTAGGAACACACTGTCTTCATTCTGCTCTAGGAACACACTGTCTTCACTTTGCGTTAGGAACCTACTGTCTTTACTCTGCTCAAGGAACACACTGTCTTCACTCTGCATTAGGAACACACTGTCTTCACTCTGATTTAGGAACAAAGTCTTCACTCTGCTCTAGGAACACACTGTCTTCACTCTGCTCCATGCACATACTTCGTAACTCTGCGTTAGGTACACACTGTCTTCACTCTGCGTTAGGAACACGCTGTCTTCATTCTGCTCTAGGAACACACTGTCTTCACTCTGCGTTAGGAACACACTGTCTTCTCTAGGCATTAGGAACACACTCTTTTCACTCTGCATTAAGAACACACTGTCTTCATTCTGCTCTAGGAAGACACGGTCTTCACTCTGCATTAGGAACACACTGTCTTCACTCTGCGTTAGGAACACACTGTCTTCACTCTGCTTTAGTAACACACTGTCTTCATTCTGCTCTAGAAACACACTGTCTTCACTCTCCCTTAGGAACATACTGTCTTCACTCTGCTCTAGGAACACACTGTCTTCACTCTGCTTCATTCACGTACACAACAACTCTGCGTTAGAAACACACTGTCTTCACTCTCCTCTAGGAACACTCTGTCTTCACTATGCTTTAGGAACAAACTGTTTTCACTGTGCATTACCAACACACTGTCTTCACTCTGCTCTAGGAACACACTGTCTTCACTCTGCTAAATGCACATACTTCGCAACCCTGTCTTAGGAACGCACTGTCTTCACTCTGCTTGAGGACACACTGTCTTCATTCTTCTCTAGAAACACACTGTCTTCACTCTCCCTTAGGAACATACTGTCTTCACTCTGCTCTAGGAACACACTGTCTTCACTATGCATTAGGAACACACTGTATTCACTATGCGTTAGGAACACACTGTCTTCACTCTGCTCTAGGAAACACTGTCTTCACTATGCATTAGAAACACACTGTCTTCACTCTGTTTTAGGAACACACTGTCTTCATTCTGCTCTAGGAACACACTGTCTTCACTTTGCGTTAGGAACCTACTGTCTTTACTCTGCTCAAGGAACACACTGTCTTCACTCTGCATTAGGAACACACTGTCTTCACTCTGCATTAGGAACACACTGTCTTCACTCTGATTTAGGAACAAAGTCTTCACTCTGCTCTAGGAACACACTGTCTTCACTCTGCTCCATGCACATACTTCGTAACTCTGCGTTAGGTACACACTGTCTTCACTCTGCGTTAGGAACACGCTGTCTTCATTCTGCTCTAGGAACACACTGTCTTCACTCTGCGTTAGGAACACACTGTCTTCTCTAGGCATTAGGAACACACTCTTTTCACTCTGCATTAAGAACACACTGTCTTCATTCTGCTCTAGGAAGACACGGTCTTCACTCTGCATTAGGAACACACTGTCTTCACTCTGCGTTAGGAACACACTGTCTTCATTCTGCTCTAGGAACACACTGTCTTCACTCTGCGTTAGGAATATACTGTCTTCACTCTGCTCTAGGAACACACTGTCTTCACTCTGCTCCATGCACGTACACCGCAACTCTGCCTTAGGAACACACTGTCTTCACTCTGCTCTAGGAAAACACTGTCTTCACTAGGCATTAGGAACACACTGTTTTCACTCTGCATTAGGAACACACTGTCTTCATTCTGCTCTAGGAAGACACTGTCTTCACTCTGCATTAGGAACACACTGTCTTCACTCTGCATTAGGAACACACTGTCTTCACTCTGCTCTAGGAACACACTGTCTTCACTCTGCCTTAGGAACACACGGTCTTTACTATGCGTTAGGAACACACTGTCTTCATACTGCTCTAGGAACACACTGTCTTCACTCTGCCTTAGGAACACACTGTCTTCACTATGCGTTAGGAACACACTGTCTTCACTATGCGTTAGGAACACACTGTCTTCACTTGCTCTAGGAACACACTGTCTTCACTCTGCATTAGGAACAAACTGTCTTCACTCTGCTTTAGGAATACACTGTCTTCACTATGCGTTAGGAACACACTGTCTTCACTATGCGTTAAGAACACACTGTCTTCACTTGCTCTAGGAACACACTGTCTTCACTCTGCATTAGGAACACACTGTCTTCATTCTGCATTAGGAACCAACTGTCTTCACTCTGCTCTAGGAACACACAGTCTTCACTCTGCTCCATGCACATACCCTGCAACTCTGCGTTAGGAACACTGTCTTCACTCTGCTCTAGGAACACACTGTCTTCACTCTGCATTAAAAATACACTGTCTTCACTCTGCATTAGGAACACACAGTCTTCACTCTGCTTTAGGAACACACTGTCTTCATTCTGCTCTATAAACATACTGTCTTCACTCTCCCTTAGGAACATACTGTCTTCACTCTGCTCTAGGAACACACTGTCTTCACTCTGCTCCATGCACGTACACCACAACTCTGCGTTAGAAACACACTGTCTTCAGTCTGCTCTAGGAACACTCTGTCTTCACTATGCTTTAGGAACAAACTGTTTTCACTGTGCATTACGAACACACTGTCTTCACTCTGCTCTAGGAACACACTGTCTTCACTATGCATTAGGAACACACTGTCTTCACTATGTGTTAGGAACACACTGTCTTCACTCTGGTCTAGGAACACACTGTCTTCACTCTGCTCCATGCACATACTTCGCAACTCTGCGTTAGAAACGCACTGTCTTCACTCTGCGTTGTTAACACACTGTCTTCATTCTGCTCTAGGAAGACACTGTCTTCACTCTGATCTAGGAACACACTGTCTTCACTATGCGTTAGGAACACACTGTCTTCACTATGCGTTAGGAACAAACTGTCTTCACTATGCGTTAGGAACACACTGTCTTCACCCTGCTCTAGGAACACACTGTCTTCACTCTGCATTAGGAACACACTGTCTTCACTCTGCTCTAGGAAGACACTGTCTTCACTCTGCTCTAGGAACACACTGTCTTCACTCTGCTCCATGCACATACTTCGCAACTCTGTTTTAGGAACGCACTGTCTTCACTCTGCTTTAGAAACACTCTGTCTTCACTCTACTCCATGCACATACATCCCAACTCTGCGTTAGGAACGCACTGTCTTCACTCTGCGTTAGGAACACACTGTCTTCATTCTGCTCTAGGAACACACAGTCTTCACTCTGCTCCATGAACGTACACCGCAACTCTTCCTTAGGAACACACTGTCTTCACTCTGCTCTAGGAACACACTGTCTTCACTAGACATTAGGAACACACTCTTTTTACTCTGCATTAAGAACACACTGTCTTCATTCTGCTCTAGGAAGACACGGTCTTCACTCTGCATTAGGAACACACTGTCTTCATTCTGCCTTAGGAACACACTGTATTCACTATGTGTTAGGAACCCACTGTCTTCACTCTGCTCTAGGAAGACAGTGTCTTCACTATGCATTAGGAACACACTGTCTTCACTATGCGTTAGGAACACACTGTCTTCACTCTGCTCTAGGAAGACACTGTCTTCACTATGCATTAGAAACACACTGTCTTCACTCTGTTTTAGGAACACACTGTCTTCATTCTGCTCTAGGAACACACTGTCTTCACTTTGCGTTAGGAACCTACTGTCTTTACTCTGCTCAAGGAACACACTGTCTTCACTCTGCATTAGGAACACACTGTCTTCACTCTGATTTAGGAACAAAGTCTTCACTCTGCTCTAGGAACACACTGTCTTCACTCTGCTCCATGCACATACTTCGTAACTCTGCGTTAGGTACACACTGTCTTCACTCTGCGTTAGGAACACGCTGTCTTCATTCTGCTCTAGGAACACACTGTCTTCACTCTGCGTTAGGAACACACTGTCTTCTCTAGGCATTAGGAACACACTCTTTTCACTCTGCATTAAGAACACACTGTCTTCATTCTGCTCTAGGAAGACACGGTCTTCACTCTGCATTAGGAACACA
The DNA here is from genome assembly GCF_037038515.1 of Microtus pennsylvanicus. Classification (NCBI taxonomy): domain Eukaryota; kingdom Metazoa; phylum Chordata; class Mammalia; order Rodentia; family Cricetidae; genus Microtus; species Microtus pennsylvanicus. Next base: position 108,791,692 of record NC_134601.1, read on the forward strand.
CTGTCTTCACTCTGCGTTAGGAACACACTGTCTTCACTCTGCTTTAGTAACACACTGTCTTCATTCTGCTCTAGAAACACACTGTCTTCACTCTCCCTTAGGAACATACTGTCTTCACTCTGCTCTAGGAACACACTGTCTTCACTCTGCTTCATTCACGTACACAACAACTCTGCGTTAGAAACACACTGTCTTCACTCTCCTCTAGGAACACTCTGTCTTCACTATGCTTTAGGAACAAACTGTTTTCACTGTGCATTACCAACACACTGTCTTCACTCTGCTCTAGAAACACACTGTCTTCACTCTGCTAAATGCACATACTTCGCAACCCTGTCTTAGGAACGCACTGTCTTCACTCTGCTTGAGGACACACTGTCTTCATTCTGCTCTAGAAACACACTGTCTTCACTCTGCTCCATGAACGTACACCGCAACTCTTCCTTAGGAACACACTGTCTTCACTCTGCTCTAGGAACACACTGTCTTCACTAGACATTAGGAACACACTCTTTTTACTCTGCATTAAGAACACACTGTCTTCATTCTGCATTAGGAACACACTGTATTCACTATGCGTTAGGAACACACTGTCTTCACTCTGCTCTAGGAAACACTGTCTTCACTATGCATTAGAAACACACTGTCTTCACTCTGTTTTAGGAACACACTGTCTTCATTCTGCTCTAGGAACACACTGTCTTCACTTTGCGTTAGGAACCTACTGTCTTTACTCTGCTCAAGGAACACACTGTCTTCACTCTGCATTAGGAACACACTGTCTTCACTCTGCATTAGGAACACACTGTCTTCACTCTGATTTAGGAACAAAGTCTTCACTCTGCTCTAGGAACACACTGTCTTCACTCTGCTCCATGCACATACTTCGTAACTCTGCGTTAGGTACACACTGTCTTCACTCTGCGTTAGGAACACGCTGTCTTCATTCTGCTCTAGGAACACACTGTCTTCACTCTGCGTTAGGAACACACTGTCTTCTCTAGGCATTAGGAACACACTCTTTTCACTCTGCATTAAGAACACACTGTCTTCATTCTGCTCTAGGAAGACACGGTCTTCACTCTGCATTAGGAACACACTGTCTTCACTCTGCGTTAGGAACACACTGTCTTCATTCTGCTCTAGGAACACACTGTCTTCACTCTGCGTTAGGAATATACTGTCTTCACTCTGCTCTAGGAACACACTGTCTTCACTCTGCTCCATGCACGTACACCGCAACTCTGCCTTAGGAACACACTGTCTTCACTCTGCTCTAGGAAAACACTGTCTTCACTAGGCATTAGGAACACACTGTTTTCACTCTGCATTAGGAACACACTGTCTTCATTCTGCTCTAGGAAGACACTGTCTTCACTCTGCATTAGGAACACACTGTCTTCACTCTGCCTTAGGAACACACTGTCTTCACTATGCGTTAGGAACACACTGTCTTCACTATGCGTTAGGAACACACTGTCTTCACTTGCTCTAGGAACACACTGTCTTCACTCTGCATTAGGAACAAACTGTCTTCACTCTGCTTTAGGAATACACTGTCTTCACTATGCGTTAGGAACACACTGTCTTCACTATGCGTTAAGAACACACTGTCTTCACTTGCTCTAGGAACACACTGTCTTCACTCTGCATTAGGAACACACTGTCTTCATTCTGCATTAGGAACCAACTGTCTTCACTCTGCTCTAGGAACACACAGTCTTCACTCTGCTCCATGCACATACCCTGCAACTCTGCGTTAGGAACACTGTCTTCACTCTGCTCTAGGAACACACTGTCTTCACTCTGCATTAAAAATACACTGTCTTCACTCTGCATTAGGAACACAAAGTCTTCACTCTGCTTTAGGAACACACTGTCTTCATTCTGCTCTATAAACATACTGTCTTCACTCTCCCTTAGGAACATACTGTCTTCACTCTGCTCTAGGAACACACTGTCTTCACTCTGCTCCATGCACGTACACCACAACTCTGCGTTAGAAACACACTGTCTTCACTCTGCTCTAGGAACACTCTGTCTTCACTATGCTTTAGGAACAAACTGTTTTCACTGTGCATTACGAACACACTGTCTTCACTCTGCTCTAGGAACACACTGTCTTCACTATGCATTAGGAACACACTGTCTTCACTATGTGTTAGGAACACACTGTCTTCACTCTGCATTAGGAACACACTGTCTTCACTCTGCTCCATGCACATACTTCGCAACTCTGTGTTAGAAACGCACTGTCTTCACTCTGCGTTGTTAACACACTGTCTTCATTCTGCTCTAGGAAGACACTGTCTTCACTCTGATCTAGGAACACACTGTCTTCACTATGCGTTAGGAACACACTGTCTTCACTATGCGTTAGGAACAAACTGTCTTCACTATGCGTTAGGAACACATTGTCTTCACTCTGCTCTAGGAACACACTGTCTTCACTCTGTATTAAGAACACACTGTCTTCACTCTGCTCTAGGAAGACACTGTCTTCACTCTGCTCTAGGAACACACTGTCTTCACTCTGCTCCATGCACATACTTCGCAACTCTGTTTTAGGAACGCACTGTCTTCACTCTGCTTTAGAAACACTCTGTCTTCACTCTACTCCATGCACATACATCCCAACTCTGCGTTAGGAACGCACTGTCTTCACTCTGCGTTAGGAACACACTGTCTTCATTCTGCTCTAGGAACACACAGTCTTCACTCTGCTCCATGAACGTACACCGCAACTCTTCCTTAGGAACACACTGTCTTCACTCTGCTCTAGGAACTCACTGTCTTCACTAGACATTAGGAACACACTCTTTTCACTCTGCATTAAGAACACACTGTCTTCATTCTGCTCTAGGAAGACACGGTCTTCACTCTGCATTAGGAACACACTGTCTTCATTCTGCCTTAGGAACACACTGTATTCACTATGTGTTAGGAACCCACTCTCTTCACTCTGCTCTAGGAAGACATTGTCTTCACTATGCATTAGGAACACACTGTCTTCACTATGCGTTAGGAACACACTGTCTTCACTCTGCTCTAGGAAGACACTGTCTTCACTATGCATTAGAAACACACTGTCTTCACTCTGTTTTAGGAACACACTGTCTTCATTGTGCTCTAGGAACACACTGTCTTCACTTTGCGTTAGGAACCTACTGTCTTTACTCTGCTCAAGGAACACACTGTCTTCATTCTGCATTAGGAACACACTGTCTTCACTCTGCATTAGGAACACACTGTCTTCACTCTGATTTAGGAACACTGTCTTCACTCTGCTCTAGGAACACACTGTCTTCACTCTGCTCCATGCACATACTTCGTAACTCTGCGTTAGGTACACACTGTCTTCACTCTGCGTTAGGAACACGCTGTCTTCATTCTGCTCTAGGAACACACTGTCTTCACTCTGCGTTAGGAACACACTGTCTTCTCTAGGCATTAGGAACACACTCTTTTCACTCTGCATTAAGAACACACTGTCTTCATTCTGCTCTAGGAAGACACGGTCTTCACTCTGCATTAGGAACACACTGTCTTCACTCTGCATTAGGAACACACTGTCTTCACTCTGCTCTAGGAACACACTGTCTTCACTCTGCTCCATACACCAACACAGCAACTCTGCATTAGGAACACACTGTCTTCACTCTGTTTTAGGAACACACTGTCTTTTTCTGCTCTAGGAACACACTGTCTTCACAATGCGTTAGGAACATACTGTCTTTACTCTGCTATAGGAACACACTGTCTTCACTCTGCATAGGAACACACTGTCTTCACTCTACTCCATGCACATACTTCCCAACTCTGCGTTAGGAAGACACTGTCTTCATTCTGCTCTAGGAACACACTGTCTTCACTCTGCGTCAGGAATATACAGTCTTCACTATGCTCTAAGAACACACTGTGTTCACTCTGCTCCATGCACGTACACCGCAACTCTGCCTTAGGAACAGACTGTCTTCACTCTGCTCTAGGAACACACTGTCTTCACTAGGCATTAGGAACACACTGTTTTCACTCTGCATTAGGAACACACTGTCTTCATTCTGCTCTAGGAAGACACTGTCTTCACTCTGCGTTAGGAACACACTGTCTTCACTCTGCATTAGGAACACACTGTCTTCACTCTGCTCTAGGAACACACTGTCTTCACTCTGCATTAGGAACACACTGTCTTTATATGCGTTTGGAACACACTGTCTTCATTCTGCTCTAGGAACACACTGTCTTCACTCTGCGTTAGGAACACACTGTCTTCACTATGCATTAGGAACACACTGTCTTCACTATGCGTTAGGAACACACTGTCTTCACTTGCTCTAGGAACACACTGTCTTCACTCTGCATTAAGAACACACTGTCTTCATTCTGCATTAGGAACAAACTGTCTTCACTTTGCTCGAGGAACACACAGACTTCACTCTGCTCCATGCACATACCCTGCAACTCTGCGTTAGGAACACACTGTCTTCACTCTGCTCTAGGAACACTCTGTCTTCACTATGCTTTAGGAACACACTGTTTTCACTGTGCTTTACGAACACACTGTCTTCACTCTGCTCTTGGAACACACTGTCTTCATTCTGCCTTAGGAACACACTGTATTCACTATGTGTTAGGAACCCACTGTCTTCACTCTGCTCTAGGAAGACACTGTCTTCACTATGCATTAGGAACACACTGTCTTCACTATGCGTTAGGAACACACTGTCTTTACTCTGCTCTAGAAAGACACTGTCTTCACTATGCATTAGAAACACACTGTCTTCACTCTGTTTTAGGAACACACTGTCTTCATTCTGCTCTAGGAACACATTGTCTTCACTTTGCGTTAGGAACCTACTGTCTTTACTCTGCTCAAGGAACACACTGTCTTCACTCTGCATTAGGAACACACTGTCTTCACTCTGCATTAGGAACACACTGTCTTCACTCTGATTTAGGAACACTGTCTTCACTATGCATTAGGAACACACTGTCTTCACTCTGCTCCATGCACATACTTCGTAAATCTGCGTTAGGTACACACTGTCTTCACTCTGCGTTAGGAACACACAGTCTTCATTCTGCTCTAGGAACACACTGTCTTCACTCTGCGTTAAAACACACTGTCTTCACTATGCTTTAGGAACACACTGTCTTCACTATGCGTTAGGAACACACTGTCTTAACTATCCGTTGGGAACGCACTGTCTTCACTCAGCTCTAGGAACACACTGTCTTCACTCTGCATTAGGAACACACTGTCTTCACTCTGCTCTAGGACGACACTGTCTTCACTCTGCATTAGGAACACACTATCTTCACTCTGCATTAGGAACACACTGTCTTCACTCTGCTCTAGGAACACACACTCTTCACTCTGCTCCATGCACATACCCTGCAACTCTGCGTTAGAACACACTGTCTTCACTCTGCTCTAGGAACACACTGTCTTCACTCTGCATTAGGAACACACTGTCTTCACTCTGCATTAGGAACACACTGTCTTCACTCTGCTTTAGGAACACAATGTCTTCACTCTGCTCCATGCACATACTTCCCAACTCTGCATTAGGAACGCACTGTCTTCACTCTGCGTTAGGAACACACTGTCTTCATTCTGCTCTAGGAACACACTGTCTTCAGTCTGCGTTAGTAATATACTGTCTTCACTCTGCTCTAGGAACACACTGTCTTCACTCTGCTCCATGCACGTACACCGCAACTCTGCCTTAGGAACACACTGTCTTCACTCTGCTCTAGGAACACACTGTCTTCACTAGGCATTAGGAACACACTGTTTTCACTCTGCATTAGGAACACACTGTCTTCATTCTGCTCTAGGAAGACACTGTCTTCAATCTACATTTGGAACACACTGTCTTCACTCTGCATTAGGAACACACTGTCTTCACTCTGCTCTAGGAAAACATTGTCTTCACCCTGCCTTAGGAACACACTGTCTTCAATATGCGTTAGGAACACACTGTCTTCATTCTGCTCTAGGAACACACTGTCTTCACTCTGGGTTAGGAACACACTGTCTTCACTATGCGTTAGGAACACACTGTCTTCACTCTGCTCTAGGAACACACTGTCTTCTCTCTGTATTAGGAACACACTGTCTTCACTCTGCATTAGGAACAAACTGTCTTCACTCTGCTCTAGGAACACACAGTCTTCACTCTGCTCCAATCACATACCCCGCAACTCTGCGTTAGAACACACTGTCTTCACTCTGCTCTAGGAACACACTGTCTTCACTCTGCATTAGGAACACACTGTCTTCACTCTGCATTAGGAACATACTGTCTTCACTCTGCTCTAGGAACACACTGTCTTCACTCTGCTCCATGCACATACTTCGCAACTCTGTGTTTGGAACGCACTGTCTTCACTCTGCTTTAGGAACACACTGTCTTCACTCTACTCCATGCACATACTTCCCAACTCTGCGTTAGGAACGCACTGTCTTCACTCTGCGTTAGGAACACACTGTCTTCATTCTGCTCTAGGAACACACTGTCTTCACTCTGCGTTAGGAATATACTGTCTTCACTCTGCTCTAGGAACACACTGTCTTCACTCTGCTCCATGCACGTACACAGCAACTCTGCCTTAGGAACACACTGTCTTCACTCTGCTCTAGGAAAACACTGTCTTCATTAGGCATTAGGAACACACTGTTTTCACTCTGCATTAGGAACACACTGTCTTCATTCTGCTCTAGGAAGACACTGTCTTCACTCTGCATTAGGAACACACTGTCTTCACTCTGCATTAGGAACACACTGTCTTCACTCTGCTCTAGGAACACACTGTCTTCACTCTGCCTTAGGAACACACTGTCTTTACTATGCGTTAGGAACACACTGTCTTCATACTGCTCTAGGAACACACTGTCTTCACTCTGCCTTAGGAACACACTGTCTTCACTATGCGTTAGGAACACACTGTCTTCACTATGCGTTAGGAACACACTGTCTTCACTTGCTCTAGGAACACACTGTCTTCACTCTGCATTAGGAACAAACTGTCTTCACTCTGCTTTAGGAATACACTGTCTTCACTATGCGTTAGGAACACACTGTCTTCACTATGCGTTAAGAACACACTGTCTTCACTTGCTCTAGGAACACACTGTCTTCACTCTGCATTAGGAACACACTGTCTTCATTCTGCATTAGGAACAAACTGTCTTCACTCTGCTCTAGGAACACACAGTCTTCACTCTGCTCCATGCACATACCCTGCAACTCTGCGTTAGGAACACTGTCTTCACTCTGCTCTAGGAACATACTGTCTTCACTCTGCATTAAATATACACTGTCTTCACTCTGCATTAGGAACACACAGTCTTCACTCTGCTTTAGGAACACACTGTCTTCATTCTGCTCTATAAACATACTGTCTTCACTCTCCCTTAGGAACATACTGTCTTCACTCTGCTCTAGGAACACACTGTCTTCACTCTGCTCCATGCACGTACACCACAACTCTGCGTTAGAAACACACTGTCTTCAGTCTGCTCTAGGAACACTCTGTCTTCACTATGCTTTAGGAACAAACTGTTTTCACTGTGCATTACGAACACACTGTCTTCACTCTGCTCTAGGAACACACTGTCTTCACTATGCATTAGGAACACACTGTCTTCACTATGTGTTAGGAACACACTGTCTTCACTCTGGTCTAGGAACACACTGTCTTCACTCTGCTCCATGCACATACTTCGCAACTCTGCGTTAGAAACGCACTGTCTTCACTCTGCGTTGTTAACACACTGTCTTCATTCTGCTCTAGGAAGACACTGTCTTCACTCTGATCTAGGAACACACTGTCTTCACTATGCGTTAGGAACACACTGTCTTCATTATGCGTTAGGAACAAACTGTCTTCACTATGCGTTAGGAACACATTGTCTTCACTCTGCTCTAGGAACACACTGTCTTCACTCTGCATTAGGAACACACTGTCTTCACTCTGCTCTAGGAAGACACTGTCTTCACTCTGCTCTAGGAACACACTGTCTTCACTCTGCTCCATACACATACTTCGCAACTCTGTTTTAGGAACGCACTGTCTTCACTCTGCTTTAGAAACACTCTGTCTTCACTCTACTCCATGCACATACATCCCAACTCTGCGTTTGGAACGCACTGTCTTCACTCTGCGTTAGGAACACACTGTCTTCATTCTGCTCTAGGAACACACAGTCTTCACTCTGCTCCATGAACGTACACCGCAACTCTTCCTTAGGAACACACTGTCTTCACTCTGCTCTAGGAACACACTGTCTTCACTAGACATTAGGAACACACTCTTTTCACTCTGCATTAAGAACACACTGTCTTCATTCTGCTCTAGGAAGACACGGTCTTCACTCTGCATTAGGAACACACTGTCTTCATTCTGCCTTAGGAACACACTGTATTCACTATGTGTTAGGAACCCACTGTCTTCACTCTGCTCTAGGAAGACAGTGTCTTCACTATGCATTAGGAACACACTGTCTTCACTATGCGTTAGGAACACACTGTCTTCACTCTGCTCTAGGAAGACACTGTCTTCACTATGCATTAGAAACACACTGTCTTCACTCTGTTTTAGGAACACACTGTCTTCATTCTGCTCTAGGAACACACTGTCTTCACTTTGCGTTAGGAACCTACTGTCTTTACTCTGCTCAAGGAACACACTGTCTTCACTCTGCATTAGGAACACACTGTCTTCACTCTGCGTTAGGAACACGCTGTCTTCATTCTGCTCTAGGAACACACTGTCTTCACTCTGCGTTAGGAACACACTGTCTTCTCTAGGCATTAGGAACACACTCTTTTCACTCTGCATTAAGAACACACTGTCTTCATTCTGCTCTAGGAAGACACGGTCTTCACTCTGCATTAGGAACACACTGTCTTCACTCTGCGTTAGGAACACACTGTCTTCATTCTGCTCTAGGAACACACTGTCTTCACTCTGCGTTAGGAATATACTGTCTTCACTCTGCTCTAGGAACACACTGTCTTCACTCTGCTCCATGCACGTACACCGCAACTCTGCCTTAGGAACACACTGTCTTCACTCTGCTCTAGGAAAACACTGTCTTCACTAGGCATTAGGAACACACTGTTTTCACTCTGCATTAGGAACACACTGTCTTCATTCTGCTCTAGGAAGACACTGTCTTCACTCTGCATTAGGAACACACTGTCTTCACTCTGCATTAGGAACACACTGTCTTCACTCTTCTCTAGGAACACACTGTCTTCACTCTGCCTTAGGAACACACGGTCTTTACTATGCGTTAGGAACACACTGTCTTCATACTGCTCTAGGAACACACTGTCTTCACTCTGCCTTAGGAACACACTGTCTTCACTATGCGTTAGGAACACACTGTCTTCACTATGCGTTAGGAACACACTGTCTTCACTTGCTCTAGGAACACACTGTCTTCACTCTGCATTAGGAACAAACTGTCTTCACTCTGCTTTAGGAATACACTGTCTTCACTATGCGTTAGGAACACACTGTCTTCACTATGCGTTAAGAACACACTGTCTTCACTTGCTCTAGGAACACACAGTCTTCACTCTGCTCCATGCACATACCCTGCAACTCTGCGTTAGGAACACTGTCTTCACTCTGCTCTAGGAACACACTGTCTTCACTCTGCATTAAAAATACACTGTCTTCACTCTGCATTAGGAACACACAGTCTTCACTCTGCTTTAGGAACACACTGTCTTCATTCTGCTCTATAAACATACTGTCTTCACTCTCCCTTAGGAACATACTGTCTTCACTCTGCTCTAGGAACACACTGTCTTCACTCTGCTCCATGCACGTACACCACAACTCTGCGTTAGAAACACACTGTCTTCACTCTGCTCTAGGAACACTCTGTCTTCACTATGCTTTAGGAACAAACTGTTTTCACTGTGCATTACGAACACACTGTCTTCACTCTGCTCTAGGAACACACTGTCTTCACTATGCATTAGGAACACACTGTCTTCACTATGTGTTAGGAACACACTGTCTTCACTCTGCTCTAGGAACACACTGTCTTCACTCTGCTCCATGCACATACTTCGCAACTCTGCGTTAGAAACGCACTGTCTTCACTCTGCGTTGTTAACACACTGTCTTCATTCTGCTCTAGGAAGACACTGTCTTCACTCTGATCTAGGAACACACTGTCTTCACTATGCGTTAGGAACACACTGTCTTCACTATGCGTTAGGAACAAACTGTCTTCACTATGCGTTAGGAACACACTGTCTTCACCCTGCTCTAGGAACACACTGTCTTCACTCTGCATTAGGAACACACTGTCTTCACTCTGCTCTAGGAAGACACTGTCTTCACTCTGCTCTAGGAACACACTGTCTTCACTCTGCTCCATGCACATACTTCGCAACTCTGTTTTAGGAACGCACTGTCTTCACTCTGCTTTAGAAACACTCTGTCTTCACTCTACTCCATGCACATACATCCCAACTCTGCGTTAGGAACGCACTGTCTTCACTCTGCGTTAGGAACACACTGTCTTCACTATGCGTTAGGAACAAACTGTCTTCACTATGCGTTAGGAACACATTGTCTTCACTCTGCTCTAGGAACACACTGTCTTCACTCTGCATTAAGAACACACTGTCTTCACTCTGCTCTAGGAAGACACTGTCTTCACTCTGCTCTAGGAACACACTGTCTTCACTCTGCTCCATGCACATACTTCGCAACTCTGTTTTAGGAACGCACTGTCTTCACTCTGCTTTAGAAACACTCTGTCTTCACTCTACTCCATGCACATACATCCCAACTCTGCGTTAGGAACGCACTGTCTTCACTCTGCGTTAGGAACACACTGTGTTCATTCTGCTCTAGGAACACACAGTCTTCACTCTGCATTAGGAACACACTGTCTTCACTCTGCATTAGGAACACACTGTCTTCACTCTGCTCTAGGAACACACTGTCTTCACTCTGCTCTAGGAAGACACTGTCTTCACTAGACATTAGGAACACACTCTTTTCACTCTTCATTAAGAACACACTGTCTTCATTCTGCTCTAGGAAGACACGGTCTTCACTCTGCATTAGGAACACACTGTCTTCATTCTGCCTTAGGAACACACTGTATTCACTATGTGTTAGGAACCCACTCTCTTCACTCTGCTCTAGGAAGACACTGTCTTCACTATGCATTAGGAACACACTGTCTTCACTATGCGTTAGGAACACACTGTCTTCACTCTGCTCTAGGAAGACACTGTCTTCACTATGCATTAGAAACACACTGTCTTCACTCTGTTTTAGGAACACACTGTCTTCATTCTGCTCTAGGAACACACTGTCTTCACTTTGCGTTAGGAACCTACTGTCTTTACTCTGCTCAAGGAACACACTGTCTTCATTCTGCATTAGGAACACACTGTCTTCATTCTGCTCTAGGAAGACACTGTCTTCACTCTGCATTAGGAACACACTGTCTTCACTCTGCATTAGGAACACACTGTCTTCACTCTGCTCTAGGAACACACTGTCTTCACTCTGCCTTAGGAACACACGGTCTTTACTATGCGTTAGGAACACACTGTCTTCATACTGCTCTAGGAACACACTGTCTTCACTCTGCCTTAGGAACACACTGTCTTCACTATGCGTTAGGAACACACTGTCTTCACTATGCGTTAGGAACACACTGTCTTCACTTGCTCTAGGAACACACTGTCTTCACTCTGCATTAGGAACAAACTGTCTTCACTCTGCTTTAGGAATACACTGTCTTCACTATGCGTTAGGAACACACTGTCTTCACTATGCGTTAAGAACACACTGTCTTCACTTGCTCTAGGAACACACTGTCTTCACTCTGCATTAGGAACACACTGTCTTCATTCTGCATTGGGAACCAACTGTCTTCACTCTGCTCTAGGAACACACAGTCTTCACTCTGCTCCATGCACATACCCTGCAACTCTGCGTTAGGAACACTGTCTTCACTCTGCTCTAGGAACACACTGTCTTCACTCTGCATTAAAAATACACTGTCTTCACTCTGCATTAGGAACACACAGTCTTCACTCTGCTTTAGGAACACACTGTCTTCATTCTGCTCTATAAACATACTGTCTTCACTCTCCCTTAGGAACATACTGTCTTCACTCTGCTCTAGGAACACACTGTCTTCACTCTGCTCCATGCACGTACACCACAACTCTGCGTTAGAAACACACTGTCTTCACTCTGCTCTAGGAACACTCTGTCTTCACTATGCTTTAGGAAAAAACTGTTTTCACTGTGCATTACGAACACACTGTCTTCACTCTGCTCTAGGAACACACTGTCTTCACTATGCATTAGGAACACACTGTCTTCACTATGTGTTAGGAACACACTGTCTTCACTCTGCTCTAGGAACACACTGTCTTCACTCTGCTCCATGCACATACTTCGCAACTCTGCGTTAGAAACGCACTGTCTTCACTCTGCGTTGTTAACACACTGTCTTCATTCTGCTCTAGGAAGACACTGTCTTCACTCTGATCTAGGAACACACTGTCTTCACTATGCGTTAGGAACACACTGTCTTCACTATGCGTTAGGAACAAACTGTCTTCACTATGCGTTAGGAACACATTGTCTTCACTCTGCTCTAGGAACACACTGTCTTCACTCTGCATTAAGAACACACTGTCTTCACTCTGCTCTAGGAAGACACTGTCTTCACTCTGCTCTAGGAACACACTGTCTTCACTCTGCTCCATGCACATACTTCGCAACTCTGTTTTAGGAACGCACTGTCTTCACTCTGCTTTAGAAACACTCTGTCTTCACTCTACTCCATGCACATACATCCCAACTCTGCGTTAGGAACGCACTGTCTTCACTCTGCGTTAGGAACACACTGTCTTCATTCTGCTCTAGGAACACACAGTCTTCACTCTGCATTAGGAACACACTGTCTTCACTCTGCATTAGGAACACACTGTCTTCACTCTGCTCTAGGAACACACTGTCTTCACTCTGCTCTAGGAAGACACTGTCTTCACTAGACATTAGGAACACACTCTTTTCACTCTGCATTAGGAACACACTGTCTTCACTCTGCTCTAGGAACACACTGTCTTCACTCTGCCTTAGGAACACACTGTCTTCACTATGCGTTAGGAACACACTGTCTTCACTATGCGTTAGGAACACACTGTCTTCATTTGCTCTAGGAACACACTGTCTTCACTCTGCATTAGGAACAAACTGTCTTCACTCTGCTTTAGGAATACACTGTCTTCACTATGCGTTAGGAACACACTGTCTTCACTATGCGTTAAGAACACACTGTCTTCACTTGCTCTAGGAACACACTGTCTTCACTCTGCATTAGGAACACACTGTCTTCATTCTGCATTGGGAACCAACTGTCTTCACTCTGCTCTAGGAACACACAGTCTTCACTCTGCTCCATGCACATACCCTGCAACTCTGCGTTAGGAACACTGTCTTCACTCTGCTCTAGGAACACACTGTCTTCACTCTGCATTAAAAATACACTGTCTTCACTCTGCATTAGGAACACACAGTCTTCACTCTGCTTTAGGAACACACTGTCTTCATTCTGCTCTATAAACATACTGTCTTCACTCTCCCTTAGGAACAGACTGTCTTCACTCTGCTCTAGGAACACACTGTCTTCACTCTGCTCCATGCACGTACACCACAACTCTGCGTTAGAAACACACTGTCTTCACTCTGCTCTAGGAACACTCTGTCTTCACTATGCTTTAGGAACAAACTGTTTTCACTGTGCATTACGAACACACTGTCTTCACTCTGCTCTAGGAACACACTGTCTTCACTATGCATTAGGAACACACTGTCTTCACTATGTGTTAGGAACACACTGTCTTCACTCTGCTCTAGGAACACACTGTCTTCACTCTGCTCCATGCACATACTTCGCAACTCTGCGTTAGAAACGCACTGTCTTCACTCTGCGTTGTTAACACACTGTCTTCATTCTGCTCTAGGAAGACACTGTCTTCACTCTGATCTAGGAACACACTGTCTTCACTATGCGTTAGGAACACACTGTCTTCACTATGCGTTAGGAACAAACTGTCTTCACTAGGCGTTAGGAACACATTGTCTTCACTCTGCTCTAGGAACACACTGTCTTCACTCTGCATTAAGAACACACTGTCTTCACTCTGCTCTAGGAAGACACTGTCTTCACTCTGCTCTAGGAACACACTGTCTTCACTCTGCTCCATGCACATACTTCGCAACTCTGTTTTAGGAACGCACTGTCTTCACTCTGCTTTAGAAACACTCTGTCTTCACTCTACTCCATGCACATACATCCCAACTCTGCGTTAGGAACGCACTGTCTTCACTCTGCGTTAGGAACACACTGTCTTCATTCTGCTCTAGGAACACACAGTCTTCACTCTGCATTAGGAACACACTGTCTTCACTCTGCATTAGGAACACACTGTCTTCACTCTGCTCTAGGAACACACTGTCTTCACTCTGCTCTAGGAAGACACTGTCTTCACTAGACATTAGGAACACACTCTTTTCACTCTTCATTAAGAACACACTGTCTTCATTCTGCTCTAGGAAGACACGGTCTTCACTCTGCATTAGGAACACACTGTCTTCATTCTGCCTTAGGAACACACTGTATTCACTATGTGTTAGGAACCCACTCTCTTCACTCTGCTCTAGGAAGACACTGTCTTCACTATGCATTAGGAACACACTGTCTTCACTATGCGTTAGGAACACACTGTCTTCACTCTGCTCTAGGAAGACACTGTCTTCACTATGCATTAGAAACACACTGTCTTCACTCTGTTTTAGGAACACACTGTCTTCATTCTGCTCTAGGAACACACTGTCTTCACTTTGCGTTAGGAACCTACTGTCTTTACTCTGCTCAAGGAACACACTGTCTTCATTCTGCATTAGGAACACACTGTCTTCACTCTGCATTAGGAACACACTGTCTTCACTCTGATTTAGGAACACTGTCTTCACTCTGCTCTAGGAACACACTGTCTTCACTCTGCTCCATGCACATACTTCGTAACTCTGCGTTAGGTACACACTGTCTTCACTCTGCGTTAGGAACATGCTGTCTTCATTCTGCTCTAGGAACACACTGTCTTCACTCTGTGTTAGGAACAAACTGTCTTCATTACGCTCTAGGAACACAGTGTTTTCACTATGCGATAGGAACATACTGTTTTCACTCTGCTCTAGGAACACACTGTCTTCGCTCTGCTCCATGCACATACACCGCAAGTCTGCGTTAGGAACACACTGTCTTCACTACGCGTTAGGAACATACTCTTTCACTATGTGTTAGGAACACACTGTCTTCACTCTGCTCTAGGTACACACTGTCTTCACTCTGCTCCATGCACATATACCGCAACTCTGCGTTAAGAACACACTGTTCACTCTGTTTAAGGAACACACTGTCTTCATTCTACTCTAGGCACACACTGTCTTCACTCTGCGTTAGGAACATACTGTATTTACTCTGCTCTAGGAACACAATGTCTTCACTCTGCATTACGAACACACTGTCTTCACTCTGGTTTAGGAACACTGTCTTCACTCTGCTCTTGGAACTCACTGTCTTCACTCTGAGTTAGGAACACACTGTCTTCACTCTATGTTCCTAACGCAGAGTTGCGAAGTATGTGCATGGAGCAGAGTGAAGACAGTGTGTTCCTAGAGCACTGTCTTCACTCTGCGTTAGGAACACACTGTCTTCATTCTGCTCTAGGAACACACTGTCTTCACTCTGCGTTAGGAACACACTGTACTCACTATGCGTTAGGAAGACACTGTCTTCACTATGGGTTAGGAACACACTGTCTTCATTCTGCTCTAGGAACACACTGTCTTCACTCTGCGTTAGGAACACACTGTCTTCACTATGTGTTAGGAACACACTCTCTTCACTATGCGTTAGGACCACTCTGTCTTGACTATGCGTTAGGAACACACTGTCTTCACTTGCTCTAGGAACACACTGTCTTCACTCTGCATTAGGAACACACTGTCTTCATTCTGCTCTAGGAAGACAGTGTCTTCACTCTGCATTAGGAACACAATATCTTCACTCAGCTCCATGCACATACACTGCAACTCTGCGTTAGGAACACACTGTCTTCACTCTGCGTTAGGAACAAACTGTCTTCATTCCGCTCTAGGAACACAGTGTTTTCACTATGCGATAGGAACATACTGTTTTCACTCTGCTCTAGGAACACACTGTCTTCGCTCTGCTCCATGCACATACACCGCACCCCTGCATTAGGAAAAAAATGTCTTCACTCTGTTTAAGGAACACACTGTCTTCATTCTGCTCTAGGAACACACTGTCTTCACTCTGCGTTAGGAACATACTGTATTTACTCTGATTTAGGAACACTGTCTTCACTCTGCTCTTGGAACTCACTGTCTTCACTAGGCATTAGGAACACACTGTTTTCACTCTGCATTAGAAACACGCTGTCTTCATTCTGCTCTAGGAACACACTGTCTTCACTCTGCATTAGGAACACACTGTCTTCACTCTGATTTAGGAACACTGTCTTCACTCTGCTCTTGGAACTCACTGTCTTCACTCTGAGTTAGGAACATACTGTATTTACTCTGCTCTAGGAACACACTGTCTTCACTCTGCATTAGGAACACACTGTCTTCACTCTGATTTAGGAACACTGTCTTCACTCTGCTCTTGGAACTCACTGTCTTCACTCTGAGTTAGGAACACACTGTCTTCACTCTGCTCCATGCACGTACACCGCAACTCTGCCTTAGGAACACACTGTATTCACTCTGCTCTAGGAACACACTGTCTTCACTAGGCATTAGGAACACACTGTTTTCACTCTGCATTAGGAACACACTGTATTCATTCTGCTCTAGGAAGACAGTGTCTTCACTCTGCATTAGGATCACACTATCTTCACTCAGCTCCATGCACATACACTGCAACTCTTCGTTAGGAACGCACTGTCTTCACTATGCGTTAGGAACAAACTGTCTTCATTCCGCTCTAGGAACACAGTGTTTTCACTATGCGATAGGAACATACTGTTTTCACTCTGCTCTAGGAACACACTGTCTTCACTCTGCTCCATGCACATACACCGCAACTCTGCGTTAGGAACACACTGTCTTCACTACGCGTTAGGAACATACTCTTTCACTATGTGGTGGGAACACACTGTCTTCACTATGCGATAGGAACACACTGTCTTCATTCTGCTCTAGGAACACACTGTCTTCACTCTGCGTTAGGAACACACTGTCCTCACTATGCGTTAGGAAGACACTGTCTTCACTATGGGTTAGGAACACACTGTCTTCATTCTGCTCTAGGAACACACTGTCTTCACTCTGCGTTAGGAACACACTGTCTTCACTATGTGTTAGGAACACACTCTCTTCACTATGCGTTAGGAACACTCTGTCTTGACTATGCGTTAGGAACACACTGTCTTCACTTGCTCTAGGAACACACTGTCTTCACTCTGCATTAGGAACACACTGTCTTCATTCTTCTCTAGGAAGACAGTGTCTTCACTCTGCATTAGGAACACAATATCTTCACTCAGCTCCATGCACATACACTGCAACTCTGCGTTAGGAACACACTGTCTTCACTCTGTGTTAGGAACAAACTGTCTTCATTACGCTCTAGGAACACAGTGTTTTCACTATGCGATAGGAACATACTGTTTTCACTCTGCTCTAGGAACACACTGTCTTCGCTCTGCTCCATGCACATACACCGCACCCCTGCGTTAGGAACACACTGTCTTCACTCTGTTTAAGGAACACTCTGTCTTCATTCTGCTCTAGGAACACACTGTCTTCACTCTGCGTTAGGAACATACTGTATTTACTCTGATTTAGGAACACTGTCTTCACTCTGCTCTTGGAACTCAATGTCTTCACTCTGAGTTAAGAACACACTGTCTTCACTCTATGGTCCTAACGCAGAGTTGCGAAGTATGTGCATGGAGCAGAGTGAAGACAGTGTGTTCCTAGAGCACTGACTTCACTCTGCGTTAGGAACACACTGTCTTCATTCTGCTCTAGGAACACACTGTCTTCACTCTGCGTTAGGAACAACTGTCCTCACTATGCGTTAGGAAGACACTGTCTTCACTATGCGTTAGGAACACACTGTCTTCATTCTGCTCTAGGAACACACTGTCTTCACTCTGCGTTAGGAACACACTGTCTTGACTATGCGTTAGGAACACATTGTCTTCACTTGCTCTAGGAACACACTGTCTTCACTCTGCATTAGGAACACACTGTCTTCACTCTGCGTTAGGAACAAACTGTCTTCATTCCGCTCTAGGAACACACTCTCTTCAATATGTGTTAGGAACACTCTGTCTTGACTATGCGTTAGGAACACATTGTCTTCACTTGCTCTAGGAACACACTGTCTTCACTCTGCATTAGGAACACACTGTCTTCATTCTGCTCTAGGAAGACAGTGTCTTCACTCTGCATTAGGAACACAATATCTTCACTCAGCTCCATGCACATACACTGCAACTCTGCGTTAGGAACACACTGTCTTCACTCTGCGTTAGGAACAAACTGTCTTCATTCCGCTCTAGGAACACAGTGTTTTCACTATGCGATAGGAACATACTGTTTTCACTCTGCTCTAGGAACACACTTTCTTCGCTCTGCTCCATGCACATACACCGCACCCCTGCGTTAGGAACACACTGTCTTCACTCTGTTTAAGGAACACACTGTCTTCATTCTGCTCTAGGAACACACTGTCTTCACTCTGCGTTAGGAACATACTGTATTTACTCTGCTCTAGGAACACACTGTCTTCACTCTGCATTAGGAACACACTGTCTTCACTCTGATTTAGGAACATTGTCTTCACTCTGCTATTGGAACTCACTGTCTTCACTCTGAGTTAGGAACACACTGTCTTCACTCTACTCTAGGAACACACTGTCTTCACTCTGCTCCATGCACATACTTCGCAACTCTGCGTTAAGAACGCACTGTCTTCACTCTGCGTTAGGAACACAATGTCTTCATTCTGCTCTAGGAACACACTGTCTTCACTCTGCGTTAGGAACACACTGTCTTCACTATGCTTAGGAACACACTGTCTTCACTATGCGTTAGGAACACACTGTGTCCACTCTGCGTTAGGAATACACAGTCTTCATTCTGCTCTAGGAACACACTGTCTTCACTCTGCATTACGAACAAACTGTCTTCACTCTGCTCTAGGAACACACAGTCTTCACTCTGCTCCATGCACATACCACGCAACTCTGCGTTAGGAACACACTGCCTTCGCTCTGCGTTAGGAACGCACTGTCTTCACTCTGCTTTAGGAACACACTGTCTTCATTCTGCTCTAGAAATACACTGTCTTCACTCTCCCTTCGGAACATACTGTCTTCACTTTGCTCTAGGAACACTCTGTCTTCACTATGCATAGGAACACACTGTTTTCACTGTGCATTAGGAACACATTTTCTTCACTGTGCTCTAGGAACCCACTGTCTTCACTATGCATTAGAAACACACTGTCTTCACTCTGTTTTAGGAACACACTGTCTTCATTCTGCTCTAGGAACACACTGTCTTCACTCTGCGTTAGGAACAACTGTCCTCACTATGCGTTAGGAAGACACTGTCTTCACTATGCGTTAGGAACACACTGTCTTCATTCTGCTCTAGGAACACACTGTCTTCACTCTGCGTTAGGAACACACTGTCTTGACTATGCGTTAGGAACACATTGTCTTCACTTGCTCTAGGAACACACTGTCTTCACTCTGCATTAGGAACACACTGTCTTCACTCTGCGTTAGGAACAAACTGTCTTCATTCCGCTCTAGGAACACACTCTCTTCACTATGTGTTAGGAACACTCTGTCTTGACTATGCGTTAGGAACACATTGTCTTCACTTGCTCTAGGAAAACACTGTCTTCACTCTGCATTAGGAACACACTGTCTTCATTCTGCTCTAGGAAGACAGTGTCTTCACTCTGCATTAGGAACACAATATCTTCACTCAGCTCCATGCACATACACTGCAACTCTGCGTTAGGAACACACTGTCTTCACTCTGCGTTAGGAACAAACTGTCTTCATTCCGCTCTAGGAACACAGTGTTTTCACTATGCGATAGGAACATACTGTTTTCACTCTGCTCTAGGAACACACTTTCTTCGCTCTGCTCCATGCACATACACCGCACCCCTGCGTTAGGAACACACTGTCTTCACTCTGTTTAAGGAACACACTGTCTTCATTCTGCTCTAGGAACACACTGTCTTCACTCTGCGTTAGGAACATACTGTATTTACTCTGCTCTAGGAACACACTGTCTTCACTCTGCATTAGGAACACACTGTCTTCACTCTGATTTAGGAACATTGTCTTCACTCTGCTATTGGAACTCACTGTCTTCACTCTGAGTTAGGTACACACTGTCTTCACTCTGCTCTAGGAACACACTGTCTTCACTCTGCTCCATGCACATACTTCGCATCTCTGCGTTAAGAACGCACTGTCTTCACTCTGCGTTAGGAACACAATGTCTTCATTCTGCTCTAGGAACACACTGTCTTCACTCTGCGTTAGGAACACACTGTTTTCACTATGCTTAGGAACACACTGTCTTCACTATGCGTTAGGAACACACTGTGTCCACTCTGCGTTAGGAATACACAGTCTTCATTCTGCTCTAGGAACACACTGTCTTCACTCTGCATTACGAACAAACTGTCTTCACTCTGCTCTAGGAACACACAGTCTTCACTCTGCTCCATGCACATACCACGCAACTCTGCGTTAGGAACACACTGCCTTCGCTCTGCGTTAGGAACGCACTGTCTTCACTCTGCTTTAGGAACACACTGTCTTCATTCTGCTCTAGAAATACACTGTCTTCACTCTCCCTTCGGAACATACTGTCTTCACTTTGCTCTAGGAACACTCTGTCTTCACTATGCATAGGAACACACTGTTTTCACTGTGCATTAGGAACACATTTTCTTCACTGTGCTCTAGGAACCCACTGTCTTCACTATGCATTAGAAACACACTGTCTTCACTCTGTTTTAGGAACACACTGTCTTCATTCTGCTCTAGGAACACACTGTCTTCACTTTGCGTTAGGAACCTACTGTCTTTACTCTGCTCAAGGAACACACTGTCTTCATTCTGCATTAGGAACACACTGTCTTCACTCTGCATTAGGAACACACTGTCTTCACTGTGCATTAGGAACACACTGTCTTCACTCTGCTCTAGGAACACACTGTCTTCACTCTGATCCATGCACATACACCGCAACTCTGCGTTAGGAACACACTGTCTTCACTCTGCTCTGGAGCACACTGTCTTCACTCTGCTCTATGAACACACTGTCTTCTCTGTGCATTAGGAACACACTGTCTTCCCTCTGCTACATGCACGTACACCGCAACTCTGCCTTAGGAACACACTGTCTTCACTCTGCTCAAGGAACACAATGTGTTCACTCTTCATTCGGAACACACTGTCTTCACTCTGCACAAGGAACACACTGTCTTCACTCTGCATTAGAAACACACTGTCTTCACTCTGATTTAGGAACACTGTCTTCCCTCTGCTCTAGGAACTCACTGTCTTCACTCTGCATTAGGAACACACTGTCTTCACTCTGCTCTAGGAACAAACTGTCTTCGCTCTGCTCCATGCACATACTTCGCAACTCTGGGTTAGGAACGCACTGTCTTCACTCTGCGTTAGGAACACACTGTTTTCATTCTGCTCTAGGAACACAATGTATTCACTCTGCGTTAGGAATATACTGACTTCACTCTGCTCTAGGAACACACTGTCTTCCCTCTGCTCCATGCACGTACACCGCAACTCTGCCTTAGGAACACACTGTCTTCACTCTGCTCTAGGAACACACTGTCTTCACTATGCATTAGGAACACACTGTTTTCACTCTGCATTAGGAACTCACTGTCTTCACTCTGCCTTAGGAACACACTGTCTTCACTATTCCTTAGGAACACACTGTCTTCACTATGCTCTAGGAAGACACTCTCTTCTCTATGCATTAGGAACACACTGTCTTCACTATGCGTTAGGAACACACTGTCTTCACTATTCTTTAGGAACACACTGTCTTCACGCTGCTCTAGGAAGACACTGTCTTCATTATGCATTAGGAACACACTGTCTTCACTCTGCTCTAGGAAGACACTGTCTTCACTCTGCCTTAGGAACATACTGTCCTCACGCTGCATTAGGAACACACTGTCTTTACTCTGCTCTAGGAACACACTGTCTTCACTCTGCTCTAGGAACACACTGTCTTCACTGTGCATTAGGAACACACTGTTTTCACTCTGTTCTAGGAACACACTGTCTTCACTGTGCTCCATGCACATACACCGCAACTTTGCATTAGGAAAACACTTTCTTCACTCTGTTTTAGGAACACACTGTTCATTCTGCTCTAGGAACACACTGTCTTCACTCTGCGTTAGGAACATACTGTCTTCACTCTGCTCTAGGAACACACTGTCTTCACTCTGCATTAGGAACACACTGTGTTCACTCTGCATTAGGAACACACTGTCTTCACTCTGCTCTAGGAACACACTGCCTTCACTCTGCTCCATGCACAACTCTTGTTAGGAACACACTGTATTCACTCTGCTGTAGGAACATACTGTATTAACCCTGCATTAGGAACACACTGTCTTCACTCTGCTCCATGCACATACAACGCAACTCTGCTTAAGGAACACACTGTCTTCACTCTGCGTTAGGAACAAACTGTCTTCACTCTGCTCTAGGAACACACTGTTCATTCTGCTCTAGGAACACACTGTCTTCACTCTGCGTTAGGAACATACTGTCTTCACTCTGCTCTAGGAACACACTGTCTTCACTCTCCATTAGGAACACACTGTGTTCACTCTGCATTAGGAACACACTGTCTTCACTCTGCTCTAGGAATACACTGTCTTCACTCTTATCCATGCACATACATAGCAACTCTTTGTTAGGAACACACTGTATTCACTCTGCTGTAGGAAAACACTGTCTTCTCTGCTCCATGCACATACACCGCAACTCTGCATTAGGAACACACTGTCTTCACTCTGCGTTAAGATCAAGCTGTCTTCATTCCGCTCTAGGAACACACTGTTTTCACTAAGCGAAAGGAACATACTGTTTTCACTCTGCTCTAGGAACACACTGTCTTCTCTCTGCTCCATGCACATACACCACAACTCTGCTTTAGGAACACACTGTCTTCACTACGCGTTAGGAAGATACTGTTTCACTATGTGTTCGGAACACACTGTCTTCACTATGCGTTAGGAACATACTGTCTTCACTCTGCTCTAGGCAAACACTGTCTTCACTAGGCTCCATGCACATACACCGCAACTCTGCGTTAGGAACACACTGTCTTCACTCTGCTCTAGGAACACACTGTCTTCACTCTGCTCTAGGAACACACTGTCTTCACTGTGCGTTAGGAACACACTGTCTTCACTCTGCTCTAGGAACAAACTGTCTTCGCTCTGCTACATGCACATACTTCGCAACTCTGGGTTAGGAACGCACTGTCTTCACTCTGCGTTAGGAACACACTGTTTTCATTCTGCTCTAGGAACACAATGTATTCACTCTGCGTTAGGAATATACTGTCTTCACTCTGCTCTAGGAACACACTGTCTTCCCTCTGCTCCATGCACGTACACCGCAACTCTGCCTTAGGAACAAACTGTCTTCACTCTGCTCTAGGAACACACTGTCTTCACTATGCATTAGGAACACACTGTTTTCACTCTGCATTAGGAACTCACTGTCTTCACTCTGCCTTAGGAACACACTGTCTTCACTATTCCTTAGGAACACAATGTCTTCACTATGCTCTAGGAAGACACTCTCTTCTCTATGCATTAGGAACACACTGTCTTCACTATGCGTTAGGAACACACTGTCTTCACTATTCTTTAGGAACACACTGTCTTCACTCTGCTCTAGGAAGACACTGTCTTCACTCTGCCTTAGGAACATACTGTCCTCACGCTGCATTAGGAACACACTGTCTTTACTCTGCTCTAGGAACACACTGTCTTCACTCTGCTCTAGGAACACACTGTCTTCACTGTGCATTAGGAACACACTGTTTTCACTCTGTTCTAGGAACACACTGTCTTCACTGTGCTCCATGCACATACACCGCAACTTTGCATTAGGAAAACACTTTCTTCACTCTGTTTTAGGAACACACTGTTCATTCTGCTCTAGGAACACACTGTCTTCACTCTGCGTTAGGAACACACTGTCTTCACTCTGCTCTAGGAACACACTGCCTTCACTCTGCTCCATGCACAAACACAGCAACTCTTGTTAGGAACACACTGTATTCACTCTGCTGTAGGAACATACTGTATTAACCCTGCATTAGGAACACACTGTCTTCACTCTGCTCCATGCACATACAATGCAACTCTGCTTAAGGAACACACTGTCTTCACTCTGCGTTAGGAACAAACTGTCTTCACTCTGCTCTAGGAACACACTGTTCATTCTGCTCTAGGAACACACTGTCTTCACTCTGCGTTAGGAACATACTGTCTTCACTCTGCTCTAGGAACACACTGTCTTCACTCTCCATTAGGAACACACTGTGTTCACTCTGCATTAGGAACACACTGTCTTCACTCTGCTCTAGGAATACACTGTCTTCACTCTGATCCATGCACATACATAGCAACTCTTTGTTAGGAACACACTGTATTCACTCTGCTGTAGGAAAACACTGTCTTCTCTGCTCCATGCACATACACCGCAACTCTGCATTAGGAACACAATGTCTTCACTCTGCGTTAAGATCAAGCTGTCTTCATTCCGCTCTAGGAACACACTGTTTTCACTAAGCGAAAGGAACATACTGTTTTCACTCTGCTCTAGGAACACACTGTCTTCTCTCTGCTCCATGCACATACACCACAACTCTGCTTTAGGAACACACTGTCTTCACTACGCGTTAGGAAGATACTGTTTCACTATGTGTTCGGAACACACTGTCTTCACTATGCGTTAGGAACATACTGTCTTCACTCTGCTCTAGGCAAACACTGTCTTCACTAGGCTCCATGCACATACACCGCAACTCTGCGTTAGGAACACACTGTCTTCACTCTGCTCTAGGAACACACTGTCTTCACTCTGCTCTAGGAACACACTGTCTTCACTGTGCGTTAGGAACACACTGTCTTCACTCTGCTCTAGGAACACACTGTCTTCACTCTGCTCCATGCACATACACCGCAACTCTGCGTTTGGAACACATTGTCTTCACTCTACGTTAGGAACAAACTGTCTTCATTCTGCTCTAGGAACACACAGTCTTCACTATGCGTTAGGAACATACTGTCTTCTCTCTGCTCCACGCACATACACCGCAACTCTGCGTTAGGAACACACTGTCTTCACTCTGCTCAAGGAACACACTGTCTTCACTCTGCATTTGGAACACCCTGTCTTCACTCTGATTTAGGATCACTGTCTTCACTCTGCTCTAGGAACTCACTGTCTTCACTCTGCATTAGGAACACACTATCTTCATTCTGCTCTAGGAACACACTGTGTTCACTCTGCACAAGGAACACACTGTCTTCAGTCTGCCTTATGAACACACTGGCTTCACTCTGCTCTAGGAACACACTGTCTTCACTCTGCTCCATGCACATACTTCGCAACTCTGGGTTAGGAACGCACTGTCTTCACTCTGCATTAGGAACATACTGTCTTCACTCTGCTCTAGGAACACACTGTCTTGACTCTGCTCCATTCCAATACACCACAACTCTGCGTTAGGAACACACTGTCTTTACTATGCTCTAGGAACACACTGTCTTCACTCTGCATTAGGAACACACTGTGTTCACTCTGCATTAGGAACACACTGTCTTCACTCTGCTCTAGGAACACACTGCCTTCACTCTGCTCCATGCACATACACAGCAACTCTTGTTAGGAACACACTGTATTCACTCTGCTGTAGGAACATACTGTATTAACCCTGCATTAGGAACACACTGTCTTCACTCTGCTCCATGCACATACAACGCAACTCTGCTTAAGGAACACACTGTCTTCACTCTGCGTTAGGAACAAACTGTCTTCACTCTGCTCTAGGAACACACTGTTCATTCTGCTCTAGGAACACACTGTCTTCACTCTGCGTTAGGAACATACTGTCTTCACTCTGCTCTGGGAACACACTGTCTTCATCTCCATTAGGAACACACTGTGTTCACTCTGCATTAGGAACACACTGTCTTCACTCTGCTCTAGGAAAAAAGTGTCTTCACTCTGATCCATGCACATACACAGCAACTCTTTGTTAGGAACACACTGTACTCACTCTGCTGTAGGAAAACACTGTCTTCTCTGCTCCATGCACATACACCGCAACTCTGCATTAGGAACACACTGTCTTCACTCTGCGTTAAGATCAAGCTGTCTTCATTCCTCTCTAGGAACACACTGTTTTCACTAAGCGAAAGGAACATACCGTTTTCACTCTGCTCTAGGAACACACTGTCTTCTCTCTGCTCCATGCACATACACCACAACTCTGCTTTAGGAACACACTGTCTTCACTACGCGTTAGGAAGATACTGTTTCACTATGTGTTCGGAACACACTGTCTTCACTATGCGTTAGGAACATACTGTCTTCACTCTGCTCTAGGCAAACACTGTCTTCACTAGGCTCCATGCACATACACCGCAACTCTGCGTTAGGAACACACTGTCTTCACTCTGCTCTAGGAACACACTGTCTTCACTCTGCTCTAGGAACACACTGTCTTCACTGTGCGTTAGGAACACACTGTCTTCACTCTGCTCTAGGAACACACTGTCTTCACTCTGCTCCATGCACATACACCGCAACTCTGCGTTTGGAACACATTGTCTTCACTCTACGTTAGGAACAAACTGTCTTCATTCTGCTCTAGGAACACACAGTCTTCACTATGCGTTAGGAACATACTGTCTTCTCTCTGCTCCACGCACATACACCGCAACTCTGCGTTAGGAACACACTGTCTTCACTCTGCTCAAGGAACACACTGTCTTCACTCTGCATTTGGAACACCCTGTCTTCACTCTGATTTAGGATCACTGTCTTCACTCTGCTCTAGGAACTCACTGTCTTCACTCTGCATTAGGAACACACTATCTTCATTCTGCTCTAGGAACACACTGTGTTCACTCTGCACAAGGAACACACTGTCTTCACTCTGCCTTATGAACACACTGGCTTCACTCTGCTCTAGGAACACACTGTCTTCACTCTGCTCCATGCACATACTTCGCAACTCTGGGTTAGGAACGCACTGTCTTCACTCTGCATTAGGAACATACTGTCTTCACTCTGCTCTAGGAACACACTGTCTTGACTCTGCTCCATTCCAATACACCACAACTCTGCGTTAGGAACACACTGTCTTTACTATGCTCTAGGAACACACTGTCTTCACTCTGCATTAGGAACACACTGTGTTCACTCTGCATTAGGAACACACTGTCTTCACTCTGCTCTAGGAACACACTGCCTTCACTCTGCTCTAGGAACACACTGTTTTCACTCTGCTCCATGCACATACACCGCAACTCTGCGTTTGGAACACATTGTCTTCACTCTTCGTTAGGGACAAACTGTCTTCATTCTGCTCTAGAAACACACTGTCTTCACTATGCGTTAGAACATACTGTCTTCTCTCTGCTCCACGCACATACACCGCAACTCTGCGTTAGGAACACACTGTCTTCAGTCTGTCCGAGGAACACACTGTCTTCATTCTGCATTAGAAACACCCTGTCTTCACAGTGATTTAGGAACACTGTCTTCACTCTGCTCTAGGAACTCACTGTCTTCACTCTGCATTAGGAACACACTATCTTCATTCTGCTCTAGGAACACACTGTGTTCACTCTGCACAAGGAACACACTGTCTTCACTCTGCCTTATGAACACACTGTCTTCACTTTGCTCTAGGAACACACTGTCTTCACTCTACTCCATGCACATACTTCGCAACTCTGGGTTAGGAACGCACTGTCTTCACTCTGCGTTAGGAACACACTGTCTTCATTCTGCTCTAGGAATACAATGTCTTCACTCTGCGTTAGGAATATACTGTCTTCGCTCTGCTCTAAGAACACACTGTCTTCACTATGCATTAGGAACACACTGTCATCACTCTGCATTAGGAACACACTGTCTTCACTATGCATTAGGAACACACTGTCTTCACTATGCGTTAGGAACACACTGTCTTCACTATTCGTTAGGAACACACTGTCCTCACTCTGCTCTAGGAAGACACTGTCTTCACTATGCATTAGGAACACACTGTCTTCACTATGCGTTAGGAACACACTGTCTTCACTCTGCTCTAGGAAGACACTGTCTTCACTCTGCACAAGGAACACACTGTCTTCACTCTGCATTAGGAACACACTCTTCACTCTGCTCTAGGAAAACACTGTTCACTCTGCATTAGGAACACACTCTCTTCACTCTGCTCTAGTAACACACTGTCTTCACTCAGCTCCCTGCACATACACAGCAACTCAGCATTAGTAACACACTGTCTTTACTCTGCTCTAGGAACACACTGTCTTCAGTCTGCTCTAGAAACACACTGTCTTCACTCAGCTCCCTGCACATACACAGCAACTCAGCATTAGTAACATACTGTCTTTACTCTGCTCTAGGAACACACTGTCTTCACGCTGCTCTAGGAAGACACTGTCTTCATTATGCATTAGGAACACACTGTCTTCACTCTGCTCTAGGAAGACACTGTCTTCACTCTGCCTTAGGAACATACTGTCCTCACGCTGCATTAGGAACACACTGTCTTTACTCTGCTCTAGGAACACACTGTCTTCACTCTGCTCTAGGAACACACTGTCTTCACTGTGCATTAGGAACACACTGTTTTCACTCTGTTCTAGGAACACACTGTCTTCACTGTGCTCCATGCACATACACCGCAACTTTGCGTTAGGAAAACACTTTCTTCACTCTGTTTTAGGAACACACTGTTCATTCTGCTCTAGGAACACACTGTCTTCACTCTGCGTTAGGAACATACTGTCTTCACTCTGCTCTAGGAACACACTGTCTTCACTCTGCATTAGGAACACACTATGTTCACTCTGCATTATGAACACACTGTCTTCACTGAGCTCTAGGAACACACTGCCTTCACTCTGCTCTATGCACATACACAGCAACTCTTGTTAGGAACACACTGTATTCACTCTGCTATAGGAACATACTGTATTAACCCTGCATTAGGAACACACTGTCTTCACTCTGCTCCATGCACATACAACGCAACTCTGCTTAAGGAACACACTGTCTTCACTCTGCGTTAGGAACAAACTGTCTTCACTCTGCTCTAGGAACACACTGTTCATTCTGCTCTAGGAACACACTGTCTTCACTCTGCGTTAGGAACATACTGTCTTCACTCTGCTCTAGGAACACACTGTCTTCACTCTCCATTAGGAACACACTGTGTTCACTCTGCATTAGGAACACACTGTCTTCACTCTGCTCTAGGAATACACTGTCTTCTCTCTGATCCATGCACATACACAGCAACTCTTTGTTAGGAACACACTGTATTCACTCTGCTGTAGGAAAACACTGTCTTCTCTGCTCCATGCACATACACCGCAACTCTGCATTAGGAACACACTGTCTTCACTCTGCGTTAAGAACAAGCTGTCTTCATTCCGCTCTAGGAACACACTGTTTTCACTAAGCGAAAGAAACATACTATTTTCACTCTGCTCTAGGAACACACTGTCTTCTCTCTGCTCCATGCACATACACCACAACTCTGTTTTAGGAACACCCTGTCTTCACTACGCGTTAGGAAGATACTGTTTCACTATGTGTTCGGAACACATTGTCTTCACTATGCGTTAGGAACACACTGTCTTCACTCTGCTCTAGGAACACACTGTCTTCACTCTGCTCTAGGAACACACTGTCTTCACTGTGCGTTAGGAACACACTGTCTTCACTCTGCTCTAGGAACACACTGTCTTCACTCTGCTCCATGCACATACACCGCAACTCTGCGTTTGGAACACATTGTCTTCACTCTACGTTAGGAACAAACTGTCTTCATTCTGCTCTAGGAACACACAGTCTTCACTATGAGTTAGGAACATACTGTCTTCTCTCTGCTCCACGCACATACACTGCAACTCTGCGTTAGGAACACAGTGTCTTCACTCTGCTCGAGGAACACACTCTCTTCACTCTGCATTAGGAACACCCTGTCTTCACTCTGATTAAGGAACACTGTCTTCACTCTGCTCTAGGAACTCACTGTCTTCACTCTGCATTAGGAACACACTATCTTCATTCTGCTCTAGGAACACACTGTGTTCACTCTGCACAAGGAACACACTTTCTTCACTCTGCCTTATGAACACACTGTCTTCACTCTGCTCTAGGAACACACTGTCTTCACTCTGCTCCATGCACATACTTCGCAACTCTGGGTTAGGAACGCACTGTCTTCACTCTGCATTAGGAACATACTGTCTTCACTCTGCTCTAGGAACACACTGTCTTGACTCTGCTCCATTCCAATACACCACAACTCTGCGTTAGGAACACATTGTCTTTACTATGCTCTAGGAACACACTGTCTTCACTCTGCATTAGGAACACACTGTGTCCACTCTGCATTAGGAACACACTGTCTTCACTCTGCTCAAGAACACACTGCCTTCACTCTGCTCCATGCACATACACAGCAACTCTTGTTAGGAACACACTGTATTCACTCTGCTGTAGGAACATACTGTATTAACCCTGCATTAGGAACACACTGTCTTCACTCTGCTCCATGCACATACAACGCAACTCTGCTTAAGGAACACACTGTCTTCACTCTGCGTTAGGAACAAACTGTCTTCACTCTGCTCTAGGAACACACTGTTCATTCTGCTCTAAGAACACACTGTCTTCACTCTGCGTTAGGAACATACTGTCTTCACTCTGCTCTAGGAACACACTGTCTTCACTCTCCATTAGGAACACACTGTGTTCACTCTGCATTAGGAACACACTGTCTTCACTGTGCTCTAGGAACAAAGTGTCTTCACTCTGATCCATGCACATACACAGCAACTCTTTGTTAGGAACACACTGTACTCACTCTGCTGTAGGAAAACACTGTCTTCACTATGCATTAGGAACACACTGTCTTCACTATGCGTTAGGAACACACTGTCTTCACTCTGCTCTAGGAAGACACTGTCTTCACTCTGCACAAGGAATACACTGTCTTCACTCTGCATTAGGAACACACTGTCTTCACTCTGCTCTAGGAAAACACTGTCTTCACTCTGCATTAGGAACACACTGTGTCCACTCTGCATTAGGAACACACTGTCTTCACTCTGCTCAAGAACACTCTGTCTTCACTCTGCTCCATGCACATACACCGCAACTCTGTGTTAGGAACACACTGTCTTCACTCTGCGTTAAGAACAAGCTGTCTTCATTCCGCTCTAGGAACACAATGTTTTCACTAAGCGAAAGGAACATACTGTTTTCACTCTGCTCTAGGAACACACTGTCTTCTCTCTGCTCCATGCACATACACCACAACTCTGCTTTAGGAACACACTGTCTTCACTACGCGTTAGGATCATAGTGTTTCACTATGTGTTCGGAACAAACTGTCTTCACTATGCGTTAGGAACATACTGTCTTCACTCTGCTCTAGGCAGACACTGTCTTCACTAGGCTCCATGCACATACACCGCAACTCTGCGTTAGGAACACACTGTCTTCACTCTGCTCTAGGAACACACTCTCTTCACTCTGCTCTAGGAACACACTGTCTTCACTCTGCTCCATGCACATACACAGCAACTCTGTGTTTGGAACACATTGTCTTCACTCTACGTTAGGGACAAACTGTCTTCATTCTGCTCTAGGAACACACTGTCTTCACTATGCGTTAGAACATACTGTCTACTCTCTGCTCTACGCACATACACAGCAACTCTGCGTTAGGAACACACTGTCTTCACTCTGCTCGAGGAACACACTGTCTTCACTCTGCATTAGAAACACCCTGTCTTCACTCTGATTTAGGAACACTGTCTTCACTCTGCTCTAGGAACTCACTGTCTTCACTCTGCATTAGGAACACACTATCTTCATTCTGCTCTAGGAACACACTGTGTTCACTCTGCACAAGGAACACACTGTCTTCACTCTGCCTTATGAACACACTGTCTTCACTTTGCTCTAGGAACACACTGTCTTCACTCTACTCCATGCACATACTTCGCAACTCTGGGTTAGGAACGCACTGTCTTCACTCTGCGTTAGGAACACACTGTCTTCATTCTGCTCTAGGAATACAATGTCTTCACTCTGCGTTAGGAATATACTGTCTTCACTCTGCTCTAGGAACACACTGTCTTCACTATGCATTAGGAACACACTGTTATCACTCTGCATTAGGAACACACTGTCTTCACTCTGCCTTCGGAACACACTGTCTTAACTATTCGTTAGTAACACACTGTCTTCACTCTGCTCTAGGAAGACAGTGTCTTCACTATGCATTAGGAACACACTGTCTTCACTATGCGTTAGGAACACACTGTCTTCACTATTCGTTAGGAACACACTGTCCTCACTCTGCTCTAGGAAGACACTGTCTTCACTATGCATTAGGAACACACTGTCTTCACTATGCGTTAGGAACACACTGTCTTCACTCTGCTCTAGGAAGACACTGTCTTCACTCTGCACAAGGAACACACTGTCTTCACTCTGCATTAGGAACACACTGTCTTCACTCTGCTCTAGGAAAACACTGTCTTCTCTGCTCCATGCACATACACCGCAACTCTGCATTAGGAACACACTGTCTTCACTCTGCTCTAGGAACCTCCTGTCTTCACTCTGCTTTAGGAACACACTGTCTTCACTCTGCCTTAGGAACACACTGTCTTCACTCTGCTCTAGGAAAACACTGTTCACTCTGCATTAGGAACACACTGTCTTCACTCTGCTCTAGTAACACACTGTCTTCACTCAGCTTCCTGCACATACACAGCAACTCAGCGTTAGTAACACACTGTCTTTACTCTGCTCTAGGAACACACTGTCTTCAGTCTGCTCTAGGAACACACTGTCTTCACTATGCGTTAGGAACACACTGTCTTCAATCTGCTCTAGGAAGACACAGTCTTCACTCTGCACAAGGAACATACTGTCCTCACGCTGCATTAGGAACACACATTCTTTACTCTGCACTAGGAAGACACTGTCTTCACTATGCATTAGGAACACACTGTCTTCACTCTGCTCTAGGAAGACACTGTCTTCACTATGCATTAGAAACACACTGTCTTCAATATACATTAGGAACCCTCTGTCTTCACTATTCGTTAGGAACACACTGTCTTCACTCTGCTCTAGGAAGACACTGTCTTCACTATGCATTAGGAATACACTGTCTTCACTATGCGTCAGGAACACACTGTCTTCACTCTGCTCTAGGAAGACACTGTCTTCACTCTTCCTTAGGAACATACTGTCCTCTCGCTGCATTAGGAACACACTCTCTTCACTTTGCTCTAGGAACATACTGTCTTCACTCTGCTTTAGGAACACACTGTCTTCACTCTGCCTTAGGAACGCACTGTCTTCACTCTGCTCTAGGAACACACTGTCTTCACTCAGCTCCCTGCACATACACAGCAACTCAGCGTTAGTAACACACTGTCTTTACTCTGCTCTAGGAACACACTGTCTTCAGTCTGTTCTAGGAACACACTATCTTCACTGTGCGTTCGGAACACACAGTTTTCACTCTGTTCTAGGAACACACTGTCTTCACCGTGCTCCATGCATATACAACGCAAGTTTGCGTTAGGAACACACTGTCTTCACTCTGTTTTAGGAACACACTGTTCACTCTGCTCTAGGAACACACTGTCTTCACTCTCCGTTAGGAACATACTGTCTTCACTCTGCTCTAGAAACACACTGTCATCACTCTGCTCCATTCCAATACACCACAACTTTGCGTTAGGAACACACTGTCTTCACTCTGCATTAGGAACACACTGTCTTCACTCTGCATTAGGAACACACTGTATTCACTCTGCTCTAGGCAGACACTGTCTTCACTCAGCTCCATGCACATACACCGCAACTCAGCGTTAAGAACACACTGTCTTCACTCTGCTCTAGGAACACACTGTCTTCACTCTGCTCTAGGAACACACTGTCTTCACTGTGCGTTAGGAACACACTGTCTTCACTCTGCTCTAGGAACACACTGTCTTCACTCTGCTCTATGAACACACTGTCTTCACTGTGCATTAGGAACACACTGTCTTGCCTCTGCTCCATGCACGTACACCGCAACTCTGCCTTAGGAACACACTGTCTTCACTCTGCCTTAGGAACACACTGTCTTCACTATTCCTTAGGAACACACTTTCTTCACTCTTCTCTAGGAAGACACTCTCTTCTCTATGCATTAGGAATACACTGTCTTCACTATGCGTTAGGAACACACTGTCTTCACTATTCTTTAGGAACACACTGTCTTCACGCTGCTCTAGGAAGACACTGTCTTCATTATGCATTAGGAACACACTGTCTTCACTCTGCGTTAGGAACACACTGTCTGCACTCTGCTCTAGGAAGACACTGTCTTCACTCTGCCTTAGGAACATACTGTCCTCACCCTGCATTAGGAACACACTGTCTTTACTCTACTCTAGTAACACACTGTCTTCACTCTGCTCTAGGAACACACTGTCTTCACTGTGCATTAGGAACACACTCTTTTCACTCTGTTCTAGGAACACACTGTCTTCACTGTGCTCCATGCACATACACCGCAACTTTGCGTTAGGAACACACTGTCTTTACTATGCTCTAGGAACACACTGTCTTCACTCTGCATTAGGAACACACTATGTTCACTCTGCATTAGGAACATACTGTCTTCACTCTGCTCTAGGAACACTCTGCCTTCACTCTGCTCCATGCACATACACAGCAACTCTTGTTAGGAACACACTGTATTCACTCTGCTGTAGGAACATACTGTATTAACCCTGCATTAGGAACACACTGTCTTCACTCTGCTCCATGCGCATACAACGCAACTCTGCTTAAGGAACACACTGTCTTCACTCTGCGTTAGGAACAAACTGTCTTCACTCTGCTCTAGGAACACACTGTTCATTCTGCTCTAGGAACACACTGTCATCACTCTGCGTTAGGAACATACTGTCTTCACTCTGCTCTAGGAACACACTGTCTTCACTCTCCATTAGGAACACACTGTGTTCACTCTGATTTAGGAACACACTGTCTTCACTCTGCTCTAGGAACACAGTGTCTTCACTCTGATCCATGCACATACACAGCAACTCTTTGTTAGGAACACACTGTATTCACTCTGCTGTAGGAAAACACTGTCTTCTCTGCTCCATGCACATACACCGCAACTCTGCGTTAGGAACACACTGTCTTCACTCTGCGTTAAGAACAAGCTGTCTTCATTCCGCTCTAGGAACACACTGTTTTCACTAAGCGAAAGGAACATACTGTTTTCACTCTGCTCTAGGAACACACTGTCTTCTCTCTGCTACATGCACATACACCACAACTCTGCTTTAGGAACACACTGTCTTCACTACGCGTTAGGAACATACTGTTTCACTATGTGTTCGGAACACACTGTCTTCACTATGCGTTAGGAACATACTGTCTTCACTCTGCTCTAGGCAGACACTGTCTTCACTAGGCTCCATGCACGTACACCGCAACTCTGCGTTAGGAACACACTGTCTTCACTCTGCTCTAGGAACACACTGTCTTCACTCTGCTCTAGGAACACACTGTCTTTACTGTGCGTTAGGAACACACTGTCTTCACTCTGCTCTAGGAACACACTGTCTTCACTCTGCTCCATGCACATACACCGCAACTCTGCGTTTGGAACACATTGTCTTCACTCTACGTTAGGAACAAACTGTCTTCATTCTGCTCTAGGAACACACTGTCTTCACTATGCGTTAGGAACATACTGTCTTCTCTCTGCTCCACGCACATACACCGCAACTCTGCGTTAGGAACACACTGTCTTCATTCTGCTCGAGGAACACACTGTCTTCACTCTGCATTAGGAACACCCTGTCTTCACTCTGATTTAGGAACACAGTCTTCACTCTGCTCTAGGATGTCACTGTCTTCACTCTGCATTAGGAACACACTATCTTCATTCTGCTCTAGGAACACACTGTGTTCACTCTGCACAAGGAACACACTGTCTTCACTCTGCCTTATGAACACACTGTCTTCACTCTGCTCTAGGAACACACTTTCTTCACTCTGCTCCATGCACATACTTCGGAACTCTGGGTTAGGAACGCACTGTCTTCACTCTGCGTTAGGAACACACTGTCTTCATTCTGCTCTAGGAATACAACGTCTTCACTCTGCGTTAGGAATATACTGTCTTCACTCTGCTCTAGGAACACACTGTCTTCACTATGCATTAGGAACACACTGGTTTCACTCTGCTCTAGGAAGACACTGTCTTCTCTATGCATTAGGAACACACTGTCTTCACTATGCGTTAGGAACACACTGTCTTCACTCTGCTCTAGGAAGACACTGTCATCACTCTGCACAAGGAACACACTGTCTTCACTCTGCATTAGGAACACACTGTCTTCACTCTGCTCTAGAAAACACTGTCTTCTCTGCTCCATGCACATACACCGCAACTCTGCATTAGGAACACACTGTCTTCACTCTGCTCTAGGAACATCCTGTCTTCACTCTGCTTTAGGAACACACTGTCTTCACTCTGCCTTAGGAACACACTGTCTTCACTCTGCTCTAGGAAAACACTGTTCACTCTGCATTAGGGACACACTGTCTTCACTCTGCTCTAGTAACACACTGTCTTCACTCAGCTCCCTGCACATACACAGCAACTCAGAGTTAGTAACACACTGTCTTTTCTCTGCTCTAGGAACACACTGTCTTCAGTCTGCTCTAGGAACACACGGTCTTCACTATGCGTTAGGAACACACTGTCTTCACTCTGCTCTAGGAAGACACTGTCTTCACTCTGCACAAGGAACATACTGTCCTCACGCTTCATTAGGAACACACTGTCTTCACTCTGCTCTAGGAAAACACAGTCTTCTCTGCTCTATGCACATACACCGCAACTCTGCATTAGGAACACACTGTCTTCACTCTGCTCTAGGAACATCCTGTCTTCACTCTGCTTTAGGAAACACTGTCTTCACTCTGCCTTAGGAACACACTGTCTTCACTCTGCTCTAGGAAAACACTGTTCACTCTGCATTAGGAACACACTGTCTTCACTCTGCTCTAGTAACACACTGTCTTCACTCAGCTCCCTGCACATACACAGCAACTCAGCGTTAGTAACACACTGTCTTTACTCTGCTCTAGGAACACACTGTCTTCAGTCTGCTCTAGGAACACACTGTCTTCACTGTGGGTTCGGAACACACTGTTTTCAATCTGTTCTAGGAATACACTGTCTTCACTGTGCTCCATGCACATACACCGCAACTTTGCGTTAGGAACACACTGTCTTCACTCTGTTTTAGGAACACACTGTTCATTCTGCTCTAGGAACACACTGTATTCACTCTACGTTAGGAACATACTGTCTTCACTCTGCTCTAGGAACACACTGTCTTCACTCTGCTCCATTCCAATACACCACAACTCTGCATTAGGAACACACTGTCTTCACTCTGCACTAGGAACACACTGTCTTCACTCTGCATTAGGAACACACTGTCTTCACTCTGCATTAGGAACACACTGTCTTCACTCTGCTCTAGGAACACACTGTCTTCACTCTGCATTAGGAACACACTGTCTTCACTCTGCATTAGGAACACACTGTCTTCATCTGCATTAGGAACACACTGTCTTCACTCTGCTCTAGGAACACACTGTCTTCACTCTGCATTAGGAACACACTGTCTTCACTCTTCTCCATGCACATACACCGCAGCTCTGCGTTAGGAACACACTGTCTTCACTCTGCGTTAGGAACAAACTGTCTTCATTCCGCTCTAGGAACACACTGTTTTCACTAAGCGATAGGAACATACAGTTTTCACTCTACTCTAGGAACACACTGTCTTCACTCTGCTCCATGCACAT
Source organism: Microtus pennsylvanicus (assembly GCF_037038515.1). Taxonomy (NCBI): domain Eukaryota; kingdom Metazoa; phylum Chordata; class Mammalia; order Rodentia; family Cricetidae; genus Microtus; species Microtus pennsylvanicus. Next base: position 108,830,073 of record NC_134601.1, read on the forward strand.
ACACCACAACTCTGCTTTAGGAACACACTGTCTTCACTCTGCTCTAGGAACACAATGTCTTCACTGTGCATTAGGAACACACTGTCTTCACTCTGCACAAGGAACACACTGTCTTCACTCTGCATTAGGAACACACTGTCTTCACTCTGATTTAGGAACACTGTCTTCACAATGCTCTAGGAACTCACTGTCTTCACTCTGCATTAGGAACACACTGTCCTCACTCTGCTCTAGGAAGAAACTGTCTTCGCTCTGCTCAATGCACATACTTCGCAACTCTGGGTTAGGAATGCACTGTCTTCACTCTGCGTTAGGAACACACTGTCTTCATTCTGCTCTAGGAACACAATGTATTCACTCTGCGTTAGGAATATACTGTCTTCACTCTGCTCTAGGAACACACTGTCTTCCCTCTGCTCCATGCACGTACACCGCAACTCTGCCTTAGGAACACACTGTCTTCACTCTGCTCTAGGAACACACTGTCTTCACTATGCATTAGGAACACACTGTTTTCATTCTGCATTAGGAACACATTTTCTTCACTCTGCCTTAGGAACACACTGTTTCTTTAGTCGTTAGGAACACACTGTCTTCACTCTGCTCTAGGAAGACACTGTCTTCTCTATGCATTAGGAACACACTGTCTTCACTATGCGTTAGGAACACACTGTTTTCACTATTCGTTAGGAACACACTGTCTTCACTCTGCTCTAGGAAGACACTGTCTTCACTATGCATTAGGAACACACTGTCTTCACTATGCGTTAGGAACACACTGTCTTCACTCTGCTCTAGGAAGACACTGTCTTCACTATGCCTTAGGAACATACAGTCCTCACGCTGCATTAGGAACACCTTGTCTTCACTCTGCTCTAGGAAAACACTGTTCCCTCTGCATTAGGAACACACTGTCTTCACTCTGCTCTAGTAACACACTGTCTTCACTCAGCTCCCTGCACATACACAGCAACTCAGCGTTAGTAACACACTGTCTTTACTCTGCTCTAGGAACACACTGTCTTCAGTCTGCTCTAGAAACACACTGTCTTCACTGTGCGTTCGGAACACACTGTTTTCACTCTGTTCTAGGAACACACTGTCTTCCTTGTGCTCCATGCATATACACCGCAAGTTTGCGTTAGTAACACACTGTCTTCACTCTGTTTTAGGAACACACTGTTCATTCTGCTCTAGGAACACACTGTTCACTCTGCGTTAGGACCATACTGTCTTCACTCTGCTCTAGGAACACACTGTCATCACTCTGCTCCATTCCAATACACCACAACTCTGCGTTAGGAACACACTGTCTTCACTCTGCTATAGGAACACACTGTCTTCACTCTGCATTAGGCATACACTGTCTTCACTCTGCATTAGGAACACACTGTCTTCACTCTGCATTAGGAACACACTGTCTTCACTCTGCTCTAGGAACACACTATCTTCACTCTGATCCATGCACATACACCGCAACTCTGCGTTAGGAACAAACTGTCTTCACTCTGCTCTAGGAACACACTGTCTTCACTGTGCATTAGGAACACACTGTCTTCCCTCTGCTACATGCACGTACACCGCAACTCTGCCTTAGGAACACACTGTCTTCACTCTGCTCGAGGAACACACTGTGTTCACTCTGCATTCGGAACACACTGTCTTCACTCTGCACAAGGAACACACTGTCTTCACTCTGCATTAGAAACACACTGTCTTCACTCTGATTTAGGAACACTGTCTTCACAATGCTCTAGGAACTCACTGTCTTCACTCTGCATTAGGAACACACTGTCCTCACTCTGCTCTAGGAAGAAACTGTCTTCGCTCTGCTCCATGCACATACTTCGCAACTCTGGGTTAGGAACGCACTGTCTTCACTCTGCATTAGGAACACACTGTCTTCCCTCTGCTCCATGCACGTACACCGCAACTCTGCCTTAGGAACACACTGTCTTCACTCTGCTCTAGGAACACACTATCTTCACTATGCATTAGGAACACACTGTTTTCACTCAGCATTAGGAACACACTGTCTTCACTCTGCCTTAGGAACACACTGTCTTCACTATTCGTTAGGAACACACTGTCTTCACTCTGCTCTAGGAAGACACTCTCTTCTCTATGCATTAGGAACACACTGTCTTCACTATGCGTTAGGAACACACTGTCTTCACTATTCTTTAGGAACACACTGTCTTCACGCTGCTCTAGGAAGACACTGTCTTCATTATGCATTAGGAACACACTGTCTTCACTCTGCGTTAGGAACACACAGTCTTCACTCTGCTCTAGGAAGACACAGTCTTCACTCTGCCTTAGGAACATACTGTCCTCACGCTGCATTAGAAACACACTGTCGTTACTCTGCTCTAGGAACACACTGTCTTCACTCTGCTCTAGGAACACACTGTCTTCACTGTGCATTAGGAACACCCTGTTTTCAGTCTGTTCTAGGAACACACTGTCTTCACTGTGCTCCATGCACATACACTGCAACTTTGCGTTAGGAAAACACTTTCTTCACTCTGTTTTAGGAACACACTGTTCATTCTGCTCTAGGAACACACTGTCTTCACTCTGCGTTAGGAACATACTGTCTTCACTCTGCTCTAGGAACACACTGTCTTCACTCTCCATTAGGAACACACTGTGTTCACTCTGAATTAGGAACACACTGTCTTCACTCTGATCTAGGAACACAGTGTCTTCACTCTGATCCATGCACATACACAGCAACTCTTTGTTAGGAACACACTGTCTTCACTCTGCTCTAGGAACACACTGTCTTCACTGTGCATTAGGAACACACTGTCTTCACTCTGTTTTAGGAACACACTGTTCATTCTGCTCTAGGAACACACTGTCTTCACTCTGCGTTAGGAACATACTGTCTTTACTCTGCTCTAGGAACACACTGTCTTGACTCTGCTCCATTCCAATACACCACAACTCTGCGTTAGGAACACACTGTCTTTACTATGCTCTAGGAACACACTGTCTTCACTCTGCATTAGGAACACACTGTGTTCACTCTGCATTAGGTACACACTGTCTTCACTCTGCTCTAGGAACACACTGCCTTCACTCTGCTCCATGCACATACACAGCAACTCTTGTTAGGAACACACTGTATTCACTCTGCTGTAGGAACATACTGTATTAACCCTGCATTAGGAACACACTGTCTTCACTCTGCTCCATGCACATACAACGCAACTCTGCTTAAGGAACACACTGTCTTCACTCTGCGTTAGGAACAAACTGTCTTCACTCTGCTCTAGGAACACACTCTTCATTCTGCTCTAGGAACACACTGTCTTCACTCTGCGTTAGGAACATACTGTCTTCACTCTGCTCTAGGAACACACTGTCTTCACTCTGATTTAGGAACACACTGTCTTCACTCTGCTCTAGGAACACACTGTCTTCACTCTGATTTAGGAACACTGTCTTCACTCTGCTCTAGGAACTCACTGTCTTCACTCTGCATTAGGAACACACTGTCTTCCCTATGCGTTAGGAACACACTGTCTTCCCTATGCGTTAGGAACACACTGTCTTCACTATTCGTTAGGAACACACTGTCTTCACTCTGCTCTAGGAAGACACTGTCTTCACTATGCATTAGGAACACACTGTCTTCACTATGCGTTAGGAACACACTGTCTTCACTCTGCTCTAGGAAGACACTGTCTTCACTCTGCCTTAGGAACATACTGTCCTCACGCTGCATTAGGAACACACTGTCTTCACTCCGCTCCCTGCACATACACAGCAACTCAGCGTTAGTAACACACTGTCCTTACTCTGCTCTAGGAACACACTGTCTTCACTCTGCTCTAGGAACACACTGTCTTCACTGTGCGTTAGGAACACACTGTTTTCACTCTGTTCTAGGAACACACTGTCTTCACTGTGCTCCATGCGCATACACCGCAACTTTGCGTTAGGAACACAATGTCTTCACTCTGTTTTAGGAACACACTGTTCATTCTGCTCTAGGAACACACTGTCTTCACTCTGCTCTAGGAACATACTGTCTTCACTCTGCTCTAGGAACACACTGTCTTCACTCTGCTCCATTCCAATACACCACAACTCTGCGTTAGGAACACACTGTCTTTACTCTGCTCTAGGAACACACTGTCTTCACTCTGCATTAGGAACACACTGTGTTCACTCTGCATTAGGAGCACACTGTCTTTACTCTGCTCTAGGATCACACTGTCTTCACTCTGCTCCATGCACATACACAGCAACTCTTGTTAGGAACACACTGTATTCACTCTGCGGTAGGAACATACTGTATTAACTCTGCATTAGGAACACACTGTCTTCACTCTGCGTTAGGAACAATCTCTCTTCATTCCACTCTAGGAACACACTGTTTTCACTAAGCGATAGGAACATACTGTTTTCACTCTGCTCTAGGCTCACACTGTCTTCACTCTGCTCTAAAAACACACTGTTTTCACTAAGCGATAGGAACACACTGTCTTCACTCTGCTCTAGGAACACACTGTATTCACTCTGCTCTAGGAACACACTGTCTTCACTGTGCGTTAGGAACACACTGTCTTCACTCTGCTCTAGGAACACACTGTCTTCACTCAGCTCCATGTACATACACCGCAACTCTGCGTTTGGAACACATTGTCTTCACTCTATGTTAGGAACAAACTGTCTTCATTCTGCTCTAGGAACACACTGTCTTCACTATGCGTTAGGAACATACTGTCTTCTCTCTGCTCCACGCACATACACCGCAACTCTGCGTTAGGAACACACTGTCTTCACTCTGATTTAGGAACACTGTCTTCATTCTGCTCTAGGAACACACTGTATTCACTCTGCACAAGGAACACACTGTCTTCACTCTGCATTAGGAAAACACTGTCTTCACTCTGCTCTAGGAACACACTGTCTTCACTCAGCTCCCTGCACATACACAGCAACTCAGTGTTAGTAACACACTGTCTTCACTCTGTTTTAGGAACACACTGTTCATTCTGCTCTATGAACACACTGTCTTCACTCTGCGTTAGGAACATACTGTCCTCACTCTGCTTTAGGAACATACTGTCCTCACGCTGCATTAGGAACACTCTGTCTTCACTCTGCTCTTGGAAAACACTGTCTTCTCTGCTCCATGCACATACACCGCAACTCTGCATTAGGAACACACTGTCTTCACTCTGCTCTAGGAACATACTGTCTTCACTCTGCTTTAGTAACACACTGTCTTCACTCTGCCTTAGGAACACACTGTCTTCACTCTGCTCTAGGAAAACACTGTTCAATCTGCATTAGGAACACACTGTCTTCACTCTGCTCTTGTAACACACTGTCTTCACTCAGCTCCATGCACATACACAGCAACTCAGCGTTAGAAACACAATGTCTTTACTCTGCTCTAGGAACACACCGTCTTCAGTCTGCTCTAAGAAAACACTGTCTTCACTGTGCGTTCGGAACACACTGTTTTCACTCTGTTCTAGGAACACACTGTCTTCACTGTGCTACATGCACA